>NW_008341748.1:2907949-2950050 GCF_000622305.1 Nannospalax galili
TACATGTATTTAATGAGAGTGTATCGTCTGTGTGTGTGTGACTGAACCAGTGTCGTGCAATGCCTCAAAGGTGAGAAGAGGGTGTTGGATTCCCCTGGAACTAGAGTTAAGGATGGTTTGCAGCCACGATGGTGCCAGCAATCCATCCCTGGTCCTCTGCAGAAGTAGTCACAGCTCTTAACCACTGAGTCATCTCTCCAGCTCCCAGAGTTTTATAATATGAACAAAGCAGGGAAAACTCATCCCATTGTTACTGTCTTTATCTTCCACAAACTTTAATAATGAAGGATGCCGGTGATTAAATACTCTCTCCTCAGAAGAGTCTTCTCTTGAAGGTCTAAATTATAAATTTTCATTGTACTTGTGTTATTTCATATAAGGATAACTGAATTTTGCATTACCACATTTGCAGTAAATTTACTTTTTAAAACTGGCTGGATGCATCAGAGGAGCCCATGTGCAGAGCTCTGCAGGGATCCAGCCCTGGCTGACACATTCCACTGCTTCCTTCTTTGGGCTTTCATCCCATTTGGACTCCTGTGTGGTCACTTCTGCACACTTCCAACCTGCCGGTCTTATGTAAGGTAAGCAACAAAGACATCCCACATTGAACCAAATCTAAACAATGGATGCACAAAGACAGAACAGGGAGTGACAGCGCAATGTTAATTTGTCTGTATTGATGTCTCAGTCAGTGGGAGTGTGAACTCTGACATGCAAAGTTTTCCTTGAGAAGCCCAGGATTGTCCTGAATTTGAATGTATTTTACATATTCTCAACAGTACTCTTAAAAGTGAAATTTAGAAGAGTGCCCTCCCAATTGACAGCTGTGCTGGAAAGTCCACACTCAAATATAGATCTTGTGACTTAACCCCTACCCTAAGCTCTGTTAGCAAGCCACATAAACTTGTTAGGATTTGAAGAAAAATAAGAAGGAGGAGGAGGGGGAGGAGGAGGAGGAGGAGGAGGAGGAAAAAGAAAGCTAATGGAAACCTTCATTATTTGAACAAAGTTGACCCCATGTTGGCAAATCCTTCTGTCTTTATTATTCCTATTTCCCCCCTTAAACTTCATTATATATATATAAAACCTGTTTCAAATTATTTCTGGAAAAATGTGTTAAAAATTGCCTGACTTTGGAATAAAAATATTAAATAAATATGGAAAGTGTCCTCGCACACACCACACCATGATGCTTGTGAGCAGAGGACTTATAAAAATGAAAATACGCATATAAGGTGTTTTGATCAAATCCACGCCCTCCACCTCCCCTCCAACTCCTCCCATATCTCCCCATCACCTTTTTCTGATAACTTCATGTACTCTTTCTTCTACTTTGATTTATTTTTTATGGGGCTTTTGGCTATTCTAATATTCCCCTTTCTGAAGAGGTAATCCCTAAAATCTTTTAAAGATTAGATAAAAGCTCCCAAATACTTTCAACATTTTTGGCCTTTGGAATGGAGTAGGTTGCTAAGATGCCCAAGGACACTGTGCATTTAGCCAACAAACTGGCTACTTTACTTTGGGGTCTTTTTACCCTAACTGCCTAGCAAATTCCTGTCTCCTACTCTTATCACACCATCCTGGGGAGAGGTTACCCAAATTGCCAATAGGGAATCGCGACGCAGTCTGCTCTAGCTTCTTCCATGCTGAACAGGGACGCAGGGTGAGGCAATTGGAGTACCCCTTCCGCAGGTCTATCTAAAAGACTCCCAAATTGCATAACTCTTACCTCTAGGGGGAAAAGAAAGTTTCCAAATTGTGACTAGGAGATATAAAGGAGAAGTAAAGGCAAGAGTAATTAGCATTACAAGGTCTAGACAGGGAACTAGAAAAGTCAGAACAGGACAATTTTCAAATGTTCATATGAAAGTCCATTGGAATTTCTTGACAAGGGCTTCCAAAAGCATCGCTCTATTGGGTTCTTCCTCATTTATCTTTTGTCTTCCAAGGCTGGACTATAGAGTGGTGGATTCAGGATTTGATTTCAGGTACTTTGATAGCTTTGGAGTGATTAGAATCAGTGTCAGTTCCCTCTCAAAGGCTTCTAGATAGGGAGAGAAAACAAATTTATCCATCATTTTAGAACAATAGCTGGTTGTCTCCCTTAGCTACAGGTGGGAACTACAATATTGGAGACCAAGATTTGAAGTGTTACATCTGAGCAGTACTTTCTGATTGGAAACAAAATCATCAATGAGAAATAATTGTCCAAATAACTTTTTATATGGACTTAGGCCTAATGTCTGGGAAGTGTAATCCCTTGAACTTTTAAGGAAATATACTGATGACTTTACTCTTTGGTTATACTTTCCTTTTGGGTGTTTAAGACCATACATTTGGTCCAAATAAATCGATTTACTTTTACACTTAAGATTATTTTTTACACTTAAGATTATTACACTTAAGATTTTTACACTTAAGATTATTTTTTACACTTAAGATTATTTGAGGATCTGTTCCTCAGGGGTCACATGGGCTTGAGAGGAGCTCCTGGCTCCTTTCTTTTACCAGTTCCATCTATGTGAACATAAGTCAAAAGGCCTGCTCAGTCATGTCTGGCTTCACTTGGAAGCATGAATGAGATGTTTCCTTTGAGTTGATTCTCCTCTTTGCGACTGGACACTGGTTCAGTTCCATCTCATGGTGTCTCCCTGTCCTTCCTGAACAAGAGGAAAGGTGACTCACCACAGTTACTGAACATTTTGAGAGATGTTCCATAGTCCCCTGGAACTTAGTACACCTTGGAGGGCAAGAGGCAAAAATTGTCCTTTAAGTCCCTCTGACCACATCAGTATAGGCCTCAAACTATGGCTGTTGAACATCCAGTAAGTTTAGTTCCATCAGTCTGGTACTTTTAATTGTCATGTGCTAAAAAACATAAATATTTTCAAAAAGAATAAAAATCAAATTAAAAATCATCACTTAAATCTCATCAAATATATCTGAAAACAAATTTTTATATACAAATGAATTTAGCTTTTTTAAAGCTAAAAGTTTAAAAATAAGTTTCTTTTTTTTCTTTTTTTGTTGAGCTTTTATAATTTCATACAACATTTCCCGCTCAAATCCGGATCCCCTCCCCCATCCATGCCTCCCCCATTTCCCCACCCAGTCGTATACACTCTGCCATACATGCTCAGTCCTATTCATTTAGGTGTTTGTATCCAAATGTCCTTCAGCATAAATGCATCCACTGGAATCTAGTCAGCCCATCCAGTGGTCGTATGTAAGTCATACTCTTCCTCAGCCAGTAGCAATCAGTCTCAAAGAGTTTTCAATCTAGTTCTGGCCTGCCACCTATTTCTCATCTCCCCTTTGGGCCCTAGCTCTTACACTCTTTCTGCCTCCTCTTCCACAATGGTCCCTGAGCCGTGGGTGGGTGAAGTTCATATAGGAATCCCATCCTACACTCTGCAGTGTCTTATTCTCCAAAACTTGGCCAGTTGTAACCTTCCGTGTGCGTTGCACTCTGATGTACATGGAAGCCTCACTAGTGAGAGTTGAGGGCTGCATTATCCCTTTCTCTACCCCTCATTCTACTATGTTCCATAAGCCTTAGTTGTAGAGATTCAACTACAGATGAGTCACCTAGTACTGGGCATCTCCCAGGTGTATATTCTCTGTGCCTGATCATATGTGCAACTGTATAGTAGCCTCTATGTGTTGTAAAAAAAAAAAAAAAAAAAGCTTCCTCGATGAATGCTGTAAGGCATGCTTGTCACTCTAAGGGAAGTCTCTTCTATCTGTCAAGCAGCTCCCAGGTGTATGTATGGATTAATGTTCAGACACTCTATGTACATTTCTCATAGGGTTCCTAGGGCATCACTTTCCTTTTAGATTTCCTAGGCCACCGAGATTCACTCATCTCCACTCTTTTTTCTCCCATCCAGCTTCCCTCTTCCCTCACTTCCTAGTCACAGTGCCCCCATTATCCCCACTCCCCCCCAATACCTCCAGACTCCCTCCATCTTTCCTTTCCTGACTTCCCACATGGCCCCACACTGTGGTCCCTTGCATATCCCTCCCTCCTTTCCTCCCTGCCAATTACTCACAATTTTTCCACCTTCGTCAGGTAACATTTGTTCCCTACTATCCCCCTTTCAGGTTGTTTCTTGTCCTTTACCTCCATGTATCCTTTCCCTTTTCCTGGCTCCTGGTGTTACATCAGAATTTATATACTCACATACAAGGGATTGGTGCTACAATCCACAAATGAGGGAGAACATACATCACTTGCTTTTCTGAATTTGTGTTACTTCACTTAGTATAACACTCTCTAGCTCCATCCATTTACCTGCAAATTTTATAATTTCATATTTTCTTACTGCCGAGTAGAACTCCATTGAGTAGATGTATCACATTTTCATTAACCATCGTCAGTTGAGGGACATTTAGGTTGTTTCCATTTCTTAGCTATTGTGAAGAGAGCAACAACAAACATGGATGTACAGGTATCTCTACAGTGTGATGAGTCCTTCGGGAATATGCCAAGGAGTGGTATCACTGGATCATATGGTAGGTTCAGTTTTAGTTTCCTGAGAGTTCTCCACACTGCTTTTCATAGTAATTGCAGGAGTATGCATTCCCACCAGCAGTGAATGAGCGTTCCTTTCTCCATATCCTCTCCAGCATTTAGAATCTTCTTTTCTCTGGATCTTTGCAAATCTGACTGGGGTAAGATGGAATCTTAAAGTTGTTTTTTTTTTTCTGCATTTCTCTAATTACTAAGGATGTTGAGCACTTATTAGGTCATTTATTTTCTTATTTCTTTCTTTTTTGAGTTTTCTTTTTTGTTCTGAATATTCATCCTCTGGCGGATGTGTAGCTGGTGAAGATTTTATCCCACTCAGTGGGTTTCCTCTTCCCTTCCTTAGTTGTTTCTTTTGCTGCAAGAAACTTTGTAATTTAATGAGGCCCCACTTACTTATTATTGACCTTAGTGCCTGAGCAGCTGGTGTCTGATTTAGAAAGTCCTTTCCTATGCTTGTCTGTAATTGGTTTGCTGAGGTTTTTGGTCCCGTGTTCATTTACATTTGGGTCTTCCTCACTATTTCTATCTCTTTAGTGAATTCCCTTTTCAAGTTATGAATTGTTTTTGATATTTCATTAAGCCACGTATTTGTATATTCTTGGGCTTCCATTAAAAGTCTATGCCTTTCCTCTTTGAGTTCTTTGAGTTGTTTGCCTGTGTTTTCTTGTAGTTCTTTGATCATGTTTATGATTGTTCTTTTAAATTCTCTGTCCTGGGGTTCTACAGGGTGGTTCTCAATGTTGAACACTTCTGTAGTACTCATGGGTTTGGGGGGGACATATTTTCCTGTTTTTTCCTGTTGTTTGTGTTTTTGCATTGCCATCTGGGCATATCGATGTTCTTGTCAGTTATGTGTTCAGCAGGAACTTCTACTCTGCTTATGTTTAATTTAATTTTGGTTCTGTTAATATTGTTTATGTAGCTTAGTTACTTTTTGTTTCATTATAGAAGACATATTAGTGAGTATTTCAAGTTCTTGCTGGGTAGGAGACTGGTCAGAGTCCTGACTGAGCGGGTCTGTCTGCCTGATCCAGAGGCTGGGAATTTGGGGGAGAGAGGACTTCCTGGATGAGGACTTAGGGACCTGTGGTAGGGTGGCTAATCTGTTTTGGGAAGGTTGTCCTGGGAGTTGAAGTGAAGGAATTGGAACCTGCCTGTGAGAGAGGCCAGCAGAGATGGGGTGGGGCTGGATAAGAGAAATGGGGTAGGGAGGCAGTGAGCTTGATCTGACTTACTAGAGTCCTGGCTGAGCAAGTCTGTCCGCTAATCTGGAGGCTGGGAATTTGGCAGTTAGGGGAACGCCTGGGTGAGGATTTAGGAATCTATGATGGGGTGATGAGTTAATTTGGTTTGGGAGGCAAGTCCTGGGACTTGAGGTGAAGGAACTGGAGCATGCCTGTGCGAGAGGCTGGCAGGGGACAGGGTAGGAATGGATGACTGAGATGGGGTAGCTAGCCCTCTTCAAGTGAAGGAATTGGGACACACCTGTGTGAGAGATTGGCAGGGGACAGGGTGGAAGCGGATGCAGTCATTTTAAGTATCAGAATTTCAATTTATGGATCTTAGGAAGATGGACATATTTACTCTGTTGTACTTGGCTTAGTGAGATTAAACAGCTTTATTTTTAATTACATTTTTTGTTTATTCTGTGTGCATGAGTGTGTGTGTGTGTGTGTTTGTGTGTGTGTGTGTGTGTGTTTATGTGTATGAGCACATGCATTCCACAAATTAATGGGAATTGGTTCTCTTCCTCTATCATGTAGGTGCCAGGGATGGAACTCAGTTTTGCAAGCTTGGTGGCAGGCATCTTCACACACAGAGCCATCTTGCTGGCCCCTAAACAGGATTAACTTGGGTAGATGGGGCCAGCAAGATGGCTTAGTAGGTAAAGTTGCTTACCACCACACCTGACCATCTGAATTTGATATACAAAACTCACATGGTGGAAGGACAGAAAGAAAATAATCTACTGCAAATTGTCCTCTGACCTCCATGTGCACTCCATGCCATGTACACATACACACTCGTGCACACACACACACATACACACACAGAATAAGTGAATGTTTAATATAGGTAAAGGCTAGCTGCATATGTATCTTAAGAATTATTTGTTCATGTCTTTTTCATATTTTTCTAGCCACTTTGGGATATTCTGTTCAAAAACTTGAAAAATTCCTTATGATTAGAAATAAAAACACTGTCAACTGTAAGTATTCCACAGTCCTCTGAACTTCAAATATTTTTTCCCAGTGTTCCAGTTTATTGATTTTTTTATTTGCTTCTTTATTTCCTGACCTGTTTTATACTGTCTTCTAAATGTTTAAGTAATGTGATACATGTTGGGAAAGCAACCAGTAGACACCAAAAATAAATGCTGCAAAGGAGACCATAGGTAACCTCATTAAGCCAAAGAGTTGTGTACTCAAGTGAGGACTGTAAGTTCTGTGATCTGCTGCTAGAACAAAATGCCACCAAGCCTCTTCTCTAGGTCCATAAACTCAAAAGAGAGTCCATCTACCTAGTATGCTATAAGGACAAGATTTCATCACACTATGTCTCCTGAGACAACTGGCAGCTTGTTATACCCAGGGTTGACACCATGAGTGTATAATCTGTGTACAAGCATGGAGTTCCCCATTTCGAAGAGGGCACTATGAGTGTCTACTAGTACTCTTCTTTAGAAATGCTGAAATTTGTAATGTTTCAAATAAAACTTTTGTTTCTGCTAACCTTCCAAATTGTTTAGTTAGTTTTGTCTTTTCTCTCAGGCATCTAAAACTAGGGTTTCTATAGTAAAAGCTAGACCTCTAAGTAAAAAGTCTGGACTTCCATTACTGTGCTACTTCCCAGCTGCATGCAATTGTGTGACATTTTCTATTTCACATGGGGACCATGTGAAGACATGGACAGCAAACAAAGCTTTTTTCTCAGGACACCCCTTCCAGCAGGTTCTCATGCTGGCCCAGTGCAGTTTTCCAACCTGGCATGCATGCAAAAGCAAGACAGCCACTGCTGGAGGCTCTCCCCTGCATCTAGAAACTTCATATGGAACTTGTTCCTTCACTTGCCAATTGAACTCATGTCTTAAAATGCAGGTTATCCCTCTAGTAGTCAACATAGGCTCTCTGCTAAAGTTGAAGTCTTTGAATACTCTTGGCTTCTAAGTTCTGAAGTGAGGCCATGACCCAGCAGAACACTGTGCTGTTCTTTGCCTCTGAGTGGGAAGAAAGGAGTTGGCAAAGGCTTTTTAGGTTGTCAAGACATCAAAAGGCCTTTTTGACCTTTTTATAATTGTAATGGATTCAACAACATCTGGATGAGATTTTTGCCCCAAGCACTCACAAATTCTAACATGAGGAAAAGGTGATGAGCAAAATATGCTTGTAGGATGACAATCACAGCAGAGGATAGGGAAGACTTTGAGTTACTTCACTTGCCCCTGTGGGGTTCCCCTTTGGAAACCCGATTTTCTCCATGAACTCCAACAGCCATGAAGATCTTAAAAAGCTGATTTCAAACCACATATTCTGGACGATGGTGCGTTCAGGGCAACACAAAGCTGTTCTTTTCACCTCTTCCTTTCATAACTTGCTAAGTAAAAATCAGAGTTCCTGTCTGTCATGCAGAATGTAAGTCATAACATCTACTTCTTTTATAGTCTCTCTCAGTTGAAAGTGACCTAACTACAGAAAAGGGCATTTAGTACCTGCCAGGAATTTACACAGGAGTTCTTTTTCACCACCTGCTCTGCTAATCTTCTTCCAAGGATGTAGATGAGCAGGAGAGTTCTACTTCCTAAGTGTCTCCAAATCCCAACAAAACCATTGCAACGTATCCACAATTTCTTATGTTTTTGCATTTGAAAGAATAGATTGAAAAATAACAGGAAATTTTATGTAAAATGAATATTTGTCTATTCTTGTAGTACTTAAAGCTGATGGATCATGGCCACTAGGCTTGGCGGGGGGATAGAAATGCTATAGCAGATATTTCAATTCTGACCCATGGCAGCACTCTTAGGAGCATTATCTGAATCAGCTTCAGATCCTTTATCAATGGCACATAGTGAGAGAGGCTCATGCTCACAGTACACAGATTAAAGCATCCTCTCTGCTAATGGCATATCAGCTCATATGTCACATGATAGAGATGGACTCAATCGTGCCTGGGGATGCATTAATCTATTAGGTCCTTGTGATATAATTTGTCCATTGACTAATTGTGAACCACTAGTTTCGCCATTCGTAACCACTATAAGCAAGCTTCGTGAAATGAATTAAATGCCAAGTTTTACTGAAAAGACAATGGATCAGTAGTTACTCCCAGTCTTCATCTAATCTCTGTCTCTCTCTGTCTCTCTATCTCTCTCTCTCTCATTGGATATACTAACTCAGAAAAGTGCATGAATCTCTGGAGTATAACACATTCCAATCCAGAAAAAGCAACATATTTCTTCTTAAACAAACGCTTCAAAATCAGAAAGCAGAAAGGCAAATACAATTTCCTTCCAAAGACGTGTCTAAAGCTTGTGGTTGACTGTATTGCTTCTTTTTTTTCTATGTGTGCAAAATTTTGCTTCAGCCCTGCAACATGCAAATAATAATAGTAATCATAATAATAATAATATTTTAATAATCTATTGCATTCCTGTTAGGATGACCACTAACAAAACAGAATATGACAATTGTTGGTGAGGATTTGGATAAAAGTTAACCCCACATCCACCACTGTTAAGAATGTAAGTTGGCACAGTCATTGTGGGAAACAGTAGGAAGTCACCCCACAAAATAAACAGAGAATTACAATACGATCTAACAGTCCTACTTCTGTTTATTAATCCATAGAACTGGAAATTTTTAGGTTAAAGAAATATTTTCAGATTTTCACTCCCACATTCACTGGAGCATCATTCACAGTAGCTAATGGTAGGCACAATCTAAACATTTATCACCAGATCAACGAACGGATGGTTAAAGAAAATCTGTTATATAGATGTTACAGTTTGAATTTGAAATGAACACACAGGCTCATTTTGAACCATAGGTTTCCAACTTGTGATACTATCTATTTTAAAGGTTGTAGAGCCTTTACAGAGTGTGGACAGGCTAACAGAAGTAGGTCACCAGGGGCTGGTTTTTGAGAGTTATGCACACTCTTGGTTCCAGCCTGCTTTCTTTGCTTCTTGATCTGCCATGATTTGAACAGCCTCCCCCACACACTCCTGTCCCACAGGAGACAGAATGACACTGTCATGCTTTCCCTACTGTAGTGGACTGAAAACTCTGAAACTGTAAACTCAAATAAACTTCCCCTCCTTTAAACTGTCTCTGTTACATATTATGTCCACAACAACACTAATGTGACTAACACAATAGGTACAATAGAATATCACTCAACCTTAAAAAAGGGAATTCTGTTGGGTTACAGCATGGATGAACCTAAGGGACACTATAATACTCAACACTAGGCAATTACAGAAGGGCAAATGCTGAATAAATAAGCACCTGTAAGGTATCTAATGTAGTCAAATTGACAGATGCATAAATAATGATAGTTGTTGTGGGCTGATGACAGGAAGAAAAGGCATAGAACTTTAGCAATACATGATGGAAGCATTTTAAAATCTGCTAGTCAAAGTGTGCATATAGCTGCCCGCTACTGTACTGTACACTTAAAATTTAATAAGATGGGGAGGTGTAGACATGGCTCAGTGGTCTAGAGGCTGCTCTTGCAGAGGACCCAAGTTTGAGTGCCAGCATCCACATGGCAGCTAACAACCATCCATAATTCCAATTCCAGGAGAACCTGACACCCTCCTCTAACCTCCTCGGGCATTGCACAACATGGCCGCACTTACAAACATGCAAGCAATACGCTCATACACATAAAATAAAAATAATAAAAATAAATAAAATACTTTAAAAATGTTAATAAGATGATAACTTTCACATTAAGCAGTTTTACCATAATAAAATAATAATGGTTTGCTTGCAGAGACATCAACAGTTGCTTCAAGTGACTGGTTGCAGCAGGATTGTGGTGGGTAGAGATGACACTCTAAAACCAGAGAAAAGAGGACCCAGGCATTGTTAGCATGGTTCCTAGAACCTTTCTAACTACCCATTTTGCATTGCACATTAGGCTTTATCAATACATTTCTTTTTATAAATTTTTATATATTATTTTTATTTTATGTGTATGAGTATATTACCTGCATGTATGTGAGTGCACCCATGTTGTGCAATGCCGTAGAGGTCAGAAGGGGGTTTTGGATTCCCCTGAAACTGTAGTTAAGGATGGTTTGTAGGTGCCATGTGGGTGCTGGGAATTGAACGCAGGTCCTCTGCAAGAGCAGTTAGTGCTTTTAACCGCTGAGCCATCTCTCCAGCCCCATAGATCAATCCATTTCTTAAACGAGAAAATTAAGACTGTGCCTGACAATATAGTTATTGTGCCTTCCAGCACAACTCAAGCACAGCATGGGCCCTGACAAATCATTAAAATCTCAGGCAGAGAAAAGACCAGACATGAAGTACGAAATCAGTGTGCTTTTGTCCATTTGAGTTTCTATAACAAAAGTCTATAGATGATACAGCTTATAAACAACAGAAATTAGGAACTGGAAAGATGACTCAGCAGTTAAGAGCCCTTATTTCTCTTTCAAGGGACCAAGATTAAGATCCTAGCACTCACATGTATCTAACTCACATCCTTAACTCCACTTAAAGGGGATCCAATGACCTCTTCTGGTCTCTGTAGGCACCAGATGCACACATCGTGTACTTACATACACGTAGGAAAATCATTCATACACATATGAAAAAAATAATATTTTTTAAAGCCAGAAAGTATTCTTCAGAGTTTTGTAGGCTGGCAGGCTAAATTCAAATCACTAGCATGTTGAGATTCTGGAGAGACTATCTTCTGTGTCACAGAATGTCTTTTTCTATCTTCATGGCAAAAGAGAGGGAGCTTTTTCTCTTGAGCTTCATTTATAAGGACACTAATCCCAAACTTAACTTAATCATCTGATATAGGTCACGACTTCTTTGACTGTCACCTTGGGTCTGAGACTATTCACATATGAACTGGATGGGGACACTAAGTGTACTGCATAAGACCTTGAGTTTCACCATTGGATCTCCCAGGCCATCAGTTCTGCAGTGTGGGGCTGACAAGTCTCAGGACAGCTTTGAACTGAAATTTCAAATGTTTGATGAGGGAAAGCTCATGATTTACTACCAGAAGAGAGAGTGGACTTGGCTAATCTCATTCATCAAATGTCTTCCTTCTGATTTTATGCTATGATAGCAAAAAAAAGGTGGCCAGTGGGGCACAAGGAAAGAAAACCCATTGACCTGGACTCTAAAGCAATACTTCTCATGCTTTAAAGCCATGACTCTGAGAGGCTTTGGAATTTATGATGACCTGGAACCAGCAGCTTGCTTGGGCATGTTCAGCTGCTGGGCCCACTGCGCCTTAACTCCCCCAGTCTCATTCACACTCCCAGCTCCCCCACCCCATCTCTCCTCCTAGCAGGGGCACTGGCCCAGCTCTTGTCATGTCACCCCAGATCTGTGTACTGACCTCTTACTCCAGAATCCGCACTGCAATCCGATCCTTTGTGTCCAGATCAACACAAATCCTCCCTGTAGTCCCCAGGAATGCTCCAGCCTCTTCTCTCCCCAAACCCCTTTACATCCCTGGGAACCAGCATATTTCCTAGGCCCTACTTCCAGGCCAGGCCAGCCCTCAAATTCCTGAGGTCAGCATCTTTCCTGGAGAGATCCAGACCATAGGAGAAAGCCTGAGAGCATCTGATCCTCATCTGACTTGGGCCTCTGTGGGAACTCCTGAGCAGGAAGACAAAAGCAATTTGGCCCCTCCAATATAAAAACAAAGGAGAGAAACTGAAGCCTAGACCAACCAGCTTTTCATTCCAAACAAGCACACCACAAAGGTACATAAAGTTTACAAATGAAAAAGACCTAAACTCAACAAAGGAAGGCTTGAGCCTCACACAAGAACCAGAAACTACAAAAGAAATCCACATGTCAAAGTCACAGAGAAAAAATAATAACATGAAAAAATCAAAATAATATATCCCTACCAAGTACCATCAGATCTCTAGAGAAGTACAATAAAAACCCCCTAGAGATAACACAGAACATGGAACACAAAAGAACAATTATAAAAATAATAAAAGAATTCAGTGAATTTAAAGAACACACAAAGAAAAAAATCAAAGAACTGAAAGAAGATACCGAATATTCTACCCAATCACCAAGGAATATACTTTCTATTCAGCACCCCATGGAACTTTCTCTAAAATCAATCATATACTGGGGCACAAAACAAAAATCATCAAATACAAAAAGATTGAAATAATTCTGTAAATTCTATCAGACCACAATGCAATAAAGCTTAAAATTAATGCCAGAAAAAAACCTAGTAACTACATGAAAACATGGAGATTAAACAACACACTCCTGAATGATGAGTGGGTCAAAGGAGAAATTAAGAAATAAAAGTATACCAGGAACTAAATGAAAAGGACAATACAACACAGCAAAATACCTGGGACACGTTGAAAGCAGTCCTTAGAGGGAAGTTTACAGCTTTAAGTAGTAACTACATTAAAAAAATCAGAAAGAACACAAATAAATGACTTAACACTGCAACTCAAGACACTTGAACAGCAACAGCAAATGAAGCCCAAACTGAGCAGGCAAGAAGAAATAACAAAAATCAGAACAGAAATTAATGAAATAGAAACAAAGAAAACAATACAGAGAAACAATGAATCCAAGAGCTGGTTCTTTGAAAAGTTAAACAAGATTGACAGAACACTAGCTCAGTTAACCAAAAGAAAGAAAGAGAACCTCCAAATAAACAAAATTAGAGATGAATGGGGAAACATCACAAGAGACACCAAAAAGATCCAGAGCATTATAAGGGGATACTTTAAAAGCCTAGATGCGACTAAATTTGAAAACCTAAAAGAAATGGACAGCTATCTAAAAGCATGGGAACCACCAAAACTGAACCAAGAAGAGATTAACAGCTTAAACAGACACACATAAGGAAATTGAAACAGTAATACAAAACCTCCTGACTAAAAAGAGCCCAGGACCTAATGGATTTATGACAGAATTCTACCAGACATTTAAAGACGATCTACATCCAATACTACTTAATTTATTAAAAAAGATAGAAATGGAGGGAGAACTTCCAAATTCCTTCTATGAAGCCTGAATCACTCAAACACCATGGCATGTAAATATACAACCAAAAAAGAAAAGTACACACCTATATCCTTAATGAACATAAATGAAAAAATTCTCAACAAATACCTGCATACTGCATACAGGCACACATCAAAAAGTTCATCCACCATGATCAAGTCACCTTTTTTCCAGAGATGAAGGGATGGCTCAATATATATGTCAATAAATGTTATAAATCATAGAAATGGACTCAAAGACAAGAACCAATTGGTCATCTCAATAGATGCAGAGAAGGCCTTTGACAAAATTCAACATGCACTTATGTTCAAAGTCCTATAGGAAACTGACTGGAGGGAACATACCTCAGAATAATTAAAGCCATATATAACAAACCCACATCCAACATTATTTTAAATGGAGAAAAACTGGAAGCATTCCCATTAAAATCAGGAACCAGAGAAGCTGTCCACTATCTCCAATCTTTTTTAACATAGTGCTTGAAACTCTTGCAAGAGCAATAAGAGAAGAAAATTAAAGGAGCAATAATTGGAAAAGAAGAGATCAGCTCATCTCCCTCTGCTTCCCTGGGCCTGCACAACCCACCAGACCCTCCACGCCTTGACTCACCCAGCCTCATTCACCTTCACAGCTCCCCCAGCCCCTGTCTCTCCTCCTAACCTGGGTGGTGGCCCATTTCTTGACGTAGCACCCCAGACACCAGGGCTGACCTCTCTGCTTGGAGCAACCACTGCTTCCTGATCCTTTGCATCTAGACCAACCCAGTTTTTCTGTGCAGTCCCCAGGAGACCTTGGGGCCTCTTCCTTCCCCCAACTCTCTTTGCATCTCTGGATGGCATGGCCACCAGCTGCCCAAGACCAGCATCTTTCCTGGGCCCTACTCCAAGGCCAGTCAAACCCCCAAATTCCTGAGGACAACATAATTCCTACAGGGATCCAGACCTTAGGAGAAAGCCTGAGAGCATCTAATCCTCATTTGACTTGGGCCTCTGTAGGAACTCCTGAAGACAAAAGCAATTTGGCCAGTCCAATATAAAATCAAAACAGCGAACCGGAATCTTAGACAAACCAGCTTTTCATGCCCAAAAAGTAAACCAACAAGGCATATAAAGTTTACAATCAGAAGGGGATCTAAACTTGAAGGCTTGAGTCTCACACAAGAATCAGAAACTATAAAAGAAGTTCACATGTCAAAATCACAGAGAAAAAATAATAACATGAAAAAGCAAAATAACGTATCCCCCAAAAATACCAATAGTCCTCTAAAGAAGTACAATGAGAACCCCCTAGAGATAACGCAGGACATGGAACTCAAAAGAACAATTATAAACATGATAAAAGAATTCAGTGAATTTAGAGAACACACAAAGAAATCAGAGAATTGAAGGAAGATAGGGATAAACTTTGGAATGAATTCCAAAAAGAGCTAAAAATATTGATGTCTACTCAGGCTGAAATGAAGAAGTGAAACACCTAGTAAGCCAATTAGAAAAAAAAAACGGGAGAAATCCTCACCAATAGGATGAATAAATTGGAAACAGAATATCAAGAGTGGAAGATAAAGTGGACGCACTAGATCACTCAAGCAAAGATTATAAAAACTTTAAGAAAGCACAAGAATGGGATATTCAGGAATTGTGTCACACCGTAAAAAGACCAAACCTACAAATCACAGGCATACAGAAAGGAGAAGAATCTCAAGATAATGGCATGGACCAGATCTTCAACAGAATCATGGAAGAAAATTTCCCCAAATTAAAGAAAGACATGCCCATACAAATACAAGAAGCATATAGAACACCAAACAGACACGACCAGAAAAGAAACTCTCCACAGCACATCACAGTAAAAATGCTACACATACAAAACAAAGAGACAGTTCTGAAAGCTGTAAAAGAGAAACAGCAAACCAAATATAAAGGAAACCCATTAGGATTAGAGCTGACTTTTCAGAGCAAACTATGAAAGCCAGAAGAGCCTGGACCAAAGTATTCCTGGTTTTAAATGACCACAGATGCCAACCCAGATTACTATACCCAGCCAAAATGTCTATTATAACCAAAGGGGAAAGAAAAATCTTCCATGACATAAATAGGCTGAAGGAATTCATGTCTACGAAACCAGCTCTTCAGAGAGTTCTTGAAGCAATCAATACAAAGAGCTGAAGAAGGGACTGACTATACCCAAGGCATTGTGGAAAGAAATTCAATGAAGGTATAACTGTGGAAAAGTACAGCTATATCAAGAATGTAAAGAGAAATAAAAATGACAAGATTCAATACACATCTTTCATTAATAACGTCAAATATTAATGGACTGAACTCCCCAGTCAAAAGACACAGACTAGGTGAATGGATTAAGAAACAAAACCCATCGTTTTGTTGTCTGCAAAAAACTCATCTCACTTTCAAGGACAGACACTACCTTAAGGTGAAAGGATGGAAAAAAAGATACCAAAAGAATGGTACTAAGAAAAAAGCACGTGTTGCAATTCTAATATTTGACAAAATAGACTTTAAACTAAAACTAAGCAGAAGAGATAAAGAGGGCCACTTCATTCTGATCAAAGGAACAATTAACCAAGAAGATATTACAATATTGAACATGTATTCACCAAACTCTGGTGCACCCAACTTCATAAAAACAGTACTACAGGATTTTAGAACCAGATTAATTCCAACTCATTAATAGTAGTGGACTGCAATACCCCACTGTCTCCATTAGATAGGTCAACAGGGCAGAGAGTTAAGAGAGACATCTGAATTAACAATATCATATATCAAACGGGCCTAAAAGACATCTTCTGGGTATGCCACCCAAGCACCAAGTGATATACTTTCTATTTAGTGCCCCATGGTACCTTCTTCAAAATCAACCATATACTGGGGCACAAAACAAACTTCAACAAATACAAAAAAATGAAATAATTCCATGCATAATATCAGACCACAATGCAATAAAGCTTACAATCAACACCCGAAGAAGCCAAAATCACCACATGAACGCTTGGAAATTAAACAACACACTCCTAAATGATGAATGGGTCAAAAGAGAAATTAAAAAAGAAATAAAAGTATTCCTAGAACTAAAGGAAAAGGACAATACAACACAATAAAATCTCTGGGACATGCTGAAATCTGTCCTTGGAAGTTTATAGCTCTAAGTGCCTACATTAAAAAATCAGCAAGAACACAAATAAATGACTTAACATTGCAACTCAAGACACTTGCAAAGCAACAACAACTGAAACCCAAATCCAACAGACAAGAAGAAATAACAAAAATCAGAGCAGAAATGAATGAAATCAAAACGAAGAAAACAATACAAAGAATCAATGAATCTAAGAGCTGGTTCTTTGAAAAGATAAACAAGACTGACAGATGGCGAGCCCAATTAAACAAAAGAAAGAAAGAGCACCTCCAAATCAACAAAATCAGAAATGAAAGGGGAAACATCACTACAGACACCAGAAAGATACAGAACATTATAAGGGAATACTTTAAAAACCTATATGCGTGAGGCATGGTGGCACAAGCCTTTAATCCCAGCACTTGGGAGGCAGATGCAGGTGGATCCTCTGTGAGTTAGAGGCCAGCCTGGTCTACAGAGTGAGTTCCAGGCAGCTGGAGCTACAGGGAAACCATGTTTCACAAACACCAAAAAAAAAAAAAAAGGGGGGGACGGCTATATAAAGGCCTGGGAACCACCAAAACTAAACCAAGAAGAGATTAACAGCTTAAACAAACCTATAACTTAAATAGAAATTGAAACAGTAATACAACACCTCCCAACTAAAAAAAGCCCAGGACCAGATGGATTTACAGCAGACATTTAAAGAAGATCTACATCCAATACTACTTAATTTATTCAAAGAGATAGAAGTGGAGACAGAACTTCCAAATTCCTTCTATGAACCCAGCATCACTCTAACACCAAAGCCAGGTAAAGATAGAACCAAAAAAGAAAACTATAGACCCATATGCTTAGTGAATATAGATGAATATCAACAAGATACTTGCAAACCGCATACCAGACACACATCAAAAAGATCATCCACCATGATCAAGTCAGCTTTATTCCAGAGGGGCAGGTACGGTTCAATATATTTAAGTCAATAAACGTCATAAATCATATAAATGGGCTGAAAGACAAGAATGACATGGTCATCTCCATGAGATGCAGAGAAGGGCTTTGACAAAATTCATGATGCATTTATGTTCAAAGTCCTAGAGGGAATTGGACTGGAGAGAACATAACTCAACATAATTAAAGTCTTATATAACAAACCCACAGCCAATTTCATTCTAAATGGAGAAAAACTGGAAGCATTCCCGTTGAAATCAGGAACCAGACAAGGCTGTCCACTATATCCACTTCTCTTTAACACAATACTTGAAAATCTTCCAAGACAAATAAGACAAGAGCAGGAAATTAAAAGAGTAATAATTGGGAAAGACGAGATCAAATTATCCATTTTTGCAGATGATATGATATTATATCTAAGAGATGCCAAAAAGTCCACCAGAAAACGCCTAGAAATTCTTAACACGTTCAGTAAAATGGCAGGTTACAAAATTAACCTCCAAATGTCTGTAGCCTTTCTATATATCATTAAAAACAATCAGAGAAAGAGCACATGGAAACACTCCCCTTCACAATAGGTGCAAAAAAATAAAGTATCTCAGGATAAACCTGACCAAAGATATTAAATCCTCTACAAAGAAAAATTTTAAATCTTTAAAGAAAGAGATTGAGGAAGACACCAGAGATTGGAAGGACCTCCATGCTCATGGATTGGAAGAATTAATATTGTGAAAATGACCATCTTACCAAAGTCATTTATAGATTCAGTGCAATGCCAATCAAAATCCCCATGACATTTTTCACAGATTTGGAAAAAAACACCCTAAGATTCACATGGAAGCACAAAAGACCTAGGATAGCCAAAGCAACCCTAAGCACTAAGAGCAATGCCAGGGGGATTACTATACCAGATATTAAACTGTATTACAGAGCTATAGTAATAAAAACACCATGGTACTGGCACAAAAATAGACCCATAGATCAATGGAACAAAATTTAAGACCCCAATATGAGTACAGGAAATTTCAGCCACCTGATATTTGACAAAGGGCCCAAAAATATTCACTGGAGGTAAGAAAGCATGTTCAGCAAATGGTACTGGAAAAACTGGATCTCCACCTGTAGAAGAAGGAAACTAAACCACTATCTTTCACCTTGCACAGAAGTTAATTCCAAATGGATCAAAGACCTCAATGTAAAGCCTGAAACTCTGAAACTGTTAGAAGGAAACATTGGCAAAAACCTACAAGATGTAGGTCTGGAAAGGATTTTCTAAACCATACATCAATTGCTCAGGAAACAAGGTCAAGAATCAATAAATCAGACCTCATTAAACTAAAGAAGCATCTGTACATCAAAGGAGGCAACCAGGGAAGTGAAGAGAAAACCCACAGTATGGAGGAAAATCTTTACCAGTGAAACATCTCACAGAAGTCACAGAGGTTGTACATCCAGAATATATAATGAACTCTAAAATCAAAGAATCAAGAAAGGAAGTAACACAATTAAAAATGGCTAAGGAGCTGAACAGAGAGTTCTCGAAAGAAGAAATAAAAATGGCTAAGAAGCAACTTACAAGATGTTTAACATCACTAGTAATCAGGGAAATGGAAATTAAAACCACTTTAAGATTTCATCTTACCCCAGTCAGACTGGCTAAGATCAAGAGACCAAATGATACCAAATGTTGGAGAGGATGTGGGGAAAGGGGAACACTCATCCACTGCTGGTGGGGCTGCAAACTGGTTCAACCCTTATGTAAAGCAGTGTGGAGAACTCTTAAAAAGCTACAAATGAACCTACCATTTGACCCAGTTATACCACTCCTTGGCATATACCCAAAGAACTCATCCTATTGCGGAGACACTTGTACATCCATGTTCATTTCTGCTCTTTTCACAATAGCTAAGAAATGGAAGCAACCTAAGTGTCCCTCAATTGATGAGTGGATAATGAAAATGTGGTTCATTTATACTTTGGAGTTTTATTCAGCAGTAAAGAAAGATGAAATGAAATTTTCAGGTAAATGGATGGAACTAGAAATTATTATACTAAGTGAAGTAACACAGACTCAGAAAAACACACACAAAAAAGATGTATGTTCTCCCTCATATGTGGATCTCATTATAAGTGAGTATGTATCCAGACATAACTATAGGAAGCAGGATAATGAAAAGGAACCAGGGCGGTAAAGGGAAAGAAAGAATCTGAAAGAGAAGAACAGTAGGAAACAGGCATTAATAAGGGAGAGATGGATAAAAATGATCTTATTTTAAGGGAGGGGAGGGAGAGTTATACAAAGAACCTTGGGGATAAAAAGAAAGAAGGAGCTCAAGTGAGATGGGACCGTAGGAGAAGGGTATTATTAAGGGAGACATGGGAAAAATAGGGGTACTTTAAATGGGGAAACCATGGTGGAAGAGTTTGACAATGTGAGAGATAAATAATGCCTAGCTGGTTTTAAAAAACCAGAGGGATGCCAGGCGTGGTGGTGCAGGCCTTCCCAGCACTTGGGAGGCAGAGGCAGGCGGATCTCTGTGAGTTCAAGGCCAGCCTGGTCTACATAGTAAGTTCCTGGACAGCTGGGGCTACAGGGAGACCCTGTCTCAAAAAGACCAAAAAAAAAAAAAACCCAGAGGGAATCATATTAATAGAACAACCTACTGACAAAATATACATACAACTAGCTCAAGGAATATAATACATATGTAGGCAACGTTTATCTGAGAACCTTTGGTCTTTGCCCAAGTTTATCTACATAGCACATGGTAATTAAAAGTACCAGACTGGTGGAATTAACCTTCTTGGATGTCTAACAGCCATACTTTTAGGGATATAGTAATTTCATCAAAGGGACATAAAGGACAGTTTTTTATCCTTGTCCTCCTAGGTTGACTAAGCTCCAAGGGACTAGGAGCATCTCTCAAAATGTCCTGTAACTGTGGTACGTCTCCTGTCCTCTTGATCAAGAGGCCATTGGGACCACACCAGATGGACTTGAACCAGTATCTGGTCTACAAAGAGAAGGGTCAGCACAGAGGAAAGATTTCCTCCATGCTTCCAAGTGAAGCCAGCTACAGTCGAGCAGGACCTTTGACTTATCTTCACATAGATGGAGCTGGTAAAAGAAATGAGCCAGGGGCTCCTCCCTAGCCCTGAGGAACAGATCCTCAAATGGTATTAACAGTAAAAAAAACTTGGTTTATCTGAGCCAACTGTATTGTCTTAAACACCCAAAAGGAAAGTATAACCAAACATTAAAGGGATCAATGCTATCAATATAATTCTTTAAGAGTCCATGTATATAGCTAAAACTACATAGCAAATAACAATGCCAGACAGGAGTTACCTTCCTTTGAGTTGTTGGCCAGGGTGGCCCAAGAGACTCACAGACAGTAACCCAGCATAGAATTGGTAAAATGAAAAGCAGACTCCAATCTTATCTAAAGGAATATTGACATTGTTGCTAGTTGATGAAGAGCTGAGCTTCCTAAAACAAGGAACTCCTGATAAGCTGACTAGATTTAGTGGATGGACAAGCACTGGAGAACAACTGGGGGCACCGACAACACAATGGACAGTAACAGGGATTACAGAGTATATGGGCTCCAGTGGGTGTGGGGAGAGTACGGGAGGGTGCCTTTTGGGATGTGGGTATATAGATGAATAAGATTGTTTGGGATGTTCTGTGTGAAATACATACACAAAAAAAATCAACAAATTTAAAAAATGAGTTACATTTGAGGAAGAAGCATAGAAATTTGCTCCATGTTAAGTAGTAGAGGTGAAACACATTACCATTGAAATCTACCCCATGATTTTATAGCCATTGTTAGGTGGGATCTCAGAAAGTAACCGACTGTGACTAGTAATAATCAGATACATAGAGATTAGAGATGTGTATGCAAACATCTAAGTGTTAGTACATTAAAAATGAGTTTTTCTTTTAGGGTTACCTCTTCAGAAGGGAGAATGTTAGAGTAGCCAAAAGCCCCATAAAAAAATTAAAGAAGAAGAAAGAGTACATGAAGTTACCAGAAAAAAAGTGATGGGGAGATATGGGAGGAGTTGGAGGGGAGCGAATGGGAATGGATTTGATCAAAACACTTTATATGCATGCATGAAATTCTCAATAAATTATAACTGTATTAATTCAACTGTGAACCTAAAATTCTTATAGCCACTTTTGAACGAGATGTATCTTTGCTTTGGAAATTGTTATTGAGTATGTTAAAGCTGTATTGAAATGTTTCTTCTAAAAAATAAAGAAAAAAAAACAGTAAAAAAATCCAAAAAAACAAAAAAAAATTAAAAATTAAAAAAAAAATCATTAAGGGGCTGGAAAGACGGCTCAGTGGTTAAGAGCACTGACTACTTTTCCAGAGGACCTCTATTCAGTTCCCAGCACCCACATGTCCATAATGCCAGTTCCAAGGGATCTAATGCCCTCTTGTGGCCTCTGTGGACATATCACAACACAGGTGCACTTGCGTAGATGCAGGCACAACACTCATACACATAAAATAAAAATAAAATTTAAAAATAAAGTATGTTTAATACAACCTTCCAAAAAATGAGTTTTTCTGTAGGAAACAGTATATTTTAAAATGAAATGGAGATCGTTTTTAAAGGTTAAAATCTCATTCAATTTTATGACTTATAGGGTTTATACTGAGTCCAATATTGTATAACTGTATTAATTCAACTGTGAACCTAAAAATTTACAGCTATTATTGAAAGAGATGCATCTTTGCTCTGGAAATTGTTATTGAATATGTGAATGCTCAAATGAAATGCTTCTTCTAATCATGTGGTTATTAAATAATTTTTTAAATGAGGAGCTGATCATAACTAGGGCTCCTGCTGGTCCTAATGGGAACGAGTCTAGCAAATAGGTACTGTTTAAGTGAAACTGTAGCATAGAATTGCTGAGAGACTCAAAATTCAATCAGGTTGGGTGACAACATTTAGTTATGGGCATGGCTCTGAATGGCTCTAATCTATATCAATATCCTTTAGATAAACATGCAGGGCCCCAAGGCCAAAGAGAGGAGGAGCAGGGTTCTCAGTGCTGGGATGAAGGATGGAGTATGAACGAAGGTAGGCCAGGAACATCAATTAACCCCGAGCATGACACACTCATTTGTAATCTCTTTGTTTTACAGAGCTTTGGAGTACATACATGACGAAAACTGCGGTATGATGATAAATCTCTACCAACTCAGGGACAGGGGGACATGTGCTATAAGGTTCCTAGATCTGATCCTGACACAGAAGGGGAGGAGAGAACACGCTGGAGAAAAACTGTTCCCTCTTGAAATTTCCAATCCAATAAGGGATAACAAGGATGTGAACATGAAATATAAGAGTATAAAGCAAAACATACCAGGAGAAGGTGTCTGTGAGTGACATAAGTGAGGATGAGGTAGAGATACTCTGGAGGAAACTGCTGCTGAGAAGAAACCTTTCCGAAACAGAGGTGTGCATGCTGTAGGGCAGCAATCCTCACAAAGATTTAGAGCAAGGATTCCAGTTAGATGACAGAGCAAGTGCAAAGATCTAAGGCATAAACTTGGTAAACCCAGGAGCTGCAATAAAAGAAGTAGGATGGTTGAAATGAGGCGGGAGAGAGTTCAGAAAGGTTGCCAAGGAATGACTGTTCCAAAGCACTATCTTCTTGCTGGTGGTGGAATTCTCTTGCCTGGATTCTTGTAATATCCTCCTTAATTGGTCTTCCAGCTTCAGTTCTTGGTCTCTTTGATCTTCTGCACTGCTTCCCAAATTTTACTGCGTGTGAAAATCACCTGAGGAGCTTTGCATTGTTTTTATTACTTTGTGTTTTTAATTAATATCTGCCCACAGGTAGCAAAGGGTTCTAAGGCCCAGTAGTGGCTTGTTTAGGATCTGAAACAACTCAATTAATTCTAGTGCCTCCAGTTCAATGATTATGGATTACTGCCTAACTGTATCCATTATAGATGGCACAAAATTGCATAGCACCTACTGTGTGCCATACATGGTCTTAGAAGTTTTTATTCATTCAGTCATCATGAGAACTCTATGAGGTTGTTTCTGCTTTTAAACAATAGTTTAAAAAAAAACAGGAAATTTCACGGGTCCATACATCTAAAAGGTAGTGAGCTTGGTACTTGAACATATATAATCCTGCGCTAGAGCATGCAATTTTAACTGAGGCGATAATGTCCCCAAAGGAACAATAATCTGTACTTGTTTGGGAGAAAATTTTCTTAGTGTAATTTTATATGATGTACAGAAGCCTATTGCACATGAATAGTACAGTATCGGGGTTCTCCAAAGAAACAGAAATAATAAAATGTATGCATTTTTATGCAGAGATGTTTGTTATAGAAACCTGATTCACATGATTATAGAGAGTGGCAAGTTCAAATTTTTCAGGGTTTTGGGCAGCGTATAGACCAAGAGAGCTGATGTTTGTGCTGAAGGCAGACTTTGATGCAGAATCATAAATAGGTGTGTGGCAGAAGACCAAAGACAGTCTTTTGGAGAAATCTGTGCTGTGCAGTGATAACTAGTCTTTTGGTTCTCCATTCAACTGAGTAGCTGAACTTCACCTGCATTAATCAAAGACCCCTAACGAATTACAATAGTAAACTTGTCAAAAACTATATTCACAGGCACATCAAAGATAATGTTTGATAAATATCTGGTTAGTCGTGGCTCACTGAAGTTAAAATACAAAACTGTTACAGATAGAAGCACACAGTATTCAGAATTAAAGAGCAGATTGTTAGACACTAGAGTAGACCAGGTAGAGGAACAGCAGCAAGGTAGGAGAGAGGCTGATCAGTGGGGACTGCATTGCAGATAGGAGGAGACAAGAAACTGTAGTGTGTTACTGCACAGTAGGGCAAAAACATGTAGCACTCAATCTTTCCAAAATAAAAAAAATTCTTTTGAAGATTTTCTTGTTGGATAAATAAGCTTGGGCAGCAGGTATGTTTAATCTTCATTACTACACAAGATGCACACGTGCTCAAACATTGGATGAACCCCATTAACACATACAAATTTATATATCACTTATAAGTCAATTTCATTTAAAAACTATAGAGAAGGCAAGAAGTAAAATTTAAGAAAAAGATGTCTGCAAAGACTCTATAGATAAAGGCCACAGGGGCATACATTCCCCGGGGGTTCTGGTTCCTCCAAGGGGTGGGGCCTGCTGCTGAGAATTGACTGTGGGGAGTTAGCCATGGAAAGAGGAGGTTGTGGTGCCATCTTAGGACAGAAGCCGCAAGCCAACAAGAATGCATGATGGCGGGTGTGGGGAACATGCAGCAGCCAGGTGTACTCAAGGACAGAATAGCCTGGTGCTTGTGGACCTGAGGCAAGACCCCTGGCCCCTGAGGTACTGGTGAAATCTAGTGGTGACTATGGGCATGCTATGGGAGCAATCTGATATGGTGGGCTCTGAGCCATGACACAGAGCTGTATGGCACAGAGCTGAGCAGCACAGAACTGGGCACTGGGTGCTCATTTCTTTGTGAGTCACTCCTCATCCCCCCTACAATAATAATAAATGCACATAAAGATGTGTTATATGGTTTTCCTGGTACCACAAACGACCCAGAGAGAACTCTGGTGACAAAATTGGTGTAGTCTGGCCCAAATAAACCAACCACGGGCTTGGGGATGTGGGTCTGGGAAAGTGCTGTTCCCACTGCCTCTGTGGCAGATCAGCTGGGCTCTGATTCCCAAATCCAGGAACAGCTACCAAGAACCCAACGGGGGAAGGCAATCAAACCCCATATGTTTAATGGGTTATACAATGGATTATAAAATCTGTAACTAAAAGGAGGCCAGCCACACAGAAGCATGGGCCACAACTATGTTGTAAATATGGAGGTATGTCACAGAAATGTGAAGATTTGTTAAATGTTATTCAGAGGCTACAAAAACTTTTACCCCCAAATGGAGTGCACCGAGACAGGGCATGGCCACTTTGCATAATGGAGCACAGCTGAAAATGCTGGAGAAGTCCTGGCAGACCCAGTTGCAGAGCTTGACAGTTTGACGTGTACAAGGTCCAAGGACTCAGAGGAAGAGACAGATAAAAGTAAAAAGGAAAATGGCCTAAAAAAAAAGTAGCTAAAGCTGCCCCTCATATTCAGCCATTAGTACAAAAGATTAAAAAAGCTAACAGTGCTGTAGCTAGGAAATATTCTATGCTAGAACTGTTAAAACTAGGAAAAACTTACAAGCAAGCAATCAGAGAGCACCTAGTCATGTGGCTTGTAAGAGTATGGGACATGGGAGCAAATGACATCAGTCTAAGTCCTTCAGAAGCTTCACAGCTGAGTTATATAACCATGCATCCATCCTTGCAATATAGGCTGTTCAACCCAGGCCAATGCAGTGGGGAGCAGTCCTTAACAGGATGGCTGGTTGAAGGCATTAAAGATATTTGATCATCACCAAGGGAGACTAACATGATTAACAGGGGCTGGAAGACTATAAAGGAGAGGCAGGTATTACTGATAGAACTAGGTATGAGAAAAACAATATATGATGTCCAGTTCACTGGGCCAGATAAGACTGTGTCCACCAGAGATATGAAGGAAAGCTTAATTCAAATGGGACCTTGAGAATGGTATGGGGCTTTAATGGTTTTACTAAGCCCTTTAACGGGAAAGGATCTTTGTAAAGTGGGACAGGCTTTGACAAATCTAAATGATTCTGACCAGCATGTTAAACATGTCTGTAAAATAACAGAACACCCTATAAGAGACATAAAAAAGACCAGACTAAAGAAACGGTCCACTTGGGTTACTTGAAGACAAATGTGGCAAGACATGTCGAGCCAAAATTCCCAGAGAAAAAATTGATAAAAACCCAAATTTAGTACTAAGGCATTTCTTGAAGGCTTTAAAACCAGAAGAACAGTTTACAAAAGACATTCAAAGGATAAAAACTGTCCCAGGGGGTGGTTAAGACTCCCCAAGGATTAAATAAGATGCATTTCTCTTCTGAGAAAGGCTATACTAGGGGTTGAAGCAGGTTTTTCCAGGAAGTGCTCCCCCAGCAGCCAGGTGTGGTCAATGGGAAGATGACAGATATGGCTACAGTCAGGAGGCAGACCCAGGGCCTGCCTGACTCAGGGAACCAAAAAGTGCAGCAGGGACAGGAGAAACCCCCTGCCTCCTTAGCCCAGTACAGGGTCAGGCAACTGGAGCGAACACCTGTAAGTGTATCAAGAATAAAATAATACAAAGAGACTCCATGTAAAATCCCCCAATTGTGAAATGACTCCAAAGGGATAACTAAAAATGATAAAGAGCTAAACAAACTAATGCCTTGTACACATGCTATGGTACCTAACAAGGATCTGTGGAGAAAACAGTTAATACAAATGGACAAAACCTTTCCATGCTATGTGAGACCTTGTCTATGACTGATTTAATATATAATGTTAACCTTCCTTCAAGTGTTTTACAAATGTAAAACCCATTTGAATGATACCTGAAGAAGCAAAGGTCAGTTATATCTGTAAGATTCTTGGGAGTTTTATGGTTGGGTAAGATGAAGACAGAGATTCCCAAACTATACAGCTGTTAAGAAAATCTACAGTACCAGGGGTGGGTTACCCCCCCCACCCACATGAGCTATTGGTCAGAGAGAGCCTAGAGTTCCTCAGATTCACCAAGGCTATTGTCACTAATGTCGGCTGTACACTAGAAAGGTCGGTAAGGACATGTTGCTGAAGACACTGCATGTTGTGAGTGTGGGAGAAGAGATGAAACTGAGACTAAGCACAAAACTTCGTGCCACTGGATGGAGATGTTCATATTATCAGAAGGGGCTATGCAGATGGTTGGGGAAGAAAGGATCCCCTATGATTCTAGTCAACAATGGACACCGCATGCTGCACACTATGGACATGCCAAGCAATGCCTGCAAGTGCAGTAATGGCTCGACCAACATACATACAACTGACAAATTGCTAATTGGATAAGGCCTGCTCCTAGGCGTGGAACACACATCTGGTGCTGTAGACCAGGCCAGCGCCTTCTGTCGAGTAAGGTTACAGGCCTTAGTGGGGAAGCCATCACAAGTATACTGTTTACTAAATGTACTACACCAACTGGGATATCTTCTAGGGATTTGTACTTACATTCACGTTTATTTAGCCATGTCTACTTCCTCCCATTTGTCTTTATAGTAGAAGAAACACCACTGAGATAGATCAATGGCCATGGCTTAAAGACAAGCAATGCGGAGGCCTGAGAAGTCACTATCTTGCCACAATACAAGAGAGATCGCCCTGTATCTGTCACCCCTCCAAGTCTCAGGGACCTTAGTGGAAGATTGGTGGAAAGACTGTAAGAGCAGAGCAAAGGGGTGGAGTGTGTTCCCCAAGGGTTCTGGTTCCACCGAGGGGTGGGGCCTGCTGCAGAGAAATGACTGTGGAGAGTTAGCCATGGAAGGAGGGGCTTGTGGCACCATCTTTGGACAGAAGCCATGAGCCACTAGGAATGTGCAGCGGCAGGCGTGGGGAACACACAGCAGCTGGGCATACTCAAGGACAGAATGGCCTGGCACTTATGGACCTGGGGCGAGACTGTTGTCCCCTGAGGCATGGGCAAAAGCTAGTGGTGACTATGGGTGGCCGTGGGCGTGATCTGATATGGCGAGCTCTGAGCTGGTCACAGAGCTAGGCACTGGGTGTTCGTTTCTTTGTAAGTCACTCCTCTCCCTCCCCATGATAATAATAAATGCACATAAAAATATGTTGCATGGTTTGCGTGATAGCACAAGAGACCCAGAGAGAACTCTGGTGACGGGACAGTAATTCACAAAAGATTAATTAACGCTGTTCTAGTATGGGCCTACAATTATCACATAACAGATTAGGACAAGTGGACAAGTGACTTGGCCATCCAAACAGCGACAGAGTAAACTTGCAAGCTTACAATGTAGCAATGAGTGTTATTCTTTCACAGACTGTAAGGTCGTTTTTTTGTGGGTTGGAGAATTCTAAAACTACTTTTATGTGGGTTTGGGGGATCTGATCGCCAGTCCTTAAGCTCACAGGGCGAGAGTTTTATCTGCTGAGCCCATTTTCACATGTATGTGCAGGGAGCATCACTAACCTCTATTAGATCTCCAGTTTGCTCTGTTCAGTTCCTCCCTTCCCTCTCCACATAGAGGTATAAGAGCTTACTTGACTTCCAGGATCCACTTTCTTTTTTTTTTCCATAAGTGAATTTTTATTGAGAAGGGAATTTGTCAACTCAAACAGGAGAAAATATAAAGAATGAATAAAGAAACTTCTTGCTGTCAGAGGTGGACATGACCTCTATATATATGACATAGGAGGAATTTCTATTTGTGACCACCCAGCCCAGACAACATTAAGTGCTCTCCCTTTCAATCTAATACTTCTGGATTCCCACTAAAAAGGAATATACAGTAAGAGCATGGAAAAGTTTCTTCTGAAAGGAAACGCCCAAAGAGTAAGAGAGGGAATGTAGAAATTAAAACATTATGTGGAACACTTTAAATTGTAATTACCTACATTTTCATATCTTCACAGTAATACAAAACACAGTCACTTTTCACACGGCAGCTTTGGGAATCCTCCATTCCTTGATTTGTGTTTTTCTTGGCCTTCTGGTGTAGAGTTACTGTTGTAGAAAAGTATTAATGGCTTCATTTCATATAAACATAAGTAACTTCCAGACACTTATGTAGAGGATAAAAAAATCTACTTGGTATTTAAGTAATCTGAGCCAGGTCTACAGGATCACCTTTCTTTAAGATCAAAGCATCTTGAATTTATGGGATGGTATCCACTGATGTGACAGGGCTGGTACAGAGCAAGGAATTTCTGGAAACTCCTCTTTTACAAATTTAGAATGCCACACTGACATACAGTCTGTGGGCAGATGGCTTACATGCTCTTGATGGCAGCCTCTTGGACAAAAAAGATTGTGGCTTATGTGCTATCATATATATATATACATATATATATATGTATATATATGATATATAGTTTTATTAATTATGGACAGAATCTCCCTAGTATAGTTTTATTAATTCCAACATCTTGTACAGTGTATTTTGATCAGATTCTGACATCCCCCCATTGCCCCCTGATTCTATGTCCTCCATTACTACATATGCTTTTATTTTGTTTATTTACTTATTGCTGTTTTAAGTCCCAGCAATTCCTGGGTGTGTGTCCAGGCTCTGACTATTTTAATGCAATTTCACTAAGGTCGTGGCCTGGAATTCTAGACTATACCCAGAAATCTTCTCTCTTGCTCTTCAATGATACGATTTTAAACCTTCTCAAGCCTATGTCACACTCCAGACTATACAAGAAACTTGACAATGGTAGCTAGACATCAAAATGTTTCAATAATACCCAAGGTAAGTCCAAGGCACACCAAACTTTAGGAATCACAGGCCTGTTTGCAACAATGCAGCTACACTTAACTTTTTTTAAATGGGGAATTTTATAATCTTAGTTTGTGTTTTTGTTGTTGTTTTTGAGAACTTCATACATGAGTTCTACATTTATATCATTTCCACTACTCCCTCTCCCACTCTAATTCTCCCACCTCTAGATGAAGAGCTTCAGACAATCAACTGCTGCTGAAAGAGGAAGAATTAGTTTTCTCCAAGGATGAACTCCCTGAGAAGTTATCCAATCCCAAATGCTGAGTCCTAAACACACACACACACACACACACACACACACGCACATACACACACATTTACTACTAAATGGGCCCAGTACATTGTATGTGTGTGTGTGTGTGTGTGTATGCACATATGTGTGTTTATGTAACCAATTATCTTAATAAAACAAGTGTAGCCACCCATGCTGAAAGGTCTTTAATAGCTACCTAATCGTTCAGGAATAAAATCAACCTTTACTTTTCTTATGACTTACAAGGTGTGATTTTACCAGATGAGTCCATTCCTGTTCCACTGTTATCAAAGTACAGTCCTTTCCTCCTCTCACTATGTCTCAACCACTGACTTTTTTTTTTTAAATATGTTGAACTTTTTCTTCCCAAGAGTGCTGGCACATCCAAACCGGACCACTTTCATGAAGATACCCCAGCTCTGGCTCTTTCTTGACATTATGCTTTCCTTCAAGAGGCCCTCTCTTAGTCTTCTACCTAATATTATGCACAAAAGTCCCCCATGTGAATATTGTGATCTTTCTATTCAAATTCACCTTCAGGGCTGGAAAGATGGCTCAGATGTTAAGAACACTTACTGTTCTGCTAGAGGACCGAGCTCTGAGTCCTAGCACCCACATGGTGGCTAACAACTGTTTGTAACTCCAGTTCCAGGGGATCCAACACTGTCTTCTGGCCTCTGTGGGGCATTGCATGCACATGGTGCACTTACACGCATGCAGACAAAACACTCATACACATGAAATAGAAATAATAAATAACAGCCAGGTGTGGTGGCACACGCCTTTAATCCCAGCACTCAGGAGGCAGAGGCAGGTGGATCTCTGTGAGTTCGAGGCCAGCCTGGTCTACATAGCGAATTCTAGGTCAGCTGGGGCTACAGGGAGACCCTGTCTCAAAAAGTCCAATAAATAAGTAAATAAATAAATAAATAACATTTTAAAAAAGAAATTCACCTTCAGAGAGGTCAAAAAATTCATTTCCAAAGCTGATGGGAGTGCTGCACAGGCACTTGCTCATGGCTAGAAAAGCTAGATATTTTCAATCATAGTCTATATCTATTGACTCATTCAGTATAAAGCTTACAGACCCAGGCCCCTAACTGGAGCATGGGAAAACTGTGAAAGCCTTTTCTCCGCCATGGTACTTCACAAAGGATGCACCAAGCCTTGGCTGAGAACACGCTGAAGACCAGATTCTCCCTTGATCAATCCAACTTCCTGCCTTTTCACAAGCATTAATTCCAATAGCATTCCCTGATAATAATCCTGTACACTGTTTTCCCTCTCTGAGCCCAAGCTAACTCACTGTTAATCTTTGTATCAGGTAGTCCAAGATACCAAACATTAAGATGATATAAAGCATGTGCCATATATGGCACAGAAATCACCCCCCAAAAGATAGCAATTCATTGTTAACATTTTTACATGTGCAGCTGGGATATGATGCACGTGAATGGAAATTCACTAGCAAGAATGGAATTGCATGGCCTTTGTTAAGCACATTGATGCTTTGGAGTAATGTAACAAAAAGCAATGGCTGTTTAATCACCAATTACAAACTAAGTGTGTAAACCAGAAGACTTGTCTGGTAAAAGAAAAAGGCTTTCTTTCTCATGTGCTGCATTTGAAGAGAAAGCTGCCCAGGACTCAATATGAATCATTTAAGTACCAGAGCTCCAATGAAGCGTAAACTCCCAGTCACAGACTTATGAGCCAAAAGCCAAGACTCTAATTGAGAAAAACATACATCATAGGTTTATATACTTGAAAACCTGGACTGCTCAGCCTTCACCTAAACCTTCTGCATTTGTCAATATACCTCAATCTTTTCTACAATTACTCTCTTCTTTCAGAGGAAGATGCAAAGTTTTTCCTCTGAAAATGACATTTGCAACTTCAGGATCTGCCCATCTGCCCAGCTCTACTGGTTAATAGGCAAATAAGCAATGCTACCTGGTTAGGGAACATTCAGATCTCCTGAGAAAGGACTGGGACTTGATCTCAAAGCAGATGCTAAACTTAGAAAAAGATCAACAAGCTAGGGCAGTAATCATGGAACTGAATTTTCTGATTACTATAGCAAAAGATAATCAGAACATAAAGTTGGATAAAAGATCTTGATATCCTAAGAGTTGCTGAACCGGCATCCTAGCAAGAATCTTAAAAAATCATTCTATGATAATTCTTCTAAGTACATAAAAATGAAAAGTTCAGAGAAATTCCAGAATTATTGAGATAGGTAGTAAGGAAATAAATCAAAGGCATTATGAAGTGGGGACAAAAACCCCATGAAAGTCTGGAATCCCTACTGAGTGGATATATTCCACAGGAAGGCCATTAGGAAAAGACAAGTGAGATGGTCACCATCATCACTAGAAAGATCAGTGGTAGCTAACCATCGTAGAGTAGGACATATGGTAGGAGAGACAATCATAAAGATGAGTTCACTGACAGCATCATGGATAATAATGAAAGCCAGGTGATGGCATTTTGTCCTCAGAAACTCGATGAGTGCAATTATTGTCATGAGCATCAAGGCCATACTGTCAGGAAGCCTGACCATAGGGGACCCTGAATATAGTAATCAAAACACAGCAACACCACCAGGGATAGGAAAGATGGGTAGACAACAAGAATTGTCTTCATGAAGCTGGAGAGGTGACTCAGATGTTAAGAGCACAGGCTGTTCTTGTAGAGGACCCAGGTTCGATTCCCAGCACCCACATGGTGGCTAACAACCAATCAAACTCCAGTTCAGTTTCAGGGAATCCAATGACCTTTTCTAACCTCTGTGAAACTGCATGACATGGGTACACTTACACGCATGCAGACAAAACACTCATACACATAATAATAATAATAATAATAATAATAATAATAGTTTTCAATCTGTACAATCAGAAGAAATCAAGCATGAGTGAATAAGAGGTTGTAGGGAATCATAGTAACGTAAAATAAAAATTTTTCAGACCTAAAGTAAGTTCAGACCTAAAACCACTACATAAAGGAGTCTGGACCCTTAAAAAGAGTAATTCCATAGTACAATGAAAGTATACACAAGATTGTAATTCCTTTGGCTTTTCTCAGGAAAGACCAAGGTCATTTATTTGGGTAATTATACATCTTTGAAAGAGATGTAGTAAAATCTTTAACACAATTCAGGTTTCCACTGATAGCCTTCATGGTCTTCCATTAGACCAGGGACATATGAAGAGTTCTAAATAATAAATATACACCTAGCCCAAATCTGTTTCCTAAGATGCCCATGAGATCCAAGATATACCAATGGTCATTTATTCCCTCAGTTTACAAATGTAAAACTAAAATTGGCATACTTTGGTTTGTTGCCTCAAGATCTGCATTAATTTCTTGGCCTATGATATGAAAGATATTATAGGTCAAATGGAAGCCTTTTTATGTCCTTTGGGTTTATCACTGCAAAGACTTCTAGGGTTCAAGAGCACAACAATCTTGTTTATTGTCAATAATTATTCAACTTTTATTTTGAGACTGGATCTCCCTGTAGCCCAGCTGGCCTAGACCAGGCTGACCTCAATCTCATGGATATGTACCTGCCTCTGCTTCTAGGGTGCTGGGATTAAAAGTGTGTACAACCACAACCGACTCAACTTTATATATGCGTGTGTGTGTGTGTGTGTGTGTGTGTGTGTGTGTGTGTTCCTTATATGCTGCTCAGCTTGGTAGACAAGAAATGTTTGATGGCGGTCATAAGTGATCATGGAATTAGAGCTATATCCTTTTAGATCAAGCAAATCATAATGTAAGGGGTATTCAGCCATAATTCATTATAAAACAAGCTTGTATAAGAGGACTTGTCTCACAGATTAGGTGGCTCAATATGTGGATGCTAGTTAAAAATCGACCACAGCTGTACTTTAGCCCATTTAGGTGTGACCTTAAAAGGTAACTATGAAAATAAATCCTCCCAATGGGCAGAGTCTTGGCTGATACATTTGGTCATTCACTTTATTTGAGAAGGAAAATCTTCTGAGATTAAAATGTATATGAACAAGTAAGGACCTAAAATATAACAATGGACTTCTTATAGAGGCCTGACAATAGAAAAGAATATAAAATTGGGAAAAAAGCATTCTGACGTGTGAATTAACTATAAGAGTGAGAAAGACTGTTAAGATATGTTTTACATATTTTTCATTAAAACTTATCAGAAGAGAATATATATAATGGAAGATGCATGCAATCATGAGGTAGACAAAATAGCCCAAGTAAAGTCAATGTCACCTTACTTCTGACACAATAGACATATGAAAAGAGAGGCCATATGGCAGAGATGGCAGCAACACATAAGCCCACTGGGGAGGGCTCCCACACACCAAGAAAGAGCTGCTGCCACAACAAAATGTGCAACTTGCCAGAAAGAGACCAACAGTCTTCAACGTGATGCACTGAAATAGCCAGCCACTTGGTAGCAAGTCAACAACCTCTGAATTCTTCTACCCAGGGAGAGTGATTCATTTGACAAGCAATTAATTTTCATAAAAACACACACATATTCCAGAAACGATCTCACAGAACACATGAATGGTTAATTCACTGACACAACATCACATCAAACAAATGGCACTTTTCAGTTGAAGAATAAGATACCTGGCAATAGAGTCTTCTTGTCATGACACATTCACACTGTTGAAAGGTCCCAGTCTGACAGATATGGTATAGCACATACCTGTGAAGGCACATTGGAAGTGACAGCTCAAAGACAGTTCCCTTAGCTCCCTTCCAGGATACAGTGTACACTGTGACTTCTGAATTTTATATAGTGTTGTGTCTCCCAAAGGTAGAATACAGTGGATATGGACTCAAAGGATGAAAGCAGGAGACATCCTTCTTGAAGAATCTGTTTCTTGTTTTGTGAAAAGAAAAAGTGATGTCTGGGAGAATTTATGCTTATTGTCTTTATAACATTGCTATCTGTGGATTTAGAGGTCAAGGTTCTCAGAGGGGGAATACAGTCCAGCATGGTAGCAGTTCGGAAGCTGACATATGAGGATTGTGAGGCTGAAGTTGCCTGAGTGACATCTTTGGACCTTTTTGGAGGAAAACAAGATCAAAGGACAAATATTTCTACTAGAGGCACAGGAATATTTTCAGTGACATTTATATTGAAATTGCAGCCTAGATGCTTCATTCTTCTTGCTCCATAGCATAAGCAGTAAAGAAGAGCCACCATCCTGGCAAGGTGGTTGATTTTGATCATAAGAAGAAAGGAAGGGTGCCATTATGCAACAGTAAGGAAGAATATGTGTGAAACTTAGGTATCGTAGTTGCGAATCTAATCTTTAGGGACCATAAGTTTCGACACTTTAGAGGTCAGAATTTCAGTCAGGCCACCTGTTAAACAACCAAAGCCAGTAGAGCTATTAGCTGCGTGCAAGAAGAATTTAGAAGAGTCTACATGAGAGGGACACCGAGTGTCAGTTGATGCCTTAGGAATAGCTGCAACATAGGGGTTGCACTTTATCCATATTAATGTTCCTCTTACAAAATATTTCCCAGAAATTGGAATCCCCATAAAATATTTCCCAGAAATTGGGATCCCCATAGTTCTGGAGTTACTCCTCCTAGAATTTATATTAACAAGCAGAACGAGGAGGTGGTCAAGATGTAAGACACAGACCAGCTTTCACATTGAAGGATTTATTCCCCTAGTTTCTAGAGTAGTTACTTGACTCACAGTTTTCAGCAGTTAGCTCACTCTGGAAATTGCCTTTATTTGGAGAGAAGTGCCCCACTCATGAGCATACCACCTTCCCAGGGGAATTTTCATTCAATAATAGGTAAATGTGAGTATAAAAAGGCCCCCATCCCCTGACCACAATGTGGTACAACTCTGAAGAGCTGTCTCAGCTAAGTATGTCCCTTGGAGTCAAAGATCCCTTTGTTGAAGCATAATCACAGCTTAACTTTTCTCTTTGCCTGTTTTTTTGTCCTGTTCTTCTCCTACCATCTCACAGTGATCAATTTGGGGATCACTCCTTACTACATTTCCTATGTGCTTCATCTACTTCATGAAACAGAGATTTGTTGCTTTTGCTTTCCCTCTCCCAGTGGATCTTATTCTTGCTTTGGGTCTCACTCAGTGATCCCCTATTACCTTATTTAATTGCATCAAGAGAGTTAAAACTATTTGTGTATGAGTTACTTTTCTGTTGCTGCAATAAGACACCATGACTAAGGGAATTTATAGAAGGAAGAGTTTATTTGGCTTATGGGTCCAGAGGGATTGGAGTCCATAATGGCAGCCAAGGCATGGCAAAAAAGATGGAAAGAGCAGAAAGCCAAGCGATCACATCTTCAAGCAGGCACAGGAAGCAGACAGAAAGACAGGAAACTCAACAAGGCTTAAGAATTCTCAAAGCCAGTCCCCAGTGATGTGCTTCTTCCAGTATGGGCTTTATGCATAAAGGTTCCTTGATCCTCCGCAAACAGTGCCACAAACTGGGGACCAAGTGTCCAAATACTTGGAGCCTATGGGGAACACTCATTCAAACCACCACAATATAAAATCATATTTCACATTTTTGTTGTATATTTTCCAGCTCTTTCCCCACACTAGAGTGCCAAAAGAGTAGGATTTGTTCACCAATAAGCATATCTCTTCTGTTCCTTTATGCATAGTGGGCTATCAATAAGTATACACACACACACGATGTGTGTGTGTGTGCATTTGTCTGTGCATTTATAAATATATATGTGTATATGTAACAATAATAATGAAAGAAGAGGACAAGAAATTGAGAACTGGGGGGATATGGAAGGCGTTGGTAGGGAACTAGGACTGCTAGAAATAATGCAAAGATAATACTCCTGTATGAAATTCTCAAAAATAAAAGATAGAAATTTTAAAAAGAGATAGAGGGAGAGGAAGCGGTGGGACATGATCTAACAGATTGCATTAAATTTAGTATGAAAATATCAAATAACAAATAAGAATTTAAAAAATGAATATCCAAATGAATGGACTCCAGATGGCACAATATTAGAAGGCTGTCTCTTGTGCCTGTAGCTCTGTCCAGCATTTGCTTGGTGAAGGTATGATGAACATGTGATTGAGAAAGAAAGGCATAGACTAGTATTTTTATCTACTTTTGGTAACATCATAAGAGAACCAAATCAGCATTTATGACTTAAACCTGGACCTTGTGAGTGCAGGAAAGGATCCAAGTCCATTCTGGAGTAGCTTGTAATGATTATTATCCATTAGGCACCTCTACTACCCCAGAAGCTGGGGCTTATGAACTTCTGATCTATGTCCTTTAAATTTTTGCAAAAGAAGTTTGTACTCTAAAGAAGTCATTCAACAATCTTGCAGACATGACATAGTCTATTAATATGAACATGTCTCTTTAGCTACTTCAGTGCATGCTGAATGGATTCAACAGTGGAAGGCATGGAAAGTATTTGCAGGCATTCATGACAGCTCAAATGACTTGTCTACCATCACAGGTGAGTCTAAAACTGATCAAGAACAGAAGCCAAGACATGGCATCAGGAGTTCAATATCAGCCTCAGCTACATAGAGTTTAAAGCCATCTGAAAAGAAGGAATTGAAAGAAAGGAAGGGAGGGAAGGAACGAGTGAGCAAAGGAGGGAAGAGCAAAAGGCAACACTGATTCTTAAGTATGGTTCCATTCTAGCAGTGATGAGCTACCCACCTAGTAGATGCTTCATTCCATAACATTATAAAGGAAAAAGAAATCTGTTCTCCAGGGAACATATGTTCTATTGGATACTGGTTGGCCCTTCCACCCACAGTGCTTCTTAAAGTCTTGCCATTTACGGATTAAGGCAATATCTTGTACTTCACCTTGTTATCCTTCATACAATTCCCCTTTTCAAAGCACAAGAAGTGGAAAAACTATATTTTGCCAATAGAATTCATTATACTAAACATATGTCCCATCACCCAAATGCAGCTAGCCTCATAGAATGTGAAAGAACCTACTGAAGACTCAGTTACATTGCCAGATGGGAGACACTCTGTAATGTCAAGGTGCTAATCTATAGGATTCTGTATGTTTTAAAAGAGAAGACAAGATTTGGATGATTTCCTCTCATAATCTTAGCCAGAATACACAGGACTCATAACCAAAACAGAAAAATAGAAATGTCCATGAGTACTACAGAATTATGCTTCCTGTCACCAGAAATGTCAGCTTCACAGATTTGATAGTGCTAGTATCCAGGGAAAAATATTTCCACCAGAAAAAAAGCCATCATTGTTCTGATTACTAGGAGCTCAGCAGAGCTGCTAGAGAGAGGTAAGCTAAGAGATGTCATTGTAGCCAATTAAAGAAACAAGTCACAAACAGTTAAGCTGCTTAGAAAGATGCTATCAGCAAAAGGCTAAAGCAGAGAAAGTGCCAACTCCCTTCTTCATTCCTCCATCTATGAAATGGCATACAAGTTAAAAAGCAACATGAGAGTCACCTCACTAACTTATGGTGCCCAAACAAAAGGCCAAGAAATTTTATGGGCCTTTGTATTCAGAAGTGATGAAAAATGGAGTGGGGGGACTTGTGTGGAAAAGTACTGAATAGTGAGGGGAAAAGTGTCTCTAGGAATTCCCCTTTAACCCCCTTAAGAGGGTAGGCAAAGTGCCTGAAGAAGCTTTGACCAAGGACTCAGATAAAACATGGAAAATAAAGGTGTCATGCTATGAATACAGAAAAAGACTAGTCAGAAGGACTCAAAGGCTCCATTAAACCTCCTTGCTATACACAAAGCCTGGTGTAGAGACAGAAGGGTTCTCTGTGAGGTATGACAGGTAAAGTCATTGTCATTGCCTGTGTCCAGGCTTGTAAAAGCATGCATAAGTTTTTAAACAAGAGTTAATGAATTAGATGTTGAAGGTGCCTGTTTGGTATTTTGGATTACTCTGTGTCAATATGCACAAAAGGAAGTAATTGTGTTTTGTAGGGTGACAGAGCTGGTTTCCAAAAGGAAATTGGATTACTCCTACACAATGGTGTCCAGAATGGTTGGATGTTGACCTAGGTGAAGACTTACATCCTATGGGAATGAACTTTCGGGTTATTGTGAGTACACAACCTTGAGAATGTCAGACTACAGTAGAAGAAACGTTGAATGGGTATGTATTAAGTATTTTTGTTGCTGTGATTAAAATACCATGACCAAAAACAATTTATAGAAAGAAGAGTCTATGTTGGCTTACAGTTTCAGAGGGGGATTGCATAATGGGAAGGAAAGCATGGCAGGAGTCAACTGAATCACATTTTGTTACACAGGAAGCTGAGAGAGCCAAATGGAAGTGGGGCAACACCATAAACTCTCAATGTCCATCGCCAGTAATAATCTTCCTCCACGAAGCCTCCATGTTCTAAACAGTCCATAACCTCCCCAAACAGCACCACCAACTGAGGACAAAGAATTCAAATACATAACCCTACAAGATGGACATTTTCTATTGAAATGAGTACAGAGTGGTAAAAGGATAAAGGTATCCTTTTCCATTTAGGTCTATCTGATCTATAAAGGAATAGAGCAGACACATGTTTTGTATATCTTCTTACTCCTCGTATGTAGCTTGGAGAATATCAAGTACTCTTAGAAATCCTAACTTTCCAAAACAGGTTTTAGATGGAAGTATATTTGAATTGAAAACTTAAGGCGACAAAATGATCAGACTTTGAGTTGGGGATGGTAGTGTGGTGGTTTGAATGAGAATATCCCCGTCCCCCATAGGCTCCAAGTATTTGAACATTTTGTCCCAGGTTGTTGGTGCTGTTTTGGGAGGTCTTAGAAGGTGTGGTCTTGCTGGAGAAAGCATGTTACTGGAGGTGCGGGTGAAGGGGTTGGTTAGAGAATTCTTAAGCTTTGCTGGATTTCCAGGTACTCTCTGCTTCCTGTGCCTGCTTGAAGATGTGAGTGTTTAGATTCTGCTCCTACTCCAGTCACCTCTGCCACCATGCCTCCCCACCATGATGTACTCTTACCCCTGTGGAACTGTAAGCTAAATAAACTCTTCCTTTAACAAGCTCCCTTGGCACTAGTGTCTTATCACAGCAACAGAAAAGTACCTAAGACAGGCAGTTAGTTCTTGGTCTGGACAAATGACTAGAATATATAATGGCAACTTGTTTATATGATATAATGCTTATTTCCCATCTCCTAGCATTTTTTTATGCTTTGAAGAATTATTATTTTTAACACTATTTTTTTTTAATTTTTAATAACTACATGATTAGAAGAAGCTTTTCACTACAGCTTTAACATATTCAGTAACACAATCCAGAGCAAGAGTACATCTCTTTCATAAGTGGGTGCAAGTTTCTAGGTTCACAGTTGAATTAATATAGTTACATATTATTGAACTCAGTATAAGCCCTGTAAGACATAAAATTAGATGAGATTTTAACCTTTAAAAAAGATCTCCATTTAATTTTAGAATATATTGTTCCTTGCAGAAAAACTCATTTCTTTTGCTACTAACACTGAGATGTTGGCACTTGCATCTTTAATCTGTATGTATCTGATTATTACTAGTCATAATCAGTTGCACTTGGATCCTTGGTGCCTGTGTATGTCTATAAAGTCATCGGGTAAATGTCAATGGTATTGTTTATCACCTCTACTAATTAGCATTACATAAATTTCCGTGCTTCCTCCTCAAATATAATACATTTTTAAGAAATTTGATTTTTTTTTGTGTGTGTATATCACACAGAACATCCCAAACCATCTCATTCGACTATACACACACTTCCCAGATGGCACCCTTCCATAGCCTACCTTGCCCCACTAGAGCCCTTATACTCTGATATCCCTGCTACTGTCTGCTGTGTTGTTGGCACCCCCAGCCATTCCCCACTACTTGCCTTTCTGATGAATTTATTCACCCTGTCTAGAGGTTTTTATTTTAGGAGGGTCAGCTGTTCCTCATCTAGCAATAATCAGTTGTCAATATTCCTTTAGATAATATTGGGGTCTGATTTTCATTTTCTCAGTTCTATGCTGGGTTACTATCTGGGAGTCCCTTTGGCTACCATGGCCAATATCTCAAAAGAGGGTATCACCTGTCTGGCATTGTTGCTTGTTATGTAGCCTTTAGCTATGCATATGGACTCTTAAGTAATTATATTGGTCCCTTTAATCTTTGGTTATACTTTCCTTTTGGGTGTTTAAGGCCATACAGTTGGACGAGATAAACCAATTAATTTTTACTCTTAAGGTCGTTTGAGGACCTCTTCCTTAGGGGTTACATGAGCTTGGGAGGAGCCTGTGGCTCCTTTCTTTTAACAGTTCGGCCTATATGATGGTAAGTCAAAGGTCCTGTTCAACCATGGTTGGCTTCTCTTGGAAGCATGGAGGAAATGATTCCTCTGTGTTGACCCTCCTCTTTGTAGACTGGAAACTGGTTCAAGACCATCTGGTGGGGTCTCCTCTGCCTCTTTGATCAAGAGGACAGGTGACCCACCACCATTACAGGACATTTTGAGAGATGCTCATAGTCCCCTGGAACTAGTCAACCTAG
>NW_008341748.1:2950128-2958758 GCF_000622305.1 Nannospalax galili
AGCAAGAAGGTTAGTTATACCTGTCTGGTATTTCTAATTACTGTGTGTCATGTAGATGAATCTTGGGCAAAGACAAGTTGTTCTCAGATAAACCTTGCCTAGACATATATTTCTTGATCTTCTATGTATAACTTGTCAGTAGGTTGTAGGAGTAATATGGTTCCCTCTGGTTTTTCAAAACTAGTTAGGCATTGTTTATCTCTCGCATTGTCTCACCCCCTCATCATGGTTTTCCCACTTAAGGTGCCCCTATTGCCCTCCTTTCTCCCTTAATAATACCCTTCTCCTATGGTCCTCCCTCTCTTGAGCTCCTTCTCTCCCTTTATCCCCTAGGTTCCTTGTATACCCTTCCCTCCCCGCTCCCTTAAACTAACCCAATTTTTATCCATATCTCCCTTACTAAGGCCTGTTTCCTTCTGTTCTTTTCTTTCAGGTTCTTTCTTTCCCTTTACCTCCATTTTCTTTCCATTACTCTGGTTCCTGTAGTTATGCCTGCTTACATAATCACTTATCAGAGTCTGGTTCTAGGAACCATATATGATGGAGAACATATGTCGATTTTTTTTCTGAGTCTGTGTTACTTCACTTAGTATAACAGTTTCTATTTCCATCCAATTGCCTGCAAATTTCATGATTTCATCTTTCTTTACTGCTGAGTAAAACTCCATCGTAATGAACCACACTTTCATTAAATACTCATCAATTGAGGGACAATTAGGTTGCTTCCATCTCTTGGCTATTGTGAAAAAAGCAGCAACAAACATGGATGTACAAGTGTCTCTGCAATAGGATGAGTTTTTAGGGTTTATGCCAAGGAGTGGTATAAATGGGTTACTGGGTCAAATGGTAGGTTCATTTATAGTTTTTTAAGAGTTTTCCACATTTCTTTCCTTAGGGGTTGAACAAGTTTAGAGCCCCACCAGCAGTGAATAAGTATTCCCTTTCCCCACATCCTCTCCAAGATTTGTTATCATTTGTTCTCTTGAGCTTAGCCAGTCTGACTGGGGTAAGAAGAAATCTTGAAGTGGTTTTAATTTGCATTTCCCTAATGATTAGTGATGTTGAACATCTTTTAAGATGTTTCATAGCCATCTTTACTTCTTCTTTTGAGAACTCTCTGCTCAGCTCCTTAGCCCATCTTTTAATTGGGTTACTTCTTGTCTTCGTTCTATGTTTTTTGAGTTTGTTATAAATTCTGGTTATTAAACCTCTGTCAGATGTGTCACTGGTGAAGATTTTCTCCAGTTCTGGGGGTTTTCTGTTTGCTTCCTTGGTTGCCTCCATTGATGTACAGAAGCTTTTTAGTTTGATGAGGTCCCACATGTTAATTCTTGCCCTTGTTTCCTGGGCTATTGGTGTCCGGTTTAGAAAGTCCTTTCCTACACCTATATCTTGTAGGTTTTTCCAAAGTTTTCTTCTAATAGTTTCAGAGTTTCAGGCTCTACATTGAGGTCTTTGAGCCATTTGGAACTGAATTTTGGGCAGGATGAAAGACAGGGGTTTAGATTCTTTCTTCTACAAGTGGAGATCCAGTTTTGCCAGCACCATTTGCTGAACATGCTGTCTTTCCTCCAGTGAATATTCTTGGCCCCTTTGTCAAATATCAGGTGGCTGAAATTGCATTTACTCATATTCGGGTCTTCAATTTTGTTCCATTGATCTATGGGTCTATTTTTGTGCCAGTACCATGTTGTTTTCATGACTATAGCTCCGTAATACAACTTAAAATCTGGTATAGTAATCCCCCCCAGCATTGCTTTTAGTGCTCAGGGTTGTTTTGGCTAACCCAGGTCTTTTGTGCTTCCGTATCAACCTTAGGATGTTTTTTTCAATTTCTGTGAAAAATATCATGGGGAAATTGTTCGGCATTACGTTCAAACTATAAATGACTTTTGGTAGGATGGTCATTTTCACAATATTAAATCTTCCAGTCCATGAGCATGGATCCTTCCAGCTTCTGATGTCTTCCTCAATCTCTTTCTTCAAACATTTGAATTTTTCATTGTAGAGATTTTTAATGTCTTTGGTAAGTTTATTCCTAGATATTTTTGAGGCTGTTGTGAATGGGAGGATTTCCATGGACTCCTTCTCTGCTCATTACTGGTATACAGAAAGGCTACTGATTTTTGTAGATTGATTTTTTTTAACATTTTGTAAACTGCCAAGTTACTGAACGTGTTAATGATTTCTAGGAGTTTCTGGTGGAATTTCTGGCATCTCTTAAATATAGTATCATATCATCTACAAAAGGATAATTTGACCTCTTCTTTTCCAATTAATACTCCTTTAATTTCCTGCTCTTGTCTAATTGCTCTTGCAATAGTTTCAAGCACGATGTTAAAGAAAAGTGGAGATAGTGGACAGCCAGTCTGGTTCCTGATTTCAATGGGAATGCTTCCAGGTTTTCTCCATTTAGAATGATGTTGGCTGTGGGTTTGTTATATATGGCTTTAATTATGTTGAGGTATGTTCCCTCCAGTCCAATTCACTCTAGGACTTTAAACATAAATGCATGTTGAATTTTCTCAAAGGCCTTCTCTGCATCTGTTGAGATGACCCTCCCAGTTCTTGACTTTGAGCCCATTTAAATGATTTAATAATGTTTATTGACTTACGTATATTGAACCATCCCTCCATCTCTGGGATAAAGACGACTTGATCATGACGGATGATCTTTTTGATGTGTGTCTGTATGCGGTTTCCAAGTATCTTGTTGAGAATTTTTGCGTCTATGCTCATTAAGGATATGGGTCTATAGTTTTCTATTTTGGTTGTATCTTTACCTGGCTGTTATTAGAGTGATGCAGGCTTCAAAGAATGATTTTGGAAGATCTCCCTCCATTTCTATCTTTTTGAATAAATTAAGTAGTATTGGATGTAGATCTTCTTTCAATGTCTGATAGAATTATGCTGTAAATCCATCTGGTCCTGGGCTATTTTTAGTTGAGAGGTTTTGTATTACTGTTTTAATTTCTTTTTGTGTTATGGGTCTGTTTAAGCTGTTAATCTCTTCTTGGTTTAGTTTTGGTGGTTCCCATGCCTTTAGATATCCATCCACATCTTTTAGGTTTTTAAATCTGCAGCATATAGGTTTTTAAAGCATTCCCTTATAATGTTCTGCATCTTTCTAGTGTCGTGATGTTTCCCCTTTCATCTCTGATTTTGTTGATTTGGCGGTGTTCTTTCTTTCTTTTGGTTAATTGGGCTAGCGGTCTTGTCAATCTTGTTTATCTTTTCACCAGCTCTTGGAATTGTTGATTCTTTGTATTGTTTTTTGTTTCAATTTCATTAATTTCTGCCCTGATTTTTTTTTATTTCTTCTTTTCTACTGGGTTTGTGTTTCATTTTCTGCTGCTTTTCAAGTGTGTTGAGTTGCAATGTTAAGTCATTAATTTGTGTTCTTTTTCCGATTTTTCATGTAGGCACTTAGAGCTATGAGCTTCCCTCTAAGGACAGCTTTCAGCATGTCCCAGAGGTTTTGTCGTCTTGTATTGTCCTTTTCATTTAATTCCAGGAATACTTTTATTTCTTCCTTAATTTCTCTTTTGACCCATTCATCATTCTGGAGTGTTTTGTTTAATCTCCATGTGTTCATGTGGTGATTAGGGCTTCTTCCGGTATTGATTGTAAGCTTTATTGCATTGTGCTCTGATAGAGTGCAAGAATTTTTTCAATCTTTTTGTATTTGTTGAGGCTTGTTTTGTGCCCCAGTATATGGTTGATTTTGGAGAAGGTTCCACGGGGTGCTGAGTAGAAAGTGTGTCCTTCGGTGCTCGGGTGGAATACTCAGTAGATGTCTGTTAAGTCCATTTGATATATAGTATTGTTTAATTCAGATGTCTCTCTGTTAATTCTCTGCCCTGTTGACCTATCTAATGGAGCAGTGAGGTATTGAAATCCCTTACTATTAACTAGTTTGGGTTAATCTGGGTCTTAAGGTCCTGTAGTATTGTTTTTATGAAGTTGGGTGCACCAGAGTTTGGTGAATATATGTTCATGATTGTAATATCTTCTTGATTCATTGTTCCTTTGATCAGAATGAAGTGGCCCTCTTTGTCTCTTCTGATTAATTTTAGTTTAAAGTCTATTTTTTTCAGATATTGGAATTGCTACACCTGCTTTTTTCTTAGCACTATTTGCTTGGTATATTTTTTCAATCCTTTCACTTTGAGATAGTGTCTGTCCTTGAAAGTGAGATGAGTTTCTTGCAGACAACAAAAAGATGGGTTTTGTGTCTTAATCCATTCATATAGTCTATTTTGACTGGGGAGTTCAGTCCATTAATATTTAAAGTTATTAATGAAAGATGAGTATTGAATCCTGTCATTATTATTTCTATTTACATTCGTGATGTAGCTGTACTTTTTCACATTTATACCTTCATTGGATTTCTTTCCACAATCCCTTGGCTATAGTCATTCCTTTCTTCAGCTCTTTGTATTGCTTCCAGAACTCTCTGAAGGGCTGGTTTTATGAACATGAATTTCTTCAGCCTATTTATGTCATGGAAGATTTTTCTTTCCTCTTCCACTATAATAGACATTTTGGCTGGGTATAGTAGTCTGGGTTGGCATGTGTGGTCATTAATATCTGGGACTACTTTGGTCCAGGCTGTTCTGGCTTTCATAGTTTGCACTGAAAAGTCAGCTTCTATCCTAATGGGTTTTCCTTTATATTTGACTTGTTTCTCTTTTACAGCTTTCAGCATTGTCTCTTTGTTTTGTACACTTAGTGTTTTTACTATAATATGCCATGGAGAGTTCCTGTTCTGGTCATGTCTGTTTGGTGTTCTGTATGCTTCTTGTATTTGTATGGGCATGTCTTTCTTTAATTTTGGGAAATTTTCTTCCATGATTCTGTTGAAGATCTGGTCCATGCCATTATCTTGGGATTCTTCTCCTTCCTGTATGCCTATGATTCTTAAGTTGGTCTTTTTATGGTGTCACAAATTTCCTGCATATTCCATTCTTGTGCTTTCTTAAGTTTTTCATACTCTTGTTTGAGTGGTCTAGTTCATCCACTTTATCTTTCAGTCTTGATACTCTGTTTTCCATTTCATTCATCTATTGGTGAGGCTTTCTCCTGTCGTTTCTAATTGGATTACTGAGTGTTTCACTTCCTTATGCATTTCAGCCTGAGTATTCTTCAATATTTCCAGCTCGTTTCTGAATTCATTCAGAAGTTTATCCCTATTTTCCTTCAGCTCTATGATTACCTTGTTTGTGTGTTCTTTAAATTCACTGAATTCTTTTATCATATTCATCAATTATAATTGTTCTTTTGAGTTCCATGTCCTGTGTTATCTCTAGGGGGTTCTCATTGTACTTTTCTACAGGACTGTTAGTACTTGGTGGGGATATATTATTTGGGTTTTTCATGTTGTTATTTTTTCTCTGTGACTTTGACACATGGATTTCTTGTGTGAGACTCAAGCCTTCCTTTGTTGAGTTGAGGTCTGCTTCTTTTTGTAAACTTTATGTGCCTTTGTGGTTTACTTGTTAAGCGTGAAAAGCTGGTTGGTGTAGTCTTCTGGTTCTCTCTTTTGATTTTATATTGGAGGGGCCAGATGGCTTTTGTCCAGCTGTTCAGCTGTTCCCACAGATGCCCAATTCAGATGAGGATCAGATGCTCTCAGGCTTTTTCCTAAGGTCTGAATCCCTCCAGGAAAGATTTTGGCCTCAGGAGTTTGGGTGTTGGACTGGCCTGTGAGCTGGGCCCAGGAAAGATGCTGGTCTAGGGCAGCTTGTGGCTGTGCCACCCAGCGATGCAAAGGCAGATGGGGGTGGGAAGCAGCCCCAAGAGTTCCTGGGGACTGCACTGAGGAACTGGATTGGTCCTGGAGAGAGGCCTGTGGGTGGGAAGAGAGGCCTGCAGGTCCTGCAGGCCCAGGGAAGCAGAGGGAAATGACCTTATCTCCTAGCAATTTATCAGTCATTCAGCTCCCCCTGCTCTTTTCAATACCTTCACAAGGCTAGCTTCTGTGGGATCCCTTGCCTTTATGTTCATGTTGAGTTTGACCAACTTGGGGAAAATGGAGGAATCAGAGAGAGGATTGAAGTTAGGGAAAAACTCTATTGGTGACCCCACTACACTGCCATAGATTATAAGAGACTTTCTCCACCTATGACCCAAAGGGTGACCACTGCTCTATTGTTCCAATTGGACTATAGCAACAGTATTTTTTATTATTTTTTTATTTTTTGAGAATTTCATACATGAGTACTATATTTATATAATAAACCATAACAACGTTTTAAATATTACTTGTTAGATATTGATGTGTTAGCTATGTCCCACCCTTTCTGGCTTCTGAGAGCTCCAATATTCAGACATTCAGAGTGTCAGTTTCATAAACTGCCCGTATTTTTATAACTATCCCTTTATAAATTATTTTCACTTAAATCCTTTTAAGGGTCTCATGCTATACTGACTCATCTAGCTGAGGGCCCTACTTAAACACTTTAAGTATGCCCTATTTTTGACTGTAATTCCATCAAATATATCTAGAGATGAAGAGTTCTATGGTTCAAGATTTCATGGGGAGTTATGTTTATAAAAAGTTGTATGCTGGATTTAGAGAAATGGCTCAGTGGTTATGTGCACTGTATGCTTTTCTGGAGGACCTGGGTTCAAGACCCAGCACCCACATGCAGCTAACAGCATCTATAACTCCAGTTACAAGGGATCTCTCGCTCTCCTCTCACCTCTGTGGCAATTACACAATACAGGTGCACCTACACACATCCAGGCAATCCACTCATATACATAATAAATTGCATGTTAAACAAAGTAAAATTAAATAATGTATTTCTAAAGAATGATAACTAAAATCCCTCACAATAGGGGGCTGGAGAGATGGCTCAGCAGTGAAGAGCACTGGTTGTTTTTGCAGAGGACCTGGGTTTGGTTACCAGCAGCCACATAGCAGCTCACAAGTGTCCCTAACTCCAGTTCCAGGGGATCTAACACCATCTTCTGACATCCCCAGGCATTGCACAACATACATGTACTATACACATGGAGACAATTCACTCATACACATAAAATTAATAAAAACAATATCTCTAAACTTCAAAAGAAATCTATCATCATTTGTATTGTCTGGACATTCATAGATGACTGTCAGAATTTGAATGAAAAATACCCACTTCAGGCCTAAAGTCTTGATCTGCAGCTTTTGGCACCACTTTAGGAAGCTGTGGAATGACTGGGACATGGGTCCTAGCTGGCTGATGCATGCTGTCATGGAAAAATCTTGAAGGTGACATCCTGTTCTGGTTCTGGCCTGAAGTTTCTGCTCCCTAACTTGCTGGATATGAACAATCTGCATCAGAAGCTTTGGTAAGAACATATGGAGCTCCTCCAGCCATCATGCTTTCCCCATCATGATAAACAGAACTCACTGATCTATGAACCCAAATACACCTCTCCTCTCCTAAGTTGTTTCAGATAGGTATTTTTCACAGTGATAAGGACATCAAGTTTTATATTTGAGATAAAATGTAGTTCTTTGTTGGTCCTATAATTTCCAGCTTACAAGACCCACCCTTGTCCATAAGATGGAAAAGCTGAACTCATCAAGCCCATCACAGGGCGATTACAATAATGTGTTTTTCTTTATCTCAGCGTTCAATATCCATGACATAATGTCTTTTGGCTCATTATCTGCTGAAAACCAATCCAAATTATTTTATTATGATGCCAGTATTCCAGTTACTGAAATCAACATCTCCAGAATTTGAGTAGATTTCTATGATGCAACTAAAAGTCCTCTTAATATTAGAATATCTCAGTAGGTACAAAGTTTAGTGTTTTGTGATGTAAATGAAGCTGTACATAGTCCTAATGTTCACTTTCCCATAAACTAATTATATAAATTTGGGAGCATCTAAAGTTCATATTGGCTCCACATACACAGTAAGATTAGAGACTTACAAACATGTACAGTAAAGAAGGAAAAATTCAAAATAACAAGTGCTACCTCAGTTTCCATCTTAAGTATTACCTTCCATTTGCTGAATAGCCAGTAGTTACTTGAAATATTTATCAACTGAAAGAATTTATTGAGTATATAATATGTGATTGGCAAGTGCCAAGGAACTTATATGCACAAATGTCAAGGTAACTCCAGTTCCAGGGGATCTGACAGCCTCTTCTGTCCTCTGCATTTCATGACATGGATACACTTACCTACATACAGGCAATACACAGATACACATAAAACTTTTTAATTTTTTTTTAATTTTTAAAAAAGGAAGTAGCAAAATGTACAAATATGAAACACTTTCATTCCATTCAATGGAATGTCTTGGAGCAATAGCCTGATTGTTGGCCATATCCTTCCTCATAAATGTCATGGTGTCACCTTTACAATGAAAGGTGATGAACTACATACTCTAAGCTTATCATAGATGGCAACTTGCTCCCCAATCTGAATTGCAAGCCTCTCAACATGAGTTAATGTCATTGACATGATTCTACAATTAATACACATATACAGACATTTATTTTATATGCACACACATACACACTCGGGGAGGAGGATTCTTTTGCAACAGATGGAGACTATTAGAATTCCACAACTGAAAAAATTTTATTTTATTTTAAAAATAAAATAAAATGTCAAGAAG
>NW_008341748.1:2959775-2991403 GCF_000622305.1 Nannospalax galili
ATAAAATTTCAAGAAGAAAATTCTCGAAGAATTAGCCAACTTATACCACAGAGATACCTGAACATACATATTTAATGCTGCACTATTCACAGTAATGAAGATATGGAATTTGCCTATGTGTCCACTGATATATGTATGGATAAAAGTGTGCTGCATATATATAATGGAGCTTTATTGAAACATGAAGTATATGATTATCACTTGCAGAAAATGGATGAAACTGCAGATCATCATGTAAAGTAAAAGAAGGCAGAGTCAGAAAGACAAATATTGTATGTTTTTTCCCTATGTGAAAACCACACACACACACACACACACACACACACATACACAGCTTCCACACACACATACATGCACACACATACATGTATATAACATGAAAATAAAAGGGGATCTGAGAAGAGGTCTAAAGTGAGTATAAGAAAGGTTAATGGGGAAAAACAAAATAACTCATTTTCTCTCATATAATAAATATATACATCAATACATGACATGAAATCAGTTGACAGAATAATTAGGGAAGACCAGAGGAAAGAGACACCATCAATGGATGACCAAGTGTTCTAATACATGACCCTATGGGAGACATTTCTCATTCAAACCATGATATCCAGTAAAGTTGATATGTGAAATTAAACACAAAAATCAGTAAAACTAATTTAATGTACCTCTACAGAACCCTACACCCATCAGCTGAGTTGCATTTGAAACACAAATACGAGGCCATACACCACAAAGTGTGGATATCATACTGTTTATCTTCTCTAACCCAGTCCATTTAAAGTCAAAATCAATGCAAAAAAATACGTTTTTGGCTTTAGCACTCCACAGTTTCATAGTCTCTGAATGATGACCAGTTGGTGGGTCTCTGTGTAAATCACCATCTGTCATAGGAAGATATTTCCCTGGTGAGAGTTGAGAGATCCACTAATCTATGAGTATAATGATAAGTCATTAGGAGTTGGTTTAATACTATGCCCATTTAGCAGAATAATAGTAGTAGGTTCTCCCCTAGGGCCTGTGATCTGTTTGGCCATAGGCTCTTATCCCTGATATGATACCAATTACACGTATGAGTTCCATCTTCTGAAGCATGCCTTAAACGCAATCAGAAAGTGCTTGGTTACTCCCTTAATATTCGTGACACTAATGCATCAGTGGCCATATCTTGTCAGGTCAGTTATTATCGTAGCTTGCAGGAGTCACAGCTGGGTAACACTAATGATTAGTTTTCTGGCAGCATGAATAGCATCATATAGCACAATGAAAGCTACCCAGTAGAGATGAAATTTTAAGGTCAGTACCAGCTTGATTTCTCCTTCTTTGCTCTACAACACATGTATGTAAGCATCTTCAGCAACAGGATTTTATCATCAAGTTCTGGAAGGTAACTAATAGCAATGGCAATACCAGTATTGTTTTAGGATTTATGGAAACCCTCTGTTTAACAACTCCAAAAGAGTGTCCATTTCTTACACTGGGATTTTATTTGCTAGTTTCTGGTATCTGGTAGGTGAATTATCCTGCCTCATTATATGGTGACACCATGTAATCACTTTTTAAGTATCTATATATTTTAAGAAGCTTTTTTAAAAAATAAATAATTTATTGAGAATTTCATACATGCATATAAGCTGTTTTGATCAAATCCATGCCCACTCTCTCCCCTCCAACTCCTCCCATAACTCCCCATTACATTTTTCTGATAACTTCATATACTCTTTCTTCTTTTATTGATTTATTATTTATTTATTGTTTTATTGTTTTATGGGGCTCTTGGCTACTGTAATATTCCCCCCTATGAAGAGGTATCCCTAAAGTCTTTTTTTTAAATATCTTATTTTTATTTAATGTGTATGAGTGTTATGCTTGCATGTAAGTGAACCCATGTCATGCAGTGCCCATGGAGGACAGAAGAGGATGTTGGATCCCCTGGAACTGGAGTTATGGACAGTTGTTAGCTGCCATGTGGGTGCTGGGATTTGAACCTGGGTCTTCTACAAGAACAGTCAGTTTCTTAACCGCTGAGCCAACTCTCCAGACCCTCCCTAAATTCTACTAAGGATTAGATAAAAGCTCCCAAGTATTTTCGACATTTTTGAGCTTTGGAACGGAGTATATTGCTAAGAGGCCCAAAGACATTTTGACTTTTAGACAAGAAAGTGGCTACTTTCATTTGGGGTCTTTTACACTAACTGCCTAGCCAGTTCCTACCTCCTATTCTTATCACACCATCCTCTGAAGAGGTTACCCAAATTGCCAATAGGGAATTGGAGGGCAGGTCACTCTGGCTTCTTCCATGCAGAACAGGGACATAGGGTGAGGATATTGGAGTACCCCTTCAGTGGGTCTATCTAAAAGATTCCCAAATGGCATAACTCTTATCTCTAAGGGGAGAAGAAAAGTCCTGGTATCCTGAATAAGAGATGTGAAGGAGAAGTAAAGGCAAGAGTAATTAGCATTACAAGTTTAAGACAGGGAACTAGAAAAAAGTCAGAACAGGACAATTTTCAAATGTTCTTATGAAAGCCCTTTGAAATTTCTTGACAAGAGCTTCCAAAAGCATCCCTCTATTGGGTTCCTCCTCAGTTTTCTTTTGTCTTCCAAGGACGGACTCTAGAGTGATGGATTCAGGATTTGCTTTCAGGCATTTTGATAGCTGTTGGAGTGGTTAGAATCAGTGTCAGTTCCCTCTCAAAGGCTTCTAGATAGGGGGAGAAAACAAATTTATCCATTATTTTAGAACAATAGCTGGTTGTCTCCCTTAAGTACAGGTGGGTACTACAATATTGGAGGCCAAGATTTGAAGTGTTACATCTGAGCAGCACTTTCTGCTTAGGAACAAAATCAGCAATGAGAAATAATTGTCTAAGTGACTTTCTTTTTATATAGACTTAATCCTAATGTCTGGGAAGTGTAATCCCTTGAACACTTAAAGAAATATACTGATGACTTTACTCTTTTGTTATAATTTTGTTTTGGGTGTTTAAGACCATAAAGTTGGCCCAAATAAATCAATTCATTTTTACACTTAAGGTCATTTGAGGATCTGTTCTTCAGGGGTCACATGGGCTTGGGAGGAGCTACCAGGGTTTCCAGCTTCACATTGACCTCTTTGATCCATTTGGAGTTGACTTTTGTGCAAGGTGAAAGAGAAGAATCTAGTTTCATTCTTCTAGAGGTGTAGATCCAGTTTTCCAGACTCATTTGCTAAAGATGCTGTCTTTCCTCCATTGTATATTCCTGGCACCTTTGTCAATATTAGGTGGCTGAAATAGCATGTACTCGGGTTTAGGTCTTCAATGATGTTCCATTGATCTATGTGTCTATTTCTGTGCCAGTACCATGTTGTTTTTATGACTATACCTCTGTAGTATACTTTGAGATGTGGTATAGTAATTCCCCCACCATTGCTCTTTGTGCTCACGGTTGCTTTGGCTATCTGGGATATTTTGTGCTTCCATATGAATGTAAGGATGAATTTTTCTAATTCTGGGAAGTATGTCATGTGGATTTTGATTGGGATTACATTGTATCTACATATTGTGTTTGGTAGGATGGCATTTTCAAAATGTTAATTCTTCAAATTCATGAGCATGGGAGGTTCTTTCATCTCCTGGTGCCTTCCTCAATCTCTTTCTTTAACAATTTAAAATTTTCATTGTAGAGATCTTTGCTGTCTTTGGTCAGATTTATTCCAAGATATTTTATTTTTTTGCAGCTACTGTGAATGGGAGCATTTCCCTGTATTCTTTCTCTGATTGCTTGTTATCGATATATAGGAAGGCTACTGATTTTTGAAGACTGATTTTATATACTGAAAGTGTTGATCAGTTCTAGGACTTTTCTGGTTGAACTTTTGGGATCTCTTAGGTATAATATCATTTCATCTGCAAAATTGATATTTTGACCTCTTTTCCAATTAGCACTCCTTTAATTTCCTTCTCCTGTCTTATTGGTCTTGCAAAAGTTTCAAGCACTATGTTGAAAAGGTGGGGAGATAGTGGATATCCTTGTCTGGTTCCTGATTTTAATGGTAATGCTTCCAGTTTTTCTCCATTTAGAATGATGTTGGCTGTTGGTTTGTTGTATATAGCTTTAATTAGGTTGAAGTATGTTCCCTCCAGTCCAATTCCCTCTAGGACTTTGAACATAAATGCATGCTGAATTTTGTCAAAAGCTTTTTCTGCATCTATTGAGAGAATGCTGTGGTTTTTGTCTTTGAGATCATTTATATGATTAATGATGTTGATTGACTTGCATATATTGAACCAACCCTGCATCTCTGGGATAAAGCCTACTTGATCATGGTGAATGATCTTTTTGATGTGTGTCTATATGTGGTTTGCAAGTATTTTGTTGGGAAGTTTTAGATATATGTTCATTAAGGATATGGGTTTATAGTTTTCTTTTTTGGCTATCTCTTTACCCTGTTTAGGTATTAGAGTGATGCTGGATTCATAGAAGGAATTTGGGAGTTCTCCCTCAGTTTCTGTCATTTTGAATAATTTAAGTAGTATTGGATGGAGGTGCTCTTTAAATATCTGGTAGAATTCTGCTGTAAATCCATCTGGGCCTGGGCTTTTTTTAGTTGGGAGGCTTTGTATTAGTGTTTCAATTTCCTTTTATGTTATCGGTCTGTTTAAACTGTTGATCTCTTTTTGGTTCCTATGATTTCAGATATCATCCATTTCTTTTAGATTTTCAGATTTAGTAGCATATAGGTTTTTTTATAAATATTCCCTTATAATGGTCTGGATCTTTTGGGTGTCGTGATTTTTCCCCTTTCATCTCTGATTTTGTTGATTTGGATTTGCTCTTTCTTTCTTTTGATTAACTGGTCTGTCTGTCTTGTTTAGCTTTTCAAAGAACTAGCTCTTAGATTCATTGATTCTTTTTATTATTTTCTTTGTTTCCATTTCATTAGTTTCTGCTCTGATTTTTGTTACTTCTTCTATTCTGCTGGGTTTGGGTTTTATTTGTTCTTGCCTTTCCAGTGTCTTGAGTTTCAGTGTTAGGTCATGTATTTGGGCTTTTTCTAATTTTTTAATGTAGGCATTAAAGCTATAAACTTCCCTCTTAGGATTGCTTTTAAAGTGTCCCAGAGGTTGTGTTGTGTTGTACTGCCTTTTTCATTGAATTCCAGGAATTCTTTTATTTCTTTCTTAATTTCTCCTGTGACCCACTCATTGTTTAGAGTGTGTTGTTCAATCGCCATGAGATCATGTGGTGCCTAGGGCTTTGTCCAGTGTTGATTTTGAGTTTTATTGCATTGTGGTCCAATAGAATGCAAGGAATTGCTTAATTTTTTTTATTTGTTGAGTTTTGTTTTGTGGCCCAGTACATGGTCAGTTTTTGAAAAAGTTCCATGGGGAGCAGAGTAGAAAGTGCATTCTTTGTTGTTTGGGTAGAATATTCAAAAGATGTCTGTTAGGTCCATTTGATGTATGGTTTCATTTATTTCAGACTCTTTCTATTTATTCTTTGTCTAGTTGATCTGCCTAATGGCGACATTGGGGTATTTAAGTCCCCTAGCTCTACTGAGTTGGGGTTAATCTGTATCTTAAAGTCCTGTAGTGTTGTTTTTATGAATTTGGGTGCATCAGAGTTTGGTGCATATGTTGAGGATTGTAATATCTTCTTGGTTAACTGTTCCTTTGATGAGAGTGAAGTGACCCTCCTTATTACTTCTGATTAGTATTACTTTGATGTCTATTTTGACATATATTAGAATTGCAACCCCTGCTTATTTCTTAGTGCTCTTTGCTTGGAATATTCTTTTCCATCCTTTCAAGTTAAGGTAGTGTCTGTCCTTGAAGGTGAGATGGGTTTCTTGCAGACAGCAAAAAGATGGATTTTGTTTCTTAATCCATTCAGTTAGCCTGTGTCTTTTGACTAGGGAGTTCAGTCCATTGATATTTAAGGTTATTATTGAAAGATGTATATTGGTATTGGTTGTCATCATTTTGATTGTTGTTTCTGTTCTCTGTCTAATTTTGTGTTTCCTAGATTATACCTTTATTATTTATTTTCTTTTGTTGCCCCTGGGGTATAGTTGTTTCTCTCTCTGATCTCTGTATTGCTTCAAGCATTCTTTGAAGGGCTGGTTTTGTAGACACATATTTTTTCAGCCTATTCATGTCATGGAAGATTTTTCTTTCCCCCTCAATATAACAGACATTTTTGCTGGATAAAGCATTCTGGGCTGGAATCTATTGTCATTTATAAGTGGAAATACCTTGGTCCAGGCTCCTCTGGCTTTCACAATTTGCATTGATAAGTCAGCTGTAATTCTGATGAGCTTTCCTTTGTATGTGACTTGGTGTTTTTCTTTTGCTGCTTTCAGTATTCTCTCTTTGTTCTTTACATTCAGTGTTTTTACTATGATATGTCATTGGGAGTTTCTTTTCTCTCCTGTCTATTTGTTGTTTTATGTGCTTCCTGTATTTGTATGGGGATATCTTTCCTTAATTTCAGGAAATTCTCTTCTATAATCCTGTTTAAGATCTGGTCAACACTATTAACTTGAAATTCTTCCCTCAAAATGTCCTGTAACTGTGGTGATTCACCCGTCCTCTTGTTCACGGAGGACATGGAGACCCCACGATATGGCCTTGAACCAGTGTCCAGTCTACAAAGAGGAAGGTCAACTCAGAGGTAACAGCTCAATCATGCTTCCGAGTGAAGCCAGATATGGTCAAGCAGGACCTTTGACTTATCTTCACATCGATGGAACTGGTAACAGAAAGGAGCCAGTAGTTCCTCCCAAGCCCATGTGACCCCTGAGGAACAGAACATCAAATGACATTAAGTGTAAAAACTAATTGATTTATTTGGACCAACTGTATGATTTTGAACACCCAAAAGGAAAGTATAACCAAAGAGTAAAGCCATCAGTGGGAGGTGGGAGGGAGGCTCTGGGAGGGTGCCATCTGGGAAGTGGGTATATAGATGAATAATATGGTTTAGGATGTTCTGTGTGATATACACACGAAAAAAATCAACAAATTTAAAAAATGAGTTATATTTGAGAAGGAGGCATAAAAATTTACATCATATTATTTAGTAGAGGTGATAAACATTACCACTGAAATCTACCTGATGACTTTATATCCGTGCACAGGGGCCAAGGATCCAAGGGCAACTTACTATGACTAGTAATAATCAGACAAATATAGATTAGACACGCATGTGCCAACATCTAAGTGTTATTAGCAAAAAATGAATCTTTCTGTAAGAAACAGTATATTTTAAAATAAAATGGAGATCTATTTTAAAGGTTAAAAACTCATTCAATTTTATGTCTTACAGGGTTTATACTGAGTTCAATATTGTATAACTGTATTAATTCAACTGTGAACCTAAAAACTTTATGGCCACTTTTGAAAGAGATGTATCTTTGCTCTGGAAATTGTTATTGAGTATGTTAAAGCTGTAATGAAATGCTTCTTCTAAAAAAAATTTTTTTTTAATTAAAAAAAAAGAAGAGCCCACATGTCATACTGAACTGGCTCAGTGGTAGAGCACATGCTTAGCATGGGCAAGGCTCTGGGTTCCACTCCCTACACCTAGGTGACTCCAAGTCTGAGGAACACTGAGGAATCAAAGTTCTAGATCAACACTCACTAGAACACCAGTTTAATAAAATGATTGTAAATAGTATTAATTCTGAAGTCTTGTATTTATGCTCAATAAGCTACATGTGTGAGCAGGGTGACATAAGAACAGTGCCTAGGAAAAGCTTAGAGCCCTGTGCTGTTTCCGATTAGCAGATTGATGTGGTTGTGAGTCAGTGATGTAGAGGGATGCTTTTGGTAGCCCTTGTCAAGAAATTCCAATGGACTTTCACATGAACATTTGAAAATTGCCCTGTTCTGACTTTTTTCTAGTTTCCTATCTGGAACTTGTAATGCTAATTACTCTTGCCTTTACTTCTCCTTCACATCTCCTATTCATGATTCAAAGACTTTCTTTCCTCCTCAAGATAGGAGATATCAGTTTGGGAATCTTTTAGACAGACCCACTGAACAGGTACTCCAATTGCTTCACCCTGTGTCCCTGTTCAGCATGGAAAAAGCCAGAGTGGTCTGCATCCAGATTCCCTATTGGCAATTTGGGTAACCTCTTCAGAGGATGGTGTGATAAGAATAGGAGGTAAGAATTGGCTAGGCAGTTAGGGTAAAAAGATCCCAAAGAAAAGTAGCCAGTTCCTTGGATAAAACTCACAATGTCCTTGGGCCTCTTAGCAACCTACTCCATTCCAAAGGCCAAATGTCAAAAATATTTTGGGAGCTTTTATCTAATCCTAAAAGATTTTATGGTTACCTCTTCAGAGGGGATATGTTAGAGTAACCAAAAGCCCCATAAAAAATAAATCAATCAAAGAAAAAAAAGTTAGACAATTATTTCTTGTTGCTGATTTTGTTCCTAACCAAAATGTGCTGCTCAGTTGTAAGACTTCATATATTGGTCTCCAATACTGTAGTGCCCACCTGTAGCTAAGGGAGACAACCAGCTATTATTCTAAAATGATGGGTAAATTTGTTTTCTCCCCCTATCTAGAAGCCTTTGAGAGGGAACTGACACTGATTCTAACCACTCCAACAGGCATCAAAATACCTGAAAGCAAATCTTGAATCCATCACTCTAGAGTCCAGCCTTGGAAGACAAAAGAAAACTGAGGAAGAACCCAATAGAGGGATGCTTTTGGAAGCCCTTGTCAAGAAATTCCAATGGACTCTCATATGAACATTTGAAAATTGCCCTGTTCTGACTTTTTTCTAGTTCCCTGTCTAAAACTTGTAATCCTAATTACTCATGTCTTTACTTCTCCTTCACATCTCCTTTCCACAATTCAAGGACTTTCTTTTCCCCCTATAGATAAGAGTTATGAAATTTGGGAGTCTTTTAGATAGATCCACTGAAGGGATACTCCAATTGCCTCACCCTGCATCCGTGTTCAGCATGGTAGAAGTCAAAGCGGTCAGTGTCCCTATTGCCTGTTGGAATTTGGGTAACCTCCTCAGAGGATGGTATGATAAGAATAAGAGGTAGGAATTGGCTAGACAGTTAGGGTAAAAAGACCCCAAAGAAAAGTAGCCAGTTTCTTGACCAAAAGTCAAAATGTCCTTGGGCCTGTTAGCAACATCCTCTGTTCCAAATGCCAAAAATGTGGAAAATATTTGGGAGCTTGTAAAGCAGAGAAGAAGAAAGGTACATAAAGTTATCAGAAAAAAAGTGATGAGGAGATACAGGTGGAGTTGGAGGGGAGGGAGTGGGCATGGGTTTGATCAAAACACCTTATATACATGCATGAAATTCTCAATAAATTGTTTATTTTAAATAGATAAATAATTTTGTTAAATAAAATAAAAATAAATTCCACATTCTCTACAAAATGTTTTAAATAACTCAGGTTTTAAGAAAAATGTATAACAAGATGTGCCTTTCTGACTCATTTAATTGAAAAATCCCAATTATTATATTTGAGTAACTGTTGAAATAATTTTTAATTTTTACCCTTGTGTGGGGGGATCCGAAGTCACCAAATGTGTTCATGTACGTCTTTAATCCAAGAACTTGGGAAATAGAGGCAGGCTAATGTCTGAGAGATCTAGTCTAGCCTAATCTAGATAGAGAGTTCCTGGCCAGCTGAAGTTACAGGCAGACCCTATTTCAAAAAAAAAAAAAAAGAATTCTATAAATGACCCTCATAGAGAATCAAAAAAAGTAAATTACTTTTATGATAGAACTGCTATCTTAGGTTTATAGAGATATGACTGAAAGGTGCTGGGGCAAGTCAGTAACAAATGGGGGAAAAGGTCAAATTTGACTACTCTATTATACAATAAACTAAAAAGGGGAATTTTGGTCTAGGATCCTGGTCTGCATGGCCTCTCTCTCCAGGCCCATCTACAGTAAATGGGAAAATTTTTCCCTGTGAGCAAAGTTCACAGGCCTCCTACACCAAGAGAGGCATCTCAGCTTCTCCCACTTAGGACTACCCATGCCACATGGAAAGTCCTGCATTATGCCTGCCTATGAAACCCAAACACCTTATTCCATGTTCAATGCTAGTGTAGCACTCTGTACTAGGCCTGCCTCTATCACCAAGTGATTTTGTTCCAGGATCCTAGCTTGTATGGCCTCCTGAACCAAGTAAGGGACCCCAGCTTCTCCTGCTTATGCTGATTAGTGTACATGACCCAGGTAAATTGTTCAAGGTGCCCAGTATGCAGGGACTCCTGCACCAGGCCCACCTTCACTCACCAGCAACCTAGCTCTAGGCACCAGACAATATATAGCTGACTCTCAGGAAAGACTAGGGTTAGACCTTCCAGCCCTCGATACCAGCCCTGCAGAGGAAAATGTTATCTCAACCGTACTAAGACCTAGTCCACTCCTAGCCATTATAAATATCCCCACTGACAGAAGAAAGGTAACCCCATGAAAAAGAGGAAGACTTAATCAACAAACCACTCCAGATGTGCAAGTCCCACAGAAGAAACAAAATGACAAGAAAAATTAAGACATGTTTCCTCAAAAAAATTCTAATCTCATAATAATGGCCCCCAATGAGAAGGATGTAAAACTTCCAGGCAAAAACTGATTTTAGCTTTATTCAAACAACTCAGAGAAGAAGCTAGAGAGATGGCTTGGGGTTAAAAGTACTGGCTACTCTTCCAGAGGACCCAGGTTTGGTTCATAACTCCCACATGGGGGCTAGCAACCGGCTAAAACTCCATTTTCTGAGAATCTGTTGTCCTCTTCTGGCCTCCGCAAGCATTGCATGTCATGGGTGCACTTACAAACATACAGGCCAAACACTCATATACATCAAATTAAAAAAAATAAATCAAACAACTCAAAGAAGACATTAATATACTTCAAGAGAGCAAAAAAGTGATGAATGGAATAAGGAAATAAATACAAACTATGAAAATAGAATTCAACAAAGAGGATTGTTGAAGAATACCCGAAATAAAATGTTTCTGGAAATTAAAAGAATCTTGCTAAGTGAAATAAAACCTCAGTTTTAAGCCTCACTAATAGACTGGATCATGTGGTAAACAAACTATTGGGGTTAGAAGAGAAGGCAGAGAAATTGGATCATTCAGTAACAGTCAGTGATAAATTCTTTAAAAACTGGAATATGGGAGAGCTCTGAGATACCATCAAAAAACCAAAACTTCTAATTATAGGAGAATAATTATACTGAGTGAGGTAACAGGTTCAGAAACACAAATGCTGCATATTCTCTCCCATATGGTGGGTAACCAAGGGAAATGTCAATAGCATATGGTATTTGTGAGACAAGACAGTATCTTCAAAAAGCAGTGGTAGGAAACCTGGATTTCAACATGAAAACAAATGAATATGCACCCTTATCTCTCACCCAGTGCAAAAGTCATCTCCAAATGGATCAGTCAAGAATCTCAACGTAATACCTGGATCCTAGTTTCATATCTTTTTATTGTTTAATTTGGAGCACAAGTGAAAGCCAGAAAGGAACATTGGGAAGGAACTTTAAAAATATTTTAATTATATTTTTTATTGTTTAGAATTTCATACATGTATTCAAGAAAATGTGATTCTATCCATCCACATTTCCATCCTCCAACTCCATGCATAACCTGCCAACATATCACCCTTTCAAATTCATGTTCTATTTTGATTTGTTTCATGACCTACCAAGTCTAATCACTGCTGCACATATGCAGGCAGATGTGGGGTCATTCATTGAAGCATGGTAAACTTCAACCACACCCCATAAAAGAATGATTCACCCTCCCCCCACCAGCTATCAAGGGCCAATAACTTTGCAGTAAGGGGTGGTGCCTGTAGAGCACTTTTTCCTCCGGTGCCAGAACTTTAACTGGCTTGACTGTATGCAGGTCTTCAGCAGATAACCACAGCTGTGAGTTCATTAGTGCAGCAGTCCTCCCCATCTTCTTCCTTTTCAATTCCTTCTACCTCCTCTTTCACAGTCCCTGAGCATGGCTGTGTGTGTGTGTGTGTGTGTGTGTGTGTGTGTGTGTGTGTGTGTGTGTGTGTTTGTAAGGGGGTATTGGTAAAATTATCCCACTTAGAAATGAATACCCAGTCTCATATTCTCAGCGCTTCGATGCATTATGTGTCTCTGCATTGATTACTGCTCACTGCAGAAAGAAGCTTCTCTAACCAAAGTTGAGCATAGTCCAGCGCTATTAATACCAACATAAATATTTAGAAAGCAATTTTATAATATGACCATTTATGAAAATAACTAGAGTAACTTCTTCTTTCGGGTCTAAGACATCCCCAGCTGTGGACTTGTGATGAGAATTATTGCACCAGGCATGAAATTCCTTCATGTGGATCAGGCCTCAAATTCAATAAGAAAGCATTTAGTTACCTCATGAACAGTTCCACCACTCTTACACCAATGGGCACCTCTTTCCTGTCATGTCAACATTGGGGCATGCTGGATCCAGTGCTGGATAAGAGCGTTGATGTATTTTTCTCTCCCATCAGCCTATATAGCACTTACCAGGATTATGAAAACTAGCCATCACATAGGAAGTTTCCTGGTTAGTTTGAGGTTGATCTCCCTATGTCCTGCAGTCAAAGTGTGTGGTGTTTTCAGCAATAGAATCTTACCAAGTGCTTATTGTGGGTAACCAAGTGCTATGTCAATAGTATGTGTTATCTGGGAGAAAAGATAGTATCTTCAATGAATGGTACTAGGAAGCCCAGATTTCAACATGCAGACAAATGAATCTGTATTCATCTCTCAACCAGTACATATCCCAAATCCAAATGGATCAAGGACCTCAACGTAAGACCTGATACCATGAGACTCCTAGAGAGTAAGTACGGAATATGCTTCATCTTACAGACACAGGTATTGATTTTCTGAACAGATTTCCCATAGTGCAACAAGCAAGACAATTACAAAGGAAAATCACCAAGTAACATCTCTTGCAATTAAAAACCTTCTGTATAGTGAAGAAATTGGTCAATCAAGTAAAGAAGCAGCTTGCATAATGGAGAAAGTCTTGCCAGCCATATATCGGACAGAGAATTAGATTCTGGAATATACAAAGGACTCAAAATCCAAACATGAAAGGAAAAGATACCCCAATTAAAAAATAGGCTACAGGGCCAAGCAGGCCTTTAATCCAAGAACAGAGAAGGCATAAGCAAATGGATCTCTGTGAGATCCTAGCTGGTCTGGTCTATATAACAAGTTCCAGGTCAGATGGTGCTATAGGAAACCGTGTCTGAAAAAACAAACAAATAAAAAATGGGCTGTGGAACTAATGTTCTCAAAGTCAGAAATATAAGTAGACAGTAAAACTTTTAAAAGTAGTCTTCTTAGCCATCAGGGAAATGAAGATTAAAAGCACTCTGAAAAAATTCTACCTCCCATCCAAGTACTAACCTGGTCCAACCCTGCTTAGCTTCTGAGATCAGACAAGATTGGGCGCATTCAGGGTGGTATGGCTGTAGACAAATTGCCTCACACTATGTCCCTGTTCAGCATGGAAGAAGCCAGAGTGTGTTCCTATTCCCTATTGGCAATTTGGGTAACCCCTTCAGAGGGTGGCGTGATAAGAATAGGAGGTAGGAATTGGCTAGGCAGGGTAAAATTACCTCAAAGAAATGTAGTCAGTTTCTTGGCTAAAAGTCAAAATGTCCTTGGGCCTCTAAGCAACATACTCTGTTCCAAGGTCAAAAACGTCAAAAGTATTTGGAAGCTTGTATGTAATCCTTAAAAGGTTTTAGGGTTAGCTCTTCAGAGGGGGGAATGTTGGAGGTGTAGGAGTGGTCATGAATTTGATCAAAACACCTTGCATGCATGTCTGAAATTCTCAATAAAATTTTTGTAAAAATTAAAAAAAAATTCTACCTCATCCCAGTTAGAATGGACAAGATCAGGAGTAAAAAATGACAGAAAAGCTATCATGGATTGGGGGAAAGGGGTACCCTTTTATACACTGTTCGTGGGTGTGTAAATTAGTACAGCCACTGTGGAAATTAAGCTAGAAGTTTCACAAACACTAAATTTGAATCTTTTGTTTTGTGTGTGTAATTTGAAGTACATGTAAAGGACAGGTAATTATAAATGGATAATTGGCGAAATTGGAAATATCCTAGTTGCCCATCAATCAAGAAACTAATAAATGGCCATGAGTGGGTGGAGGGAGGCTTCCAGGGAGGGTGGTCTCTTTCAAGGATGGGACTCTTGGTAAGTTAACCAGGGTCCTGTGCATGGATTCACACTGAAGAACATTCGAGGACTCAAATTAGACTCTATAGGGAGTGTGTGTGTGTGTGTGTGTGTGTGTGTGTGTATACATATATACATATATTAGAGGACATTAAATCGGGCAGTTGAGGAGGTACAGATGGGGAGGGGAATCTTAATACTATCAAATTATGTTGCCTGAAAAATCTCAAAAATTCAAAAAAATATATGACATCAAAAAACGGAGAGAGAGTGAAAGAAATGAGCAATTAGGGAAAGACTCATTAATAGAGGTCACATAGTAAAAATATAGGTAAACGGAAAGTACTAAGGGGAGATACTGAGGGTGGAAAGTTTCAAGCATGGAGATATGTTTTGGGTGGGGAGATGAAGGAGTATGGAAGACTTAAAATGAAAAATCTATTTGCAAACCAATTCTTTTGCAATTTAAGTAATATATAATTACAGGAGGTACGAGAACATGGGTGACATGAAAGAACACAGAGGAATCATTCCAGGTTAAAGGTTTAAGTGGGTGTAGTGGTTTGAATGAAAATGTCTCCCATAGGCTCCAAGTGTTTGGACATTCTGTCCCCAGATGATGGTGCTTTTTTGGGAGGTTTTAGAAGGTGTGGTTATCCTGGAGGAAGCATGTCACTGGGGGTGGGCTTAGAGAGTTCTTAAGCCTTGCCAGGTCTCCAGTCACCCTCTTGCTTCCTGTGCCTGCTTGATGATGGGAGAGCTTCACTTCTCCCTCTTCTGTTCCAGCCACCTCCAGTCACCATGCCTCCCTTGCCATGACGGACTACAGTTCCCCTGGAACCGTAAGCTCAAATAAACCTTTCCTTCTATAAATTGCTTGGGTCAGTGTTTCTGTCACAGCAACAGAAAAGTGACTAATACAGTGGGGATGGATCAGAGAGATAGGAGAGATTAACAGGAGTGGGTTAACAAAAAGTAAGGTTGTCTGAAGAAGCCTTATGGAAAGCCACTAATTCGTAAGCAAATTTAAAAAAAAATATATATATATAATGAAAAGTGAGTTTGATAAGAGGTACCATATATGGGAAGGCAATACTAAACCAAATATCATAGGTTATTTAATGAAAATCTAAGTCAGGCCCAAGATAGCTCCCTATGAGACATTTGTCAGAGTTACCCAAAGCGACATAGGTTACTGCCATTGTTTTTGGTTGTCTAACATAACCAAATGGCAAGGTTCTAATGATGAAGACACTATCCACTTTTGTTGCAGGACATCAAAAAATCAGTCTTTCAAACTGGCCAGGAAATCATTCTCCCTGCTGGCTAGCTTTCATAGTACTTGCTGGAAGGTGTTACACAGGAAGCAGGAGTGGAGGGGAATACATCAGTTACCTTACCTAGTGCTGAACCCTACATATTGCAATACCAACCTAGAAGGCAAGCTATTTCCATTGATGCAATGTTGGCATGGCAGTTAAGTAGGTAACCAGTTGTTTTCTGACTGGATTTAATGCCTGCTCCACAGGAGTGATTTCATGCCTGGAACTGTAAACCTGACAAAAAATTCATGACTAGAGAAATCATAAGCCCAAAGGGAGAACATACTGGGGTTTCATTTAATGGTCATAAAGTCAAACTATCTTCTTTTATAGAGATATATTTTATCTATTATTTTTATGTGTATGATTGTATTGCCTGCATGTATGTGCATGCACATGGGTCATGAAATGCTCCAGAGGCAGAAGAGGGTGTCAGATTCCCCTGGAACTGGAGTTACAGACAGTTGTTAGCTGCCATGTAGGTGCTGGGATCCAAACCAAGATCCTCTGCAAAGGCAGCCAGTGCTCTTAACCACTGAGCCATTGCTCCAGCCCCCAAACTACCTTCTTAATATTTATGTTAATATTCATAGATTTTTTTTCTGCTCCCATTCTTGGTCAGAGAAGCTTCTTCTTGCACTGGTTAGTGCTTATAACAGAGATTCATAACTGCTCAATGCATCGAGAATAAGTAAGAATGCTCAGCCACAGGTGGGTCATCTACATCAACTTTCCTGAATCCAAGATTCGATTCAGGAAACATCATGAAAGAGAGGGTAAACAGAACATGAGATCTAGCGGATGAGGACACTAGAAATTGTGTTTCTTGGATATTACAAGGCTAATGCACACATTAATTCATAGTAGTTGTGGTTGCCTACACAAGACCTGTACAGAATCAAGCCAGTCAAGATTCTAGCATGGATAGAGAAGGGACTCCTGAAATTCACCCTTACTGAGAGGTTGTTAGCTGTTGATGGCAGCTGAAGTAGAGTCACTTTTCTTTATGGATGTTGCCACTGGTTGGTTGCCCATGTTCCTGTGGATAGCCAAACATCTATTTGTATATGGTGCTAATTGAACCCATGGGACTATCAATAACAATAATTTAAAAAGAAGACATGAATGGAAGAGGAAGACAAGTTTCTGGGTCCTGAGGGGGAGTTGGAGGGAGATAGCGAGCAGTGGAAAACATCAAAGTACATTGTATACATGCACAAAGCATAAGGTAAATAATTTTAGGTATATATACATATTTTTTTCTTTTTCTTTTCTTTTTTAAAAATAAATAATGTATTTAGAATTTCATACATGCATATAAGGTGTTTTGATCAAATCTGTGCCCACTCCCTCCCCTCCAAAGCCTCCTATATCTCCCCATCACTTTTTTTTGAGAACTTCATGTACCTTTTCATCTTCTTTGATTAATTTTTATGGGGCTTTTGGCTACTCTAACATTTCCCCCTCTAAAGAAGTAACCCTAAAATCTTTTAAGGACTAGATAAGAGGTCCCAAATATTTTGGACACTTTTGGCCTTTGGAATGGAGCAGGTTGCTAAGAAGCCCACAGACATTGTGAGTTTTATCCAAGAAACTGGCTACATTTCTTTGGGGTCTTTTTACCCTAACTGCCTATCCAATTCCTACCTCCTATTCTTATCATACCATCCTCTGAAGAGGTTACCCAAATTGCCAGTATGGAATCCAGACACATCACTCTGGCTTCTTCCATGCTGAACAGGGATGCAGAGTGAGGCAATTGGAGCACTCCTTCAGTGGGTCTATCTAAAAGACTCCCAAAATTGCATAACTTTTATCTTGAGGAGGAAAAAAAGTCTTCAAATCCTGAATAGGAGATGTGAAGAAGTAAAGGCAAGAGTAATTAGCATTATAAGTTCTAGACAGGGAATTAGAAAAAAGTCAGAACAGGGAAATTTTTAAATGTTCATTTGACAGTCCATTGGAAGTTCTTGACAAGGGCTTCCTTCCTTGACAAAAGCATTCCTCTTTTGGGTTCCTCCTCATTTTTCTTTTGTCTTTGAAGGCTGGACTCTAGAGTGATGGATTCAGGATTTGCTTTAGGTGTTTTGATAGCTGTTGGAGTGGTTAGAATCAGTTTCAGTCCCCCCTCAAAGGCTTCTAAATAGGCAGAGAAAACAAATTTATCCATCATTTTAGAACAATAGCTGGTTGACTCCCTTAGGTACAGGTGGGCACTACAGTATTGCAGACCAAGATTTGAAGTCTTACACCTGAGCAGCACTTTCTGGTTAGGAACAAAATCATCAATGAGAAATATACCAGATCTCAAAGTATACTACAGAGCTATAGTCTTAAAAACAGCATGGTACTGGCACAAAAATAGACACATGGATCAATGGAACATCATTAAAGTTCCAAACCTGAGTACATGTGATTTGAACCACCTGATATTTCACAAAGGTGCCAAGAACACACAATGGAGGAAAGCCAGTATTTTCAACAAATGGTGCTGGCAAAACTGGATTGCCACCTGTAGAAGAATGAACCTAGATCCTTATCTTTCACCTTGTACAAAACTCAACTCCAAATGGATCAAAGACCTCAATGTGAAACTGGTAACCCTGAAATTATTAGAAGAAAATATTGGCAGCAACTTACAAAGTATAGTTGTAGGAAAGGATTTTCTAAATCAGACAGCAGTTGCTCAGGAATTAAGGTCAGCAATCAACAAGTGGGTCCTTGTTAAACTAAAAAGCTTCTGTACAGCAAAAGAATGAATCAAAAAAGTGAAGAGAAAACCCACCGAATGGGACAAATTCTTCACCAGTGACACATCTGACATGTGTTTAACACCCAGAATATATAAAGAACTCAAAAAACAAAGAATCAAGAAACCAAATGACCCAATTAATAGATGGGCTAAAGATCTACACAGAGAATTCTCAAATGAAGAAAAAAGATGACTAAGAAAAATCTCAAAGTGTTCAACATCATTAGTAATTAGGGAAATGCCAAGTAAAACCACCCTAAGGTATCACCTTACCCCAATCAGACTGGCTAGGGTCAAGAGAACCAATGATACCAAATGCTGGCAAGGATGTGGAGAAAGGGGAACGCTCATTCACTGCTGGTGGGGTTGCAAACTCATGCAACCTCTATGGAAAACAGTATGGAGAACTCTAAAAAACTAAGAATGAACCTACCATATGACCTGGTTATACCACTCCTTGGCATATACCCAAAGGACTCATCCTTTTGTAGAGACACTTGTACAACCATGTTTGTTGCTGCTCTTTTCACAATAGCTGAGATGGAAACAACCTAAGTGCCCCTCAACTGATGAGTGGTTAACAAAAATGTGGTATATTACACAATGGAGTTCTATTCAGCAGTAAAGAAAAATTAAATAATGAAATTTACAGGTAAATGGATGGATCTAAAAATTGTGATATTAAGTGAAGTAACACAGACTCAGAAAAACAAATGTGTATTGTCCCTCATATGTGGATCCCAGCACCAAATCCTTTTAAATTCCAGGTCCTTTTAATAAGATGATGCTATACTGCATTCCCTTCTGCATGAATTAACTACCATTATCACAACTGCAGCTGAGCCTGATCGCTAATTATCCAGCCACACTCCCCAGCCAACTGTATGTAATTTGACCCTAATCACACATGGCCTCCTGGATTTGAGGAGAGCTAAAGTATACAATCTGGGGAAGGCTAGGAAGAGAAGGCATGACCCATGCTGGGTAAAGGCTTTCCAGTGTGCATACCCTCAGGTCATGCATACACCTCATCAAACTCTCAATTCTCTTGGTAAGTGAGCTCAATAAATTCATTGGTTCTCCAGTAAAACTTTAATCAAAAACTGGCTCAACACTAAATCTTGAAAGGGAATAAGCATTGCTTAGCATCCCCAGGAAAAGAAGTCTCAGAACAGATGGAAATTTTTAGGTATATATTTGAAGATTTTATTTTTTTAATTTATTTTTATTTTTATTTTGTTTTATGTGTATGAGTGCCTTGCTTGTATGTATGTAAGTACACCCATATTGTGCAATGCCTGTGGAAGTCAGAAGAGGGTGTCGGATCCTTGGAGTTACAGGTGGTTGTTAGCTGCCTTGTGGGGCTGGGAACAGACCCCAGGTTCTCTGTAAGAGTAGTCAGTGCTCTTAACCACTGAGCCTTCTCTCCAACTCCTAACAATATTGTTAAAAGAAACCAAAAAGGAATTCTTCATTCATTAAACTCATGTGAATGTCAAAATTGCAAAATTGGTGATGCATGCCTTTAATCCCAGAACTTTGGAGGCAGAGGCAGGCAAATCTTTACTTTTAATGAACTTTGGTAGAAAACTATTTCTGAACAAGACAAAAAACAAGTCATAAGGGAGAATAATGATAATTATGACTACATTAGCACTTAGAAATTTTTCTCATCAAAGATTAATTTCTATGAAAAGTGTAATAGAAACTAAATGACTAAAACAGATGCATATTTACCACTGTTTCTCAGGAAATTAAATTTACCTTGTCATTTCTTGTGACCTGGAAAATGTCATAAATGTAGATGAGTTAGCTGTTACATTTTCATAACTCTCTCTCTCGCTCTCTCTCTCTCTCTCTGTGTCAGAAGCATAAGAAAGAACATCTGTTTTGTATGCTGCTGAAGCACGGGAGTGCTTGAAGAAAAAGTTCCTTCTGATCCCTTCAAGAAAGGACACATAAAGAAACCAACAAAATGACCAAATGGGAATTTGCACTTTTATTTTTTTTTACAAAAAGAAAGATAAGGATAGTTCCTATCAAGAGACCTCTAAAAGAGACTGTACCATCTGTATTGGAGCTTAGACTATGGAATCATTGCACAATGGATCAGTCATACTATGGCTATACATTCATTCTTGAATATGCCTTTTCCATAAAGTCAGCCTTAAAAATAAGAAGAAAGGTTGAGTTGAAAGACAACAGCCCAGCCTTTAATTTCCCTTAATGACATACTGTGTTATTCAAGCAAAACTTCCCACTGAAATCAACTAAAAATATTGAGAACAAATATTTTTTAGCTCTTCCTAAAATTTTTGAGATGTGACAACAAAATGGGAACTTATACATTACCAGGTATACAACTCCTGGATATACACTAAAAGGACTCTATACACTATGACAATGATACCTTCATATCCACATATATTGCTGCATTTTCCACAACAGCAAGGAAGTGGAATCATCCAAGATATCCATTAACAGATGAATGGATAATGAAAATTTGGTAGACAGGTTTATAAAGACTTACAGTGAAACATCTTGAGCTAAAATAGACCATATTACCTAATTTTTTAACTTGACTTTCGTGAGAAAACTGATATTCAAAGTATAGCTCCTAATCCAAGTGGCAGGGATGAAACAGAGTATTTTATCTTTAAAGGGGGACATCAAAGAGCTGCCTCCTCAATGTAAAGGTGAACCATATATGAACCTAACTTGCTACTACCAGATTATTTTGAAGAAAGTTGCCTTGGTACTGGTAAGAATGTCACACTTACTTGGAACACATTATACTGAGTGAAGTAAACTAGATCCAGAAAGACAAATGCTGAATATTCCCTCTTATTTGTGGAGACTATCTCTAAATTTTTTGGTTGTGTGTATATAACCTGAAGTAACCTAAGAAGCTGGAAATGTAGAAAGGGACCATTGGGGATAGGGAGAAGAAAGAGTTCCATAGAGAAAGATAGACACAGGCACTATCAAAAGGAAAATAGGAAAAATGGGGGCTTTAACTGGGGATGACAGAGAAAGGGTAATACAGAAGAAGAGGGAGAAAGGAGAGATTAGTAACAGTAAAGATATCTGTAAAAGCCATAGAAAAACATATTGTTTTATAAGGTGACTTAAAAATGCATATATATGTTTAACATATCATATGTATATACCTAGGCTATCTAACAAAAACCCCAGTGCCAGGCAAAGGAAACCTCCCTTCTAGTTGTTGGTCAAGGTAGTTCAAGAGACTCACAAAACAATATAGGCCATCACCATAGTCCTTGGTTGCATCTCAGAACTTGAAGGTAAGACCCTATTGTGGATGGCACCACATAACTCAGATATAGGACTTGGATAAACTGAGATAGATCTGACCTGGAAGCCTCCTCCCTGAAGACTACCCCTCATAGTATTTCTGTGTGCTGTGAAAACTGACAAGGGATTAAAAACAATCAACTGTCCTACCCCTATGTAAAGCCTATAAACCACAACAATGGTTCTTATTGTTGTGCCCAGCAAAATATCTCTAATGGTGCAACAGTGGTACTTTAATCTTAGGGGTAACCAATAGGTCTCTAATTGGACTTAAGTTCTGCTCAATAGGAAAAAAATTCTTGACTGGTACTGTAAATGTAGCCTGTGGCTATAGAGGTCATAAACCCTAGAGGAGAACCTCCTACTGTCACTTTCCTAAACCAGTACAATTTCTAACTATATTCTAAAATATTGTCTTTCAACCTATAGATAAGTGTCACTCTGATCTGTAATTAAAATTTTCTTCTTTTTGCAACAGAGGAGAACTTCCACAACTAGTCAAAATGCAGAAAATAAATTACTCTGGGGAGCTCAGCTCCAACTGATACAACTCCAATGTAACTACTATACCAGAGGCTCAGAGAACATCACAGAAGCATGGACCGAAAGATTGTAATAATGACAGGAACAGGATGCCTGCTGGTAAACAATGTCTTATAGACATGGCAGAGAATCTGCATGCACGAAATACATGTAATACGGTTGCCTAAAGAAACCCTGCATAATGGCAACACAAGTGAATTGGTCAATGTGGACAGCAACCTACATAGTCAAAGATGGTCTATTACAGACTTGTCCATCATGTCTGTTTGCTGTTTACAAATAAAGAGGGAAGCTGGGCAGCAGCATTCATCTGTTCTCTGCTTCCTTAAAGAGGATGTGATATGACTAGTTGCTTTAACCTCTTGTTGCCTTGACTGCCCTACCATGATGGACTGTATCTTTGAACTTTGAGCCAGAATTAACCTTCTCCCTTAAGTTACATTTGTCAATGTATTTTATCAGAGGATCAAGAAAGGAAGCTAAGACATCCCTGGATGTTAACACTTAAGTCCTGCCCCTCTCAATGACTCTCCTCCTTCAACTAGACCTCTTTTCTTAAAGGTTCCAAATTTCTAATACAGTGCCACCAATTTGAGACCAAGTGTTCAAACCCATGAGCCTGTGAGTGATCATTTTATGCTCAAATGATCACATCAGGTCACTGATGAAATTGGAATTACAGATATTTTTTAAAGGCCATGCCTGAAAATTCTATGTAACATATTTTAAAATACTCATTGTTTCTGGGAAAGTATAGTTGACTTAGCTATCTACTGTTGTTAATTGCTGATCTGGCCACACTATCTCCATCAGCAATTACTTGCCCATACCCACGTGTCTCACACTCTCTTTGATTCCCAAAGGGCTTTCCACCTTCCCACCTCACAAGCATGAAGAAAAGAGGAATATAAGGTGTCCAGACTACAGCTGCCAGAAATAAGACCGGCTGGGAAATTGCTACCAGCATCCACAATTAGCCTCAGTGTGGATTTTCCCATAGAAAAAGTAATTTTGATGGTGGGCTGGCTCCCTAGTGCTATAGGCCTCAGAGTCCAGCCATCTTCTCAGTTAAATAGGCTTTTGTGGACTGGTCTGGGAACCTTCCCACCATTTGTAACATTGTTTCCATGGACAAAATGCTTTTCAACTTCCAAACAACTGACTTACAAACAAACTTTTGGAACAAAATGCAGTGGTAAATTGGGAAAGGCCTGTAGACTCTTCCAGAGTCATTCAAAGGCCGGTGACTTCACTCTAAGATGTTAGCAAGGTTTCAGCCTGCTTAGCATACCAAAGGGAAGCCACTGGGCTCACTAAAGAAACTTTAATAAGCAAACAGACATGATTGACAGGTCTATAATAGACAGACTGACTCCTTCTTGGATTGGCTATGTAGGCCAGCATTTACACTGAATGATTTCCCTTAATCAAACACAAGCCTTATCTGGACAGACAGGGCACTTATCCCACGAAGTGGGTGGTTATTACGGCGATGGCAGGTACTCTGTGTCTAATTGTACATTTAGCACCCTTTCACAGACAGCAGCCACCAACGGAAAGACAAGCTTATTTTCCCCCTATTGTCTCATACTTTCAATGTTTCATTGGTTCCTTCACCTTGCTGAAAACAGAACAACTATGCAGCTTTCATCTGCCTCTTTCAAAGGCATATAGAAAATTCTGCTTTCAGGAGTAAAATGTTAATTCCCAAAAAGTACTTCAAGGCATTCTGAGGCGGTCTCCCATATTGCTGAAATTACATGCAGTGCTGCTCCAACATTTGCATAACAAATGTGACAGGATGGTTACTTAAGAGACTAAAACAGGAGGAATAAAATGTATAGAGATACCCTATTCCCCATTAATTATTATTGGAATTGAGAGGGAATGCCACTAGCTATAGGGCGCCAGAAGTAGAAAGAAATATATCATTGTGTATTTAAAATCCCTTACAGACTATCATAATAATTAAGAAATTATTACACTGCTGATCTTTTAGAAGCAGTGTAACCACCTGTTCACTTCTGTATTCATTACCAATTTCTTCTTTAACACTGCACAGGAAAGATTATTAAAAGGACAAATATAAAAAAATCAAGGTGCCAAGAAATAATTTATATCATGTAGCAAAAGTATGTTAAAATACATCATTTTAATTAAGACTTTCACTAGGAGAGAAAGTCATATTTTAGGTCTGGTTTATAGCAACATATAATTGGACTTAAAGTAATAGCAATGCATATTAGTCGTTATTATTGTTGGTATTATTAATTTACTCTGAAATTAGCTCTAAGTAATTTTTCTGCCTCTGAGTAGCAAATAGTCAAAGTCATAAAATTGTGTTTACAGTGCTGTTGCGCAGGATGCTCTCAATCAGAGTTGCAAACAGAGGGAAACAATGTTTCTCAGCATTGGGGCAAGGAGGATACTGGAGAGAGCCAGCACCTGGAGAAACACAAGTATCTGTTTAAAGGTGCTGGGAAGGAGAGCGCAATTTGAGCCTCATATTGGTTCAAGTTCTGAGAGGCATATGGTCTGCATCTAGCGACACGGGGCAAGTCATATAACATCTGTCAGAGTTCTTTAGATTTGTTTTCTTCAAAATTTTCTCAACTTTACTGAAAATATCCCAGAGGTCTTGATTATAGTTCTTTTGAAAGTATGAATTTGGAAACCATTAAGAAAACAAAAACAATGAAGAGCATTTCTCCTTGTAATTACTAGCGAATAAACAATCATTATTTTGTCAGTTGATTTTTGAGGATTGTACCTTTGCTTACTCACAAAATTGATATTTTATTTTGCATTTTAAATAATCCAATAATTTTAAGACATGTAAATCTGTGTAACCACTACTATAACCAGGATACTGACAGTTATATCACCTCATAAATTTACCCGTTATCTCTTTTTTTAAACTTAAAAAAAAAAACCTTATTGAGAATTTCATACATGCATATAAGGTGTTTTGATCAAAATCCATGCCCATTCCCTCCCCTCCAACACCTCCCATACTTCCCCATCACTTTTTTCTGACAACTTCCTGTACTTTCTTTTCTTTGTTTCTTTCTTCCCTTCCTTCCTTCCTTCCTTCCTTTCTTTCTTTCTTTCTTTCTTTCTTTCTTTCTTTCTTTCTTTCTTTCTTTCTTTCTTTCTTTCCTTCTTTTAATGGGCCTTTGCTACTCTAATATTCCCCTGTCTGAAGAGGGACCCTAAAATCTTTCAGAGATTAGATAAGAGTTTCCAAAAACTTTTCACACTTTTGGCCTTTGGAACACAGTATGTTGCTAAGAGGCCCAAGGACATTTTGACTTTTAGCCAAGAAACTGACTACTTTTCTTTGGGGTCTTTTTAACCCTAGCCAATTCGTACCTCCTATTCTTACCACACCATCCTCTTGAAGATGTTACCCAAATTGCCAATAGGGAATCAGGACACAGACCACTCTGGCTTTTTCCATGCTAAACAGAGAGAGAGACAGGGTGAGGCACTTGGAGTACACCTTCAGTGGGTCTCTCTGAAGGACTCCCAAATTGCATAACTCTTATCTGTAGGAGGAAAAGAAAGTCCTTGACTGGTGAATAGGGGATGTGAAGGAGAAATAAAGGCAAGAGTATTTAGCATTATAAGTTTTAAGACAGGAAACTAGAAAAAAGAACAGGGCAAATTTCAAATGTTCATATGAGAGTCCACTGGAATTTCTTAACAAGGCTTCCAAAAGCAACCCTCCATTGGGTTCCTCCTCAGTTTTCTTTTGTCTTCCAAGGTTGGACTCTAGAGTGATGGATTTAGGATTTGCTTTCAGGTGCTTTGATAGCTGTTGGAGTGGTTAGAATCAGTGTCAATTCCCTCTCAAAGGCTTCTAGATAGATGGAGAAAACAAATTTGGCCATCATTTTAGAATAGCTTTTTGTCTCCCTTAGCTACAGGTGGGCACTTACAGTATTGCAGAACAAGATTTGAAGTCTTACCTCTGAGCAGCGCTTTCTGGTTAGGAATAAAATCATCAATGATAAATAATTGTCTTAACGTTTTCTATGGACTTAAGCCTAATGATGTCTGGGAAGTATAATGTCACCTATTATCCCTTTTTTCATGACACCTAGCCCACTTTAACTGGTTCCTTACCATCACTATCTGTCCTCCATCACTACAGTATTGTTTTTCCAAAAAGCCACATAACTGAAATCATACTGCACTAACTTTTTGAGATTGGCTTCTATTACTCAACATGCCTTTGAAATTCACCCAAAGTTGTTGTGCAGCAGTCAATCTCCCCTTTTCTTGCTATGTAGTATTCCACTGTATAAATGTACCACAGTTTATTTAATCAATAACTCATTGAAGAATATTTGGGGTTTTTTGGTGCTTTGGTAATTATAAATGCACACATACAAATATTCATGTGAAAGTTTTTGTTTAAACGTTTTCCTTTCTCTAAGAAAGTAACATTACAATATCATATAGTAATATTACTCATCAATGAGTTGAGTGCTATTTCATGCTGCCTGAATAGAAGTTGTGCGTAGGCAAGGCAAAGCTCTTCAAGTTCTGCTGTCTGGTAGATTTCATTTCCCTAAGTGCTTAGCAGCAGAAAGTGGTAGCAGTGGCTATCTACAGGCTGTAGTCCAGGTGTAGCCCTTAGGTATCAGGATCTTAAGGCCCAATGTCACACCTCTGGTCTTAGTTACTTTTTCTGTTGCATGATAAAATAATCCAATAAAAGTATCTTAAGAAGGGTTCATTCCAGCACACAGGCTGAGGGTATAGTGTAACATGGCAGGGAAGTCAAGGCGATGAGGTACAAGCAGCTGGTAGTATTGCAGCCACAGAAGAAGAGAGCAATATATGCCGATCCTCGGCCAGTGACTTTCTGTCTGCCTCCCCAGGACTGGGATTGAAAAAACACCTACTCTTCCAGTCATGTATCTGAACACAGGTGTCCATGCTTGTGTGAAAAGCACTTTACCAAATGACCTATCACCCATCTCCTTTTTATTTTTTTTATCTTAGCACTGGGAATGGAACCCAGGGTCTCATGCATGCTTGACAAGTTCTCTACCAACTACATCTGTTAGCATTTCTTATTTTTATTACTTTTTAAATTTATTTATTTTATTTTATGTGTATGAATGTTTTGCCTGCATGTGTGTAAGTGTACCCATGTCATACAATGCCCACGGAGGTCAAAAGAGGGCATTAGATTCCCTGGAACTGGAGTTACAGATGGTTGTTAGCTGCCACATGGGTGTTGGAATTTGAACCTGGGTTTTCTGCAAGAGCAACCAGTGCCCTTAACCCCTGAGCCATTTCTCCAGCCCCTCCTTAGCATTTCTTTTAAACCATTAACATTGTAGTTTTAAGTATTTGGTCTGAGGGTTCCCTCTGTGCTGGATCTTTTGCAATGGAAGTTACAGTCATGTGCTGTTGTATGTATCTCTGTGTTGTGTTGTGTTATGTGTGTGTGTGTGTGTGTGTGTGTGTGTGCTGGGAAACAAATGCAGATCTTCTGCAAGAGCAGCAAGTGCTCTTAACTGCTGAGCCATCTCTCCAGCACTGAGGCTTCCCTCTCTGACCCAACCCCAGGGTATGCTGCTGCCCACCTAATCAACTTATTCTCTCCCAAGTATTCCTGGAGATTTGTCTCCTGTGTCAGAAAAGATCCTGTCAAGCTGACAATACCATTATTGCTCAAAAATTCTTCTAGATCAGAGCCTACAGTTTTCTCTTAGGCACCTTACAGCCTTTTCATCCTTGTTTAGTATCAACTCTCCAGTCTTTCATATTTATCTTACTTTCTCTCTCCCCACTGGATGTTTTTCTTCCCTGGCCAATGTTGAATGCTTGAGCTGCTTTTTCAGCTCTCCTGTCTTACTCCTTCCATAACTCATCAGCTGACAGGATTACTCTAAATGTCATTCTTAACCAAGGCTGAGGTGCCTTATGTGGCTGTTCAAGTGACTGGGTGCCGGGGGTTCGAACCAGTGACACCCCCCCCAGGGGGGGAGGTCATGATTGGGGATGAGTAAGCACTCTGTTCGCCAGCCCACTCTGCCCCCATTGCCCGGGGACACTCAGACGCAACAGGGAGTCTAGTCAATCAGGGACTCATTTATTGCAGGTGTTACAAAGCTTATAAGGCACCTGGAACTCCCCCTCTCCCCAGGGTGTATCTTAAGGATGGTCACGAGCTGATCATGCACTCCACAGCAGTGTGGAAGTATTCTTCAGACTTTCAAAGCAAGCCAGGCCTCGCCCCCAGTAACTTCCTTTCGGACCTATGCAAGGTGGGGCCTTTAGGTCCCCACAACTGGGGGAGGGGTTGATTGGGGTTAACTCAATAGGCCGAATACCCAGCAGGACCAATGCTCGTGCCCCCAGTGCCCCCACCGAGGTTACTGCCAGGCCCATCTCACTTCTTATGTTGTGAAACAATCACGTGTCTCTCTGTTTCCATGGCTTGGCTGTTGAGCTGTCTCTGGCTTTCTGTAGCCTCTGCTGCTCCTGTCTTCATGTTAGCAGCTCAGTCCACACTGAGAAGTGTGGAAAGAAAGCTAACTCGAGAGAAGCTTTATATTGGGCCTGATATTGTAATACCAGGGGATATAGCAAGGAGAGTGTCCACCAGCTAAGTGAGAATGAGAAGGAAGTTTAGCCCAATCACAGCCACGTGTTTTAACCAAGCACAGCTATTTAGATCAAACACAGCAGCTTGTTTTGGGTCAATCACTGCCATTTGTACCGCCATTCACAGCCTTACCTATTAGCACCAATCACAATCATTGAGGCTGGTGTTTTGGACCAATAATAGGCTTTTATCTTACAACCAAGCATAGCTCCTCTTTCTGTTAGACTGCTAGGGAACACTTGCTCTTTGGCCTTAGAAATGACAGCCCCTGTTACCTGTCACCTGTTCTAATTGAGGCTGTGGTAACAAAAAGTCTGTTACTACCCATACTAACTATTTCAGAGTCCTGGTAACTGAAACTGTGCCTTCAGGAGCCAGGACAATCAACTGTGATTGCCCCCCCAGTTGTCTCAAAGTATTGCTAAGGGTGGCCAGAACCAGCATAAAGGTGATCTTCATGGCTGCCAGTCATAGTCCTCAAAGCAATTAAGGCAGGAAGTGAGAATTCAAACAGGTGCTAACTAGGGAGTCAGAATAACCCATCCTCAGCATGTTTGCTGGTTTCCATGAAAATGAAGATGAGAATGGGTGCTTATAATATAAACATAAAGAACTCATTGTTAACACTAGTAGTGAATTTAACAGAGGTTAACAGTGCTTAATATTGCCATAGTTCCCAAGCTCCCTGGAACAGATCTGCTCCCCTCTACCTCTGTTTCAGTTAGGATTTAAATTTATAACCAATTTTCAAAGTGTTTATCAGAGTAACTGTACCACTTTTGCCTTCTTACTAATACTGTGAAAAATAGTTTTATGGACCTATACACTATTACTTTCTTCAGTAAACCCTACGTTAGCCCATGCTAAGTGACTTTCTGAAACATGCCTTAAAAGTTGGTGCATGCCACCTGACCACCCTCTGAGACACACCATGGATGCCAATGTGAGAGTTTCAATAAGCCCCTTAAATTGAATTGGACCAATTCAATTCAATTCAATTATAGTCTGGACCAGACTATAAAACAATGTCTAGTCTATCTGTTGGAGAACCTGCTTTTCCAGTCTCACTGGTCAATTATCTGGTGATAGAACCAGTCCCAGGAAGCAGGATCACCTTAAGTTATGGTAAACAGATGGGCGGAAAACCTGGTGTGTTAATTAGGTAACGAATATTTCTGCCTGGAACTACCTCAGACCCCCGCAGAACTTCCAGACCAGCCACAGCCATGTAGGTCTCCATAAGTCTGTCTGCTTTCCTGAACTCTTCAGGAAAGCTTAATTTCTCCTTTTCTTCATGCCTTTCTTTCCAAACATGCTTTCTTTAAGGCTTTGGGCTGCCCCTAGCATCTTGTCATTCTTCACTTTTTCTCTAAAGCTTCCTTCTCCCAGCCATGTGGCTGAATCAGCCATGAGTCTGACCCCCTTCTAGGCTCTAAACCTGAATGGCTTCAGGATTTTCTTTACTTCTTCCCACTATTCACCTCCTCAAGGCAGCTGCCAAGATGACCAGCTCACCTGCCCTGAGGATTTTTAAGATTCTAATAAAATTGCAAAAGCTTCCATTTGATTCCATTCTTAAATTCTTTCATGAATGAGACTAAGAACCCTCTAGGGGACCCTCTTTCTCCCCATTTCACCAATGTAGAACCCAAAGGAACTCACCTAGCTCAAAAGTCCCCACAGCTGACCTCCTTTCGTACATGTCTCTATCAATTCATTCAGCACACTACAGCTAGAGAGAGTTCCTAATCAAACGTGTGATAGCACTCATCTTCTCTCCATAACCTATTGAAGACCCGTCAATGACTTTCCGCTGGTCCTAAAATAGACTCAATGTGACCTGGCCTTTATCTTTTCCTCCAGCCTTGTACCTCATCATCCTTCCTTTCTCTTTGAACATTTTCTCAGTCACTTATATCAAACATGCTCCTTCTGGCTTGGTGGACACAGCCTGCTTCATCTCTGTGAAATGCTTTGCCCTTGCTGAGTTGGCTACTGGTTTTCAGTGTTAGCCAAATGTTCCTTCCTCAAAGAAGCTTTCCTTCTCCTCCCATTTCTATTCTCAGAGAAGTAGGAAACTGAGTTAAACTTATACATTCATTTGTTTATATTCTTCTGTAGTTAGTTTTCCCAAACATAAGATTCATGCCTCTTTTGTGTCAACAGAAGCTTAGGTCACTATGTCTTTCATGAAGTGGGTGCTCAATAAAATTAGTTAAGTCATTTTAAGTATGATCTAAAAAATTGTCAGGTCCCAAGGGCTAAATACTGAATTATCCTATTTGTATGAAAAGATCACAAAAGAAAAATCTAAAGAAAAAAGAAAAAAAATGGTTGCTGAAAATTGAGATTAGGACTGAATGAGATTTAGATGTAAACTGACATGAGATATTTCATTAAGCTAATAGAATTTTTTTTACATCTGCACAACTCATAAATTTACTAAAAATGTACATTTAAAATGGGCAAATTTCACACCATATACATTATACCTCAATAAAGGCATCTTAAAAAGTAATTGACCGTAAGTTTATGGCACTATTAGCTTATTGTCTATTCTGTTCCACTGATCCGTGTGTCAACCCCTTTGCCAATACAATTTTCCCCCCATGTTTGTAATTACAGAACCTTTTCAAATGAGGTACAGTGAGTATTCTAACTTTATTCTTCCTTCTTAAAACTGTTTTAGGTATCATAACTTTTTGCTTTCTTTGAATCTACTTAGGTAAAATTTGATTTTATTGAATTTTCGTGAATTTTATACAATATATTTTTATCATATTTAACTACCCTCCCCGATCTACACATCCTTACTACCCTCCCAATTTTGATGATATGCACAATCTCTCTCTCTCT
>NW_008341748.1:2991661-3000574 GCF_000622305.1 Nannospalax galili
TTCTTGAAAGTAATATAAGTAATTTTGTATATATATATATATTCTAGTGAGCTTCATGGTGCTACAATGAAGTACATGAGGCAACTGATTTATCAAGAGAAAAGGTTCATTTATCTCACAATTTGTGTGGTTCATAGGCATGGCACCTGCCTTGACTCAATTATGGTAAGGATATTTTGTAGTCATTCCAACTTATTGTTTTGTAGCATAGTTTCATTGTGGTCAGAGAATATTTTCTGTAGGATTTCCATTCTTTTACATTTTAATCTATCTTGGACAATATTCCATGTGCACTTGTAGGGAATATTCATTGTGCCATTTGGGCTTGAAGGTCATTTAGTTCCATCTGGTTCATGGTATTATTTCATTCTTAAGTACCTTGATTATCTTGAGGGATATTGTGATGATTTTTGTCCTCTAATTCTATGTGTAAATTGGGTTATCTAACTTTTCAGTCCTGTCCAGTTTTGATTCATATATTATAAATCTCTATTGCGAGTCCATATACACTTAATATTTATATATTTTCTTGATGAATTAAACTTTCTGCCACTTTATAGTAACTATCTTTGATAATCTTCTTTGTTTGGAATTCAAATTATGTGTAATATTCATTTATCATCATCTTGAGCTTTTATTTGGTTAATGATGGATAATACATCTTTTTAAATGCTTTTAATTTTCTTGTCATTCTGTCATATTTTAAGTGGGGTTTCTTATCTACAGTCTATAATTGGATTCTGTTGATGTTAAGTTTTTAAAAATTATTTATTTAATAACCACATGATTAGAAGAAGCATTTCATTACAGCATTAACATGTACAATAATAATTTCCAGAGCAAAGATGTATCTCTTTCAAAATTAGCTGTACATTTTTAGATTAACAGTTGGATTAATACAGTTATGCATTATTGAACTCAGTGAAAATCCAGAAGACATAAAATTGAATGAGGTTTTAACATTTAAAAAAGATTTCCATTTCATTTTAAAATATACTGTTTCATACAGGAAAACTCATTTTTAATGCTACTAATATTTAGATGTTTGCACATGAATCTCTAATCTCTATGTATTTGATTATTACTAGTCACAGTCAGTTACACTCAGATCCTTGGCACCTGAGCATGGATAAAAAGTCATCAGGTAGATTTCAATGATCATGTTTTTCACCTGTGCTAATTAACATGCAGGAAAACGTTATGCTTCTTCCTCAAATATAACTCAATTTTATGTTGATTTTTTTGTGTATTTCATACAGAACATCCCAAACAATCATATTCATCTATATACCCGCATCCCAAATGCCACCCTCCTGTGGCCTGCTCAAGCCCCCCGCCGGAGCCCATATACCCTGTCAAACCTGTTACTGTCCACTATATTGTCAGTGCACCCAGCCATTCCCTAGTGCTTGTCCATCCGCTGAATCTAGTCAGCCTATCCAGAGTCCCTTGTTTTAGGAAGGTCAGCTCTTCCTCATCTAGCAGCAATCAGTTGCCAGTATTCCTTTAGATAAGATTGGGCTCTGGTGTTCATTTTCCCAGTTCTATGTTGGGTTACTGTCTGGGAGTCTCTTGCACCACCCTGGCCAACAACTCAAGGAAGGTATCTTCAGTCTGGCACTGATTCAAGTCCATTTGGTGGGGTCTTCATGGCCTCCTTGATCAAGAGGACAGGTGACTCACCACAGTTACAAGACATTTTGAAAGATGCTCATAGTCCCCTGGAACTTAGTTGACGTAGGCAGGCAAGGAGCAAAAACTGCCCTTTAAGTTCCTCTGACCAGATTACTATAGGCCTAAAAGTATGCCCGTTAAACATCCAAGAAGGTTTGTTCCACCAGTCTGGTACTTTTAATTACTGTGTGCCATGTAGATAAAACTTGGACAAAGACCAAATGTTCTCAGATAAACTTTGCCTAGGTGTATATTATATTCCTTGAGCTACTTGTCTGTATAATTTGCCAGCAGGTTGTTTGATAAATATGGATCCCCTTTTTTTAAACTAGCTAGGCATTATTTATCTCTCACATTGTCCAACATTTCCACCATGGTTTCCCAATTTAAAGTGCCCCCATTTTCCCATTTCTCTTTTAATAATACCCTTCTCCTATGGTCCCACCTCTCTTGAGCTCCTGCTTTCCCTTTATCCCTAAGGATCCTTGTATAATGCTCCCTCCCCCCTCCCCTTAAAATAACCACATTTTTATCCCTGTCTCCCTTATTAATGCATGTTTCCTCCTGCTCTGTTTCAGATTCTTTCTTTTCCTTTATCTCCCTGGTTCCTTTTCATTACCCTGGTTCCTGCAGTTATGTCTGCATACATACTCACTTATAAGGATTTGGTGAGAGGATCCACATATGAGGGAAAACATATGTCGTTGGGTTTTGTTTGTTTTCCTGAGTCTTCGTTACTTGACTTAGTATAACAGCTTCTAGTTCCATCCATTTACCTGCAAATTTCATGATTTCATCTTTCTTTACTGCTGAGTGAAACTCCATCATATAAATGAACCACATTTTCATTATCCACTCATCAATTGAGGGACACTTAGGTTGCTTCCATTTCTTAGCTATTGTGAAAAGAGCAACAACAAACAGGGATGTACAAGTGTCTCTGCAATAGGAGGAGTTCTTTGGGTATGTGACAAGGAAAAGTACAACTGGGTCAAATAATAGGTTTATCTGTAGTTTTTAAAGAGTTCTCCACACTGCTTTCCATAGGGGTTGTACAAGTTTGCAATCCCATCAGCAGTGGATGAGCATTCCCCTTTCTCCACATCCTCTCCAACATTTCGTATCATTTGTTTTCTTAATCTTAGCCAGCCTGACTTGGGTAAGGTGAAATTTGAAAGTAGTTTTAATTTGCATTTCCCTAATTACTAATGATGTTAAACACCTTTTAAGATGTTTCTTAGCCATCTTTATTTCTTCTTTTGAGAACTCTCTGTTCAGCTCCTTAGCCCATCTTTCAATTGGTTTACTTCCTTTCTTGGCTCTTTCTTTTTTGAGTTTATATATTCTGGATATTAATCCTCTGTCAGATATGTTGCTGCTAAAGATTTTCTCCCATTCTTTGGGATTTCTCGTCACTTCCTTCATTGCTTCTTTTGATGTACAGAAGCTTTTTAGTTTAATGAGGTACCATTTGTACATTCTTGACCTTACTTTCTGAGCAATTGATGTCCAGTTTAGAAAATCCTTTCCTACACCTATATATTGTAGGTTATTGCCAATGCTTTTTCTAACAGTTTCAGAGATTCAGGCTTCACATTGAAGTCTTTGATCCATTTGGAATTGACTTTTGTGCAAGGTGAAAGAAAGGAGTTTAGTTTCATTCTTCTACAGGTGGAGATCAGGTTTTGCCATCACCATTTGATGAACATGGTATCTTTCCTACAGTGAATGTTCTTGGGCCCTTTGTCAAATATCAGGTGTCAGAAATTGCATGTACTAATATTTGGGTCTTTAACTTTGTTCCATTGATCTATGGGTCTATTTTTTCTGCCAGTACCATGTTGTTTTTATAACTATAGCTTTGTAGTACAGTTTAAAGTCTGGTATTGTAATCCCCCCCAGCTTTGTTCTTAGTGCTCCGGGTTGCTTTGGCTGTCCGAGGTCTTTTGTGCTTCCATATGAATTTTAGGATATTTTTTTCCAGCTCTCTGAAGAACATCATGGGGATTTTGATTGGGATTGCATTGAATATTTAAATGGTTTTTGGTAGGATGGTCATTTTCATAATATTAATTCTTCCAATCTATGAGCATGGGAGGTCCTTCTGTCTTCTAATATCTTCTTCAATCTCTTCCTTTATAGATTTAAAATTTTCATTGTAGAAGTCTTTAATGTCGGTCAGATTTATTTCAAGATATTTTACTTTTTTACAGCTACTGTTAAAGGGAGGGTTTCCATGTGCTCTTACTCTGATTGCTTGTTTTTGGTATATAGAAAGGCAACACACTTTTGTAGATTTTGTAATGCCGCTTTACTGAACGTGTTAATAATTTCTATAATTTTTCTGCTGAAATTTTTGGCATCTTTTACATACAGTATCATGTTGTCTGCAAAAAGGGATAATTTGATCTCTTTTCCAATTATTAGTCCTTTAATTTCCTTCTCTTATTGCTCTTCAAAGAGTTTCAAGCACTATGTTAAAAAGGAGTGGAGATAGTGGACAGCCTTGTCTGGTTCCTGATTTCAATGGAAATGCTTCCAGTTTTTCTCCATTTAGAATGATGTTGGCTGTGGGTTTGTTGTATATGTCTTTAATTATGTTGAGGAATGTTCCCTGTAGTCCATTTCCCTCTAGGACTTTCAACATAAGTACATCATGAATTTTCTCAAAGGCCTTCTCTGCATCTATTGAGATGACCATGTGGTTCTTTTCATTAAGTCCATTTTTATGATTTATGACATTTGTTGACTTACATATATTGAACCATCCCTGCATCTCTGGAGTAAAGTGACTTGATCATGGTGAATGATCTTTTTGATGTGTGTCTGTATGCAGTTTTCAAGTATTTTGTTGAGAATTTTTGTATCTATGTTCATTAAAGATATGGGTCTATTGTTTTCTTTTTCGGTTGTATGTTTACCTGGCTTTGGAATTAGAGTGATGCTCATTTCATAGAAGGAATTTGGAAGTTCTAACTCCATTGCTATCTTTTTAAATAAATTAAGTAGTAGTGAATGTAGATCTTTAAATGTCTAGTAGAATTTTGCTGTAAATCCATCTGGTCCTGGGCTTTTGTTAGTCAGGAGGTTTTTTATTACTGTTTCAATTTCTTATGTGAGTCTTTTTAAGCTGTTAATCTCTTCTTGGTTTAATTTTGGTGATTCCCATGCTTTTAGATACCTGTCTATTTCTTTTAGGTTTTCAAATTTAGTAGCATATAGGTTTTCAATGTATGCCCTTATAATGTTCAGGATCTTTTTGGTGTCTGTTGTGATGTTTCCCCTTTCATCTCTGATTTTGTTGATTTGGAGTTGCTTTTTATTTCTTTTGGTTAACTGGGCTAACAGTCTGTCAAAATTGTTTGTCTTTTCAAAGAATCAGTTCTTGGATTCATTGATTCTTTGTATTGTTTTCTTTGTTTTTATTTCCTTAATTTCTGCTCTGATTTTTGTTATTTCTTCTTATCTGCTGGTTTTGGGCTTCATTTGTTGTTGCTTTTCAAGTTTTTTGAGTTGCAATGTTGTCATTTTTTTGCGTTCTTTCTGATTTTTAATGTAGGGACTTAGAGCTATAAACATCCCTCTAAGGACTGCTTTCAGCATGTCCCAGAGGTTTTGTTGTGTTGTATTATACATTTCATTTAGCTCCAGGAATACTATTATTTCTTTCTTAATTTCTCCTTTGACCCATTCATCATTCAGGAGTGTGTTGTTTAATCTCCATGTGTTCATGTAGATGCTGGGGTTTCTTCCATTGTTGATTTTAAGCTTTGTTGTATTGTGGTCTGATAGAATGCATGGAATTAATTCAATCTTTTTTAATTTTTTGAGGTTTGTTTTGTGCCCCAGTATATGGTCAGTTTCTGAGAAAGTTCCGTGGGGATGGAATGTAAAGTATATTCTTTGGTGCTTGGGTGGAATATTTGGTAAATGTCTGTTAGGCACATTTGATGTATGGTATTGTTTAATTCAGATATTTCTCTGTTAATTCTCTCTCCAGTTCACCTATCTAATGGAGACAGTGGGGTATTTAAGTCCCTTACTATTAATGCTTTGAGATTAATCTGGGTCTTAAAGTCTTGTAGTACTTTTTTTAAAGAAGTTTGGTACACCAGATTTTGGTGAATATATGTTCATGATTGTAATATCTTCTTGGTCAATTGTTCCTTTGGTCAGAATAAAGTGTCCCTCTCTATCTCTTCTGATTAATTTTAGTTTTAATGTCTATTTTGTCAGATATTAGAATTGCAATGTCTGCTTTTTTCTTCGTACCATTTGCTTAGTATATTTTCCACCCTTTCACCTTTAGGTAGGGCCTGTTCTTGAAAGTGAGATGAGTTTCTTGCACACAACAAACAGATACATTTTTTTTCTTAGTCCATTCAACTAGTCTGTGTCTTTTGACTGGGGAGTTCAGTCCATTGATATTTAAAGTTATTAATGAAAGATGTGTATTGATTCTTGTCATTTTTATTTCTGTTCACATTCTTGGTATAGTTGTGCATTTCCACAATTATACATTCATTAAGTTTCTTTTGGTAACCCCTTGGGTATAATCGCTCCTTTCTTCAGCTCTTTGTATTCCTTCAAGAACTCTCTGAAGGGCTGGTTTTGTGGATATAAATTCTTTCAGCCTATTTATGTCCTGGAAGATTTTTCTGTCCTCTACATCTATAATAGACATTTCGGCTGGGTAAAGTAATCTGGGTTGGCCTCTGAGGTCATTTAGAACTGGGAATAGTTTGGTCCAGGGACCTCTGGCTCTGGCTTTCATAGTTTGCACTGGAAAGTCAGCTGTAAATTTGATGGGTTTTCCTTTAGATGTGACTTGTTTTTCTTTTGCACCTTTCAGCATTTTTTCTTTGTTCTGTACGTTTAGTGTTTTTACTATGATGTGCCATGGAGAATTTCTTACCTGGTCCTGTCTATTTGGTGTTCCATGTGCTTCTTGTATTTGTACAGGCATGTCTTTGTTTAATTTTGGGAAATTTTCTTCTACAACCATGTTGAAGATCTGGTCCATACTATTATCCTGAGATTCTTCTCCTTCCTATATGCCTGTGATTTGTAAGTTTGGTCTTTTATTGGTGTCACACAATTATTGCATATTCCATTCTTGTGTTTTCCTAAATTTTTCATAATCTTTGCTTCAGTGGTCTAATTCATCCACTTTATCTTCCAGTCTTGATATTCTGTTTTCTATTTCATTCATCCTATTGGTGAGGCTTTCTCCTATCATTTCTAATTGGCTTACTGACTGCTCATTTCAGCCTGAGAATTCTTCAATATTTCTCTTTTCTGAATTCACTCAGAAGTTTTCCCCTATCTTCTTTCAGTTCTTTGATTTTATTTGTTTGTGTGTTCTTTAAATTCACTGAATGCTTTTATCATGTTTATAATTTTTTCTTTTGAGTTCCATGTCCTGTGTTATCTCTAGAGGTTTCTCATTGTATTCCTATAGAGGACTGTTGGTACTTCGTGGGGATATATTATTTTGGCTTTTCGTTTTATTATTTTTTCTCTGTGATGTTGACATTTGGATTTCTTTTGTAGTTTCTGACTCTTGTGTGACTCAAGCCTTCCTCTGTTGAATTTAGGTCTGCTTCTCTTTGTAAACTTTATGTGCCTTTGTGGTTTACTTGTTGGGCATGAAAAGCTGTTTGGTCTAGGCTTAAAGTTCTCTGTTTTGATTTTATATTGGAGTGGCCAAATTTCCTTCACATTGCTACTTAGGAGTTTCTGCAGAGGCCCAAGTCAGATGTGGATTCGATGCTCTCAGGCTTTCTCCTAAGGTCTGGATCCCTCCAGGAAAGATGCTGGCCTCAGGTATTTGGGGGCTTGGTTGTCCTGGAAGCAAGGCTCAGGAAAATCCTGGTCCCAGGAAGCTGGTTGCTGTGCCACCCAGGGATACAAAGTGAGGTGGGAGTGGGAACAGGCCCAGAGGGCTCCTGGGGACTCCAGGGAAGAATTGGGTTGGTCTGGATGCAAAGGATGAGGAAGCAGTGGGGATTTGGGGCCAGGAAGTCAGTCTAGGGGTCTGGGTTGCCAAGACAAGAAATGGGTCAGTGCCCAGGCTAAGAGGAGAGATGGGGTGGGCGATCTTGGAGGGTGAATGAGGATGGGGGAGTCAAGGTAGTGTGGGCACCTCAGGAATTACCCAGGAAACATGCTGGCACCAGGAACCTGGTGGCTCTGTTGCCCAGGAATGCAAAGGGAGGTGGGGATGGGAATAGACCCAGAGGGATCCTGGGGACTACAGGGAGGAATTGGGTTGGTTTGGATGCAAAGGATCAGGAAACAGCGGGGCTTCTGGGCCAAGAGGTCAGTCCAGGGGTCTGGGGTGTCAAGACAAGAAATGGTCTGGTACCCAGGCTAGGAGGACAGATGGGTTTGGGGAGCTGGGAGAGTGAATGAAGCTGAGGGATTCAAGGGGCAGTGGGTGCCGTGGGACTAACCCAGGAAAGATGCTGGCACCAGAAACTGGTGTTAAGTTTATACATTTTAATTGGTGGTCAAATTATTTTCATTTTATGTAATTGTATATAGGCCTGCATATCTTATTTTGGGGGGAGGGCTGGTCTTTATTGGGGGTCGTGTTTTGAGATAGGGTCTCCCTGTCACTCCAACTGGCCTGGAACTCACTATGTGGACCAGGATGGCCTTGAACTCACAGAGAGCCACCTGCCTGACTCCTGAGTGCTGGGATTAAAAGTGTGCACCATCATGCCCAGCAGGTCTGTTTTTGAATCTGTCTTTTTTTGTGGTTGTTGTTGTTTTATTGTTCTTCTGTTAGTTTTCCATATTTTTCTTTCACTTATTCCTACTTTTCTTTTTAGGGTTACTTAAACATTAGCAATGTATGTTAATTCATCTATTATGTTTTTGATTATATACATTTTTTTTGTCCAAAGATTTCTTATACTCCTATGATTCTATTACCTCTTTGAATAAGTGATTCCTCTTCCTCAGAGTTTTAGGCATCTGCAGTCCTGCTACTGTCATGGTTATTGCCCCACTACTGCTATGGTGAGATCATTTTCAGAAAGTAGGGGGAAGAAAAAGAATGAGAAATACAAGTGAACAATGGAAACAATGAATTCTTCTACTTTCCAAGATTTTCTCCTTCCTTCCTTCCTTCCTTCCTTCCTTCCTTCCTTCCTTCCTCCTTCCTTCCTTTCTTCTTTCTTCCTGCCTTTTCTTTCTTTCTTTCTTTCTTTCTTTCTTTCTTTCTTTCTTTCT
>NW_008341748.1:3000598-3003597 GCF_000622305.1 Nannospalax galili
CCCTGTCTTCAAATCTACTTACCCTTCTGGTTAAGAACTAGATGTCTGGAGCACAGCCTGAGTTCTGGGTTGTTTTGGAACCAGGAATGAAAACACCAGAGGAAAAATGATGGATTTACCAGCAATTTAACAGTGTTTTAATTTCTAGTTTTCCTCTTCAATTTCCCACTATTTACTTTTCAAAGTCCTTAAATAGATTATAAGTTTTGTCTCTGCATTGAGTAGAAGAGACAAGTCTCTTCTTATCTGAGGCTAGAACTCTTCACATTCATTTTGTGACCAGGGAATTATACCTCTCCATTATAGCACTGCTTAATTGAATTAAGATTATGATCTTCTCACTACAAGATATTCTTATCTATGAAGAAGAAATTGTATATAATTTTGATCATGCTATAGTCATCCTATAAATTCACTTATTTCAACAAAAGAACATGAGTAACCCTCATCAAAGTAATGGACCCATTCTCAAAATGATGGGGAATTAAATGGGCATTTGTGTGATCATTACTTGTGAAGGCTTACTTCAAAATCCCTACCACATTTTCCACCAATTTCTAACTATTAATATATACTCTTTCAATCTTAATCATGCTCCAGCATTGAACTGTCAACTCTGAATCAGTTCCCCAAATTTTAGACTTATCTCACTCTTAACTCACTCTCTTCTAGACAGTACTGAGATCATCAAGCACTGATGCCTTTTACTAAGTGAATAAAATATTGGCTTTATTTGATCAGATTAACATTTTTATTGCATGTGTATTGGAGTTCTCAAGAAAAGCAAAGGATAGGACATACAGAAATAAAGGAATAAATGTGCTATGTGGTATTGTGGTATTATGAAATTGCAGGAACTAGTAAGTGCCACTACATACCACCTGAAAGTAGAAAGCCTGAGAAAATTTATGGAGACTAATATATCTCTCATTGTCTAGTCCTATCTACATAGCACAGGGTGATTTAAAGTTCCACACTGGTAGAACTAACCTTCTTGGATGTTTAACAGCCATACTTTGAGACCTAACACAGGGTGATTTAAAGTTCCACACTGGTAGAACTAACTTTCTTGGATGTTTAACAGCCATACTTTGAGACCTATACTAATCTAGTCAGAGGAATTTAAAGGACAGTTTTTGCTCCTTGCCCTCCAAGGTTGACTAAGTTCCAGGAGACTATGGTGTATCTCTCAAAATATCCTGTAACTGTGGTGATTCACCTGTCCTCTTGATCAAGGAGGCCATGGAGATGCTACCAAATGGATGTGAATCAATGTTCAGTCTATAAAGAGGAGGGTCAACACAGAGGAAACATTTCTTCCATGCTTCCAAGTGAAGCCAGCCATGGTCGAGTAGGACCTTTGACTTATCCTCACATAGATGAAACTGGTAAAAGAATGGAGCCAGGGGCTCCTTCCAAACCCATGTGATCCCTGAGGAACAGATCCTCAAACAACCTTAAGAGTAAAAATGATTTGGTTTATTTGGGCCAGCTGTGTGGTCTTAAACACCCAAAAGGAAAGTATAACCAAAGATTAAAGGAATCAATATAATTATTTAAGAGTCCATGTGTACAGCTATAGGCTACATAAGTAACAAAGCCAGACAGGAGATACCTTCCTTTGATTTGTTGGCTGGAGTGGCCCAAGAGACTCCCAGATGGTAACCCAGCATAGAACTGGGAAAATGAACAGCAGACCCCAATCTTATCTAAAAGAATGTTGGCAACTGATTGCTGCTAGATGTGGAAGAGTTAATCTTCCCAAAGCAAGGATCTCTAGTTAGGCTGACTAGACTCAGTGAATGGACTTGCACTGGGGAACAGCTGGGGGAACTGACAACACAGTGGACAGTAACAGGGATGACAGAATATAGGGGCTCCAATAGGAGGGGGAGGCTAGGGGAGGGTGCCATTTGGGTTGCAGATATAACAATGAATAAGATTTTTTGGGATGATCTGTATGAAATACACAAAAAAATCAATAAATTTAAGAAATTAGTTATATTTGAGGAAGGAACATAACATTTTCTTCATGTTAATTAGTATATATGAAAAACATTTAAATAAAGAAAAGAAATTGTTATCCAAACTGAATATCAGGAACTGTGGCGATGATGGAGAAATTCCTGGTCTTAATCAAAACATCTGAGATCCTGGAGTGTTGATATCTGTTCATAAAAGAAGATGGATGTCTCAGCTCAAGCAAAGAACAACTTCCATCTTCCATCAATGCCCTCTATCAATTTGATGGTGCTCACCTACATTGCAAAAGAGTAACATAATTGGTTTGCTGATCCAAATGATTATCTCTTCCACACCAGAAATAATATTTTCCAGGTGTCTGGGGACACTTTTGTCCAGTTAACCTGCCACATATAATTAGCCATCACAATTGTGTATGTGGGGGAGTAGAGAGGTGACTCAGTGGTTAAGATGGCTCAGCAGTTAAGAGCAGTTGCTGGCATATGGGCTACCCAAACTGGGTAAAGACACAACCAAAAAAGAAAACTATAGACCCATATCCTTAATGAACATACATACAAAAATTCTCAACAATATATTTGCGAACTACATACAGATGTACATCAAAAAGATCATTCACCATGATCAAATAGGCTTTATCCCAGAGATGCAGGGATGGTTCGATATATGCAAGTCAATAAATTTCATTGATCATATAAATGGACTCAAAGACACTTTGACATCTCAATAGATGCAGAAAAAGCTTTTGACAAAATTCAGCATGCATTTATCTTCAAAGTGCTAGAGGGAATTGGTCTGGATGGAACATACCTAACATAATTAAAGCCATATGCAACAAACCCACAGCCAACATCATTCTAAATGGAGAAAAACTGGAAGCATTCCCATTAAAATCAGGAACCAGACAAGGATGTCCACAATCTCCACTCCTTTTCAACAGTGCCAAAACTCTGGATAGAGCAATAAGACAGGAGAAGAAAATTAAAGGAGTACTAATTGGAAAAGAAGAGGTCAAA
>NW_008341748.1:3003777-3022065 GCF_000622305.1 Nannospalax galili
ATTCATGACTGCTGCAAAAATAAATATCTTACAATAAATCTGATCAAAGACACCAAAGATGTCTACAATGAAAATTTTAAATCGTTAAAGAGATTGAGGAAGACACCAGGAGATGGAAGGACCTCCCATGCTCATGGACTGGAAGAATTAATATTGTGAAAATGACCATCTTAACAGAAGCATATATAGATCCAATGCAAACCCAATCAAAATCCCCATGACATACTTCACAGAATTAGAAAAAAAAATCCTTAAATTCATATGGAAGCACAAAAAACCCCAGATAGCCAAAGCAACCCTGAGCACAAAGAGCAACACTGGGGGAATTACTACACCAGATGTCAAAGCATACTACAGAGCTATAGTCATAAAAACAGCATGGTACTGACACAAAAATAGACACATAGATCAATGGAACATCACTGAAGACCCAGACTTGTGTACACGCAATTTCAGCAACCTGATAGTTGACAAAGTTGCCAAGAACACACAATGGAAGAAAGACAGCAACTTCAACAAATGGGACTGGAAAAACTGGATCTCCATCTGTAGAAGAATGAAACTAAATCCTCGTCTTTCACTTTGCACAAAAGACAACTCCAAATGGATCAAAGACCTCAATATGAAAGTTGAAACCCTGAAACTTAGAAGAGAATATTGGGAGTAACTTATAAGATATAGGTGTAGAAAAGGATTTTCTAAATCGGACAGAAGTTGCTTAGGAATTAATGTCAGCAATCAAGAAAGTGAAGAGAAAACCCACAGAATGGGAAAAAAATCTCCACCAGTGATGCATCTGTCCGAGGTTTAACATCCAGAATATATAAAGAACTCAAAAAACACAGAATCGAGAAACTAAATCACCCAATGAAAAGGTGGGCTAAAGATCTAAACAAAGAGTTGTCAAAGGAAGAAATAAAGATGGCTATGAAACATGTCAAAAACTGATCAACATCATTAGTAATTAGGGAAATACAAATTAAAACCACCCTAAAGTATCACCCTACCCAAATCAGACTGGCTAAGATCAAGAGAACAAATAATAACAAATGCTGGTGAAGATGTGGAAAAAGGGGAATGCTCATTCACTCCTGGTGGGACTGAAAACTCCTACAGCTCCTATGGAAAACAGTGTGGAGACCTGTTAAAAAACTAAAAATGAATCTACTATATGACCTGGTTATGTCCCTCCTTGGCATATACCCAAAGGAGTCATCCTATTGTAGAGTCACTTGTTTGCTGCTGTGCTTTTCATAATACTTAAGAGATGGGAGCAACCTAAGTGCCCTTTAATTGACAAGTGGTTAACAAAAATGTGGTATATTTACACAATGGAGTTCTATTTAGCAGTAAAGAAAGATGAAATAATGAAATTTGTAAATAAATGGATGGATCTAGAAGCTGTGACACTAAGTGAAGTAACACAGACTCAGAAAAAAAAAGGTGTCTGTTCTCCCTCATTGGTGGATCCTAGCACCAAATCTTTTTAATAAGATGCTGCTGTACAGCAGTCTCTTCTGCATGACATAACTACCATCATCATGACTTCAGCTGAGCCTGATTGCTAACCATTGTCATAATCAGACTTGTTAATGGTTATGCTCCTTCATTAAAGGAGGGCAAGCAGAGTCACTGGATCCTCACCAGACATAATTTTAGACCTATACTAATCTGGTCAGAGGGACTTAAAGGACAGTTTTTGCCCCTTGCCCTCAAAGGTCGACTAAGTTCTAGGGGACTATGGAACAGCTCTCAAAATGTCCTGTAACTGTGGTGAGTCACTTGTGTTCTTGTTCAAGGAGGCCATGGAGACCCCAAGAGATGGACTTGAACCAGTGCCCAGTCTACAAAGAGGAGGGTCAACTCAGAGGAAAAATCTCATTCATGCTTCCAAGTGAAGCCAGACATGGTCTAGCAGGGCCTTTGACTTATCTTTACATAGATGGAACTAGTAAAAGAAAGGAGACAGGGGTTCCACCCAAGCCCATGTGACCCCTGAGGAACAGTTTCTTTAAAAACCTTAAGTGCAAAAATAGATTTATTTGAGACAACTGTGTGGTCTTAAACACCCAAAAGGAAAGTATAACAAAAGAGTAAATCAGTAGTATATTTCTTTAAGAGTTCAAAGGATTATACTTCTCAGACATTAGGTTTAAGTTCATATAAAAAGTCATTTAGACAATTAATTCTCATTGATGATTTTGTTCCTAACCAGAAAGTGCTGCTTAGAGGTAAGACTTCAAATCTTGTTCTGCAATACTGTAATGTCTACCTGTAGCTAAGGGAAACAACCAGCTATTGTTCTAAAATGATGGAAAAATTTGTTATCTCCCCTTATCTAGAAGCCTTTGAGAGGGAACTGACACTGATTCTAACCACTCCAACAGCTATCAAAATACCTGAAAGCAAATCCTGAATGCTGAGCAAATCCTGAATCCAGAATCCAGCCTTGGAAGACCAAAAAAAAAAAAATGAGGAAGAACCCAATAGAGGGATATTTTGCAAGCTCTCATGAAGAAACTCCAATGGACTCTCATATGAACATTTGAAAATTGCCCTGTTCTGACTTTTTTCTAGTTCCCTGTCTAGAACTTGTAATGCTATTTACTCTTGCCTTTACTTCTCCTTCACATCTCCTGTTCATGATTCAAAGACTTTCTTTTCATCCTCAAGATAAGAGTTGTGCAATTTGAGAGTCTTTTAGATCGACCCACTGAAGGGGTATTCCAATTGCTTCACCCTGCGTTCCTGTTCAGCATGGAAGAAGCTAGAGCAGTCTGTGTCCGATTCCCTATTGGCAATTTGGGTAACATCTTCAGAGGATGGTGTGATAAGAATAGGAGGTAGGAACTGGCTAGGCAGTTAGGGTAAAAAAGACCCCAATGAAAAGTAGCCAGTTTGTTGGCTAAAACTCACATTGTCCTTGGGCCTCTTAGCAACATACTCCATTCCAAGAGGGAAAATGTTGAAAATATTTGGGAGCTCTTATCTAATCCTTAAAAGATTTTAGGGTTACCTCTTCAGAGGGGAGGATAGTCGAGTAGCCAAAAACCCCATTAAAAAATGAAAGAAGAATAAAGAATGCATGAAATTATCAGAAAAAAGTGATGGGGAGATATGGGAGGAGTTGCAGAAGACTGGGATTCCAATCCCAGTGCCCACATGGCAGCAAACAACCATCTGTAACTCCAGTTCACTTCCAGGGGATCTGATGCTCTCTTCTGTCCTCCGTGGGCATTGCACAACATGCATGCACTTACATACATGTAGGCAGTACACTCATACAAATAAAATAAAAATGAATAAATTAATTAAAAAAAACAATTGCTTGTGTGTGTGTTGAAGTCAGCAGTTGACAGACTTTGCTTCCAAAATAGTCTTGTGAAAGAAAGGTAGACATGGAAAATGCTCACTGATTCCTTCCACTTTCAGAAAAGAATATCGTTAAGACGGATCACTAAATAAAAATCTCAAGAGAGTGTATATATCATCACATGAGACATGTGAAAACATTCTAATTCATTAATAAATTTCAAATCTCCAACTACTAGAAAGTTTTCCGATCTTACCCTCTCATCATAGTCAATGAAAGGTTTCTAGATTGTGTTTCCTTTGTTACACATGGCATGAAGATGACAAATTTAGTGTTCTATGTCTGTTTGTTCGTGAACTTTCCTAGGGACAGTAAGATGATTCAGTGGGTAAAGGTACTTTCTACCTAGCCTGACAATCTGAGTTAAATTCCAGAAACTTGCATGGTGGAAGGAGAGAACCAACTACCACAAGTTATCCTCTGACCTCCTCATACATGCTGTGGCACACACACACACACACACACACACACACACACACATGCACGCACGCATGCACACACGCACACACACAAAAAATGCAAAAAAATATTTCCTACCTGAAAGTTATGTGATTCATTCCCACTCCCTCTCCCTGAATATTTCCAAAACTTTCAGAAACCTACCTCAGAACACATGCTAGCTCCTGTTCCCTTCTTCCTCAAACCAGTGTTCCTTGCTTTTTTATGTATAAATCCATCATTTATTTTGTAAAGAAACAAATTATTGGGCCACTGAGGTGGCTCAGCAGGTAAAATCACTTGCCCACAAATCTGACAATCTGAGTTTAAGCCTTGGGACCCACATGGTAGAAGGAGATGATGGACTCCCACAGGTTTGTCCTCTGACCTCTACATAAGTGTCATTCAGGACACGTGTATCCTTGCACATGCAAATAAACATTTGTAAATAAAAATTTTAAAAAGGACCGAATTATTTGGCCCTTGAAGTGTAAATGCCACATGTTTTAGTACAGGTATGTATTAAATAAATGTGCCCGAGTGAAAGGATTAAAAATAACTCATTCATTGGTATTCCAATAATATTACATGTGATCTTATTGACCTGTTCCCTTTCTTTTGCCAAATTCCTTGAAAACTTTTCATCGTTGTTAGTTTTATTTTAAACAAAACTGACATTGATTTTTAATATTATCATATAAATACACTAGGTATGGTAAAAGAAGATGGCAAAGCATTATGATATCTAAATCTGTGTGTTCAAAACACTGCATCCCATTTTAGAGTATTTTACTATGGTTTTAACAGCCATGTTTGAGACTTCCTTAGTGTCCCCAGCTCTTTTCCAATGACTCATCTCTTGTGCTTCAATACCCATTTAGCTCTTCCTCCTTTCCTCTGGCTCCTTCTCTAATTATCCCTATCAGGATCAAGTCACGTACATTCATGTGGGGATTTTTTTCTGGCAAAATATACAGAGGTAAAGCTATGTGCACTAGAATTTTGCTTGAGGGAAAGTCACAATGGGGAAAGGATTTGTATAATTCCATTTCTTCTTTAGGGACTTTTATCTCCATTTTCTGGGCTTCTTATCAAACCGACTCTCAGGGCTCCTCTGTATAATATTTGCATTCCCTGTTTACAATGACATTGATATGCATTTCAACCTCATGAGGACTGCTTAAGATGGGGAACATCAGCACTCTTCTTGAATACTTAGGAAGTGCAGGTTCATCTGCAAAAAAAAAAAAAAGGCTAAAGTAGACATCCTCTGAATAACTCTTTTTCTTTTTTTTTCCTTATTTACTTCTATTTTATGTGTATGAGTGTTATGCCTGCATGTATGTAAGTGCACCCTTGTCATGCATTGCTCCTGGAAAACAGAAAAGGGTGTCAGATCCCCTGGGACTGGAGTTACAGACAGCTTAGTTAGCTGTCATGTGGGTGCTGGGATTTGGACCTGGGTCTACTGCAAGAGCAGATAGTGCTCTTAACCACTGAGCCATCTCTCCAGCCCAGCTTTTTAAAAAAAATCACATTTATTTATCTCTCACGTGCGTACACCCATGTGTCTGTATACATGTATGTATGTGCACATACCTTGGCACATATGTGGAGGTCAGAGGACACATTTTGGGAACTCATTTCTCTCCTTCCACCATGTGAGACCCAGAGATCAAACTCAGGTCCTCAGGCTTGGGAGGTAGTGCCTTTACCCATTAAGATATCTCACTGGCTTGCACAATTTTTTTTTTTTTGAGACAGGATCTCCCTGTAGCCCCAGCTGCCCTAGAATTCACTATGTAGACCAGGCTATCCTTCATCTCACTGAGATCTGTGTGCCTCTGTTTCCCAAGTATTGGAATTAAAGGCATGTGCCACCACATTGGGCATCCAACAAACATTTTTTATACACTCATTAATTTATTCGTTCAACAAATAGAACTTTTTTGAGCTAAGTGCTAGACCCAGCTCCTGTGTCATTCCTATATACCTAATGTAGACATGAGAAAAAGCACTTTTAAATTTGGGTAGCAAAATTTTTATGTTAAGGTAACCTTTAATTTCTAAGTCAAGTCTAGACATATTTCAGCCTAGTCTTAGATGAGATAAATGAAGCATATTGCACAAAGCTGTAATCTCAGCACTTGAGAAGTGGAGCCAGGAAGATCAAGAGTTCAAGGTCATCTTTAGCTCCAGAATGAGTTTGAGGCTAGTACAAAATATGAGACTATGCTTTTTTTTTTTTTTTTTTTGAGACAGGGTCTCCCTGTAGCCCTAGCTGGCCTGGATTCACTATGGACACCAGGCTGGCCTAGAACTCACAGAGATCCACCTGCCTCTGCCTCCTGAGTGCTGGGAGTAAAGACGTGTGCCACCATGCCTGGCGAGACTATGCTTTTTCAAAAAGCCAATTGTGAAAAAAAAGCATTAACTTGGAGTTCCGTACACATTAGTCACAAAACAGGACCTGTTCTTTAAAGAGAGTCTTTCACCCTCTTTTCCTCTCTTTTTTGAGCCTCAGTTTTATGGTCTTTAAAGAGATACATTTGACCGGGGGTATAGCAGCTCTAAAACTCAAAGAGATAGCAGTAATAACTTCTAGTGCCTGAAAGCATATTGGGTATATATGATGAATAGTAATTAACTGTATGTTTCTTTAAAGTAGTAGAGAGGATTTTTTAAAGTTTTTTTAATTTTTAAAAAATGTTTTAAAATTTAATAAGCACATGATTAGAAGAAGCATTTCATTTAACATATTCAGTAACACATTCCAGAGCAAGGATATATCTCTTTCACAAGTGGCTGTAAGTTTCTAGGTTCACAGTTGAATTGATACAGTTATACAATATTGAACTCAGTATAAACCATGTAAGCTATAAAATTGAATGAGTTTTTAACCTTTAAAACCTTTTAAAACCTTTTTAAAAACCTTTTTAAAAACCTTTAAAACCTTTTAACCTTTTAAAGTGCCCAACACAAAGAAATGATAAATGGCGGTGTTAATGGCTATGCCAATTACTTGGATACAATTGCTGCTTATTGTATACTTGTATTACAATGTTACATTCTGATCCATTAATTAGTACAATTATTTTACATGAAATATAAAAATATTTTGGACAATAATCAGCCTTTTTTTTTTAAAGACTAGGATGCAGTACATTATCCAGACTGGCCTTGAACTCATGCATGTTTTCTTTCATATGCGCAATCTCTGTGTAAATTATGTATATAGATACATATGCCTATATCTACATTTTTATGTTAGTCCTGAAATTAGAAATGGGACTATAGGAGGGGAGGAAGACATGTAATGTGAGATAGGAAGGGGGACTAACAGAGGGCAATAGAATATACGTGACATGAAAGAGGAAGGAAAGGTTGTTCATGGGAGGAAAGGGAATAGGAAGAGGGTTAGAGGGAACTGGGAAAGACAGTGAGGTCTGTGCATAAGATGAAAGTGTACTAACATGTATGCATGAAAACATCATAATGAAATCCATTACTTTCCATGCTAACTAAATGTTTTTAAAAGAATCTGCCAATAAAGGTTCATAAGAATTGTCTTTTTCTATCTATTTGAAGACATGGTAGGTCAATAGCTTTGAGCGGGTGGCGGGGGGGGGGCACGTTTCTCAAAGCAGAAATGTGTCAGAATCAGTATGTGGAATTCCAAAAGACATGTTTCACATTATGATTTTAGATTTCAAAAACAGGAAAGAAAAACAATAGTATTTGAATTGCAAGTTGCCTAATGTAAATAGAAGGTAACCTTCTAGGTCAGGTAGAACAGAGAACAGAAAAGCCATTGTGAGCTGATGGGGAGATGCCACACTATCTGTGCAGTTAGTTGGCGTAGTAGGCATGCCTGGGGAAGGCATCGCAGTCCTCTTCCCTCCCTCCTCCTTTCCCTGGGGATCCCGTGCTAGGTTTCCTTCTAAAGATCACTCTTCTGCTCCTCCCTTCCGGTCCATGCTGTCTTGTGGGGAGGGACCCGCACCTGCAGTGCTTTCTACTTGCTACACTACTTGCTACATCAGAGCCCCTTCCTGATACCACTACTACTACATGTTATATGTCAAAAGGCTGATTCCTTAACAACCATTTGCCTCACTTCCCTGTCTTCTTTTATAGACAACTGTATCTGGGTTTTGATCTCGATATTGTGCTTTATTCTTTTTGGTTTCCCAACTTGTTGATTCCAGCAAGTGTGTGCTTGCGGCCCAATTTTCTCTTTAGTTCGTCCCTCATTTTCTACACACTGCTACACGGTCACACTTTTCTTCTCCCTTTACCAATTATCGCTTTGGTTTGCCCCTCCTCACCCCACTTCATCCTCAGCTTTTGTCTATCTAGCAGTTAGCCATCCATAGCTTTCTGTCATATTGTTGCAGATTGCTAGACCTGAAGCATTGATTTTCCTTGTTTTTTTCCCCCTGAGAAAATAGTTACTAGCTAAATGATTGTGCTTTTCAGGCTTTCTCCACTCGAAGCCCACAAATTATCATTGATCAAGGACTTTCATTAAGTGCATCATTAAGCAAACACTATTCCTGCACACACCCAGCATCTCTTTCCCAGAAGAAGAAGGGAGTGGGGGAGAAGATGAGGGCAATTCTGTTGCTAAGTTCACAGGCGAATATGGCATGAAGAGCCGCCCTTCATCTCTGTGGGGCCTGCTCTCGTCTCCACATGAGCACATAACTGGCAGTGACATAAATCAATTTTTTACGGATTAACACAGACTTCTGTGTAGAAGACAGGCAGGGCCTCCTAGTGACTCGCATCTGAAGAATGATCCTGATTTCTTTTCTTGCCCCTTTAAAATAAAATAAATACGGAGGCTTGCAGTTAACAGTCTCTGGAATGCTAGCAAAGCTCTGATGAATGAAGCAACTTGTCATGCACTGCTGAACTCTCCTTGCTCCAAGTAATGCCACTGGAACCACCTTCCAAAACTTGGCCTCTGTGGGCACCCCTTTGGAGAAGCCATTGTTTCTATTTCAACTGTTAAATGTGGCCACTGACTCCTCATTTACCCCTTTGAAGCACAGGAAAGAGGGAAAATTTGAGGGAAGAAAGCACCTGAGAAAGTACTCCAGTAGCAAACATCAAAACGTCTATACCCTGCGTGTGCTGTAAAAAAAATTTCAGCAAAACCCAGTGGGAGCCAAGAGCGTTTCTTATTCCTAAAACCCCAGCCGGCTTCACTGTACCCAGACCAACTTTTGAAATGTAAAAGAGAGAAAAGAAAGAGGAGATGATTAACAAAGAATAAAAAGCATGCTTAGATGATGATTTTATTTCCCAGATAGGCCTTTCCTGCCTCATTAATATACTTCTGCAGTGGATGAAAGTCCTCAGCATCCAAAGCAGGTAGTAAAGGCCCATCAAGAGATACCATGTCAGCTTGCTAATGCCTTATCAAAGGTTTATTGAAGAATGCAGTTATCTTGCTACTCTCACTGGTTTTAAAGAGTTACACGAAGACAAATGAAATGCCCCTTTGCTTCGCACATTTTCCCCAACCATTTCTGACAATATCTTTCATGTATAAATCATACAGCTCTGATAGCATTCTGCTGGGCCTATCATAATAACAATGGGACCAAGACAAGGCCAGATGTCTGATAAAATGTTTTATATTCATTTAAAGATGCTGAAATGTGTTCACAGTATATTAAAGCCCAGAGAACAGTAGGCTATTGTGTATGTAGCCTGCAATATTACCGATACTGGAACAGCTGGGGGTTTATAAAGCGGAAAACATATTATTAGAACTAGATACACAATAGATGATAGATAGCTAGATGATAGCTAGATAGATGATAGATAGATGATAGATAGATAATACATGGATAGATATATAGAAGGATGATAGAATAGCAGTGTATTGTTAAGAACAATAAATGGAAAAACTACCCCACTAGTGGCTTTATTCAACCTGTTTGAATGGCGATCTGAGTGTTTGTTTCTATGAAGTTGTGGAAGCCAACTCACCCAGACACTATCAATCAGTGGGTCTAGTCTTTTGTGTATTGTAATGATTTCTCTATGCTCTTCCACTCCATGCATGCACTGTGTGGAAAAGCTCTTATCATGAATCTCTGATCACATATATGCCTGCCTACTCACCACTCCCATCATGAAAGCTTGAACGATTTTCAGTTGCTTGCTCAAGGCATGTACCTCCTGACCCTGGCATTTGAGATAATCCTTCCTGGGGGCGGGGGGGGGGGGTTAGAAGCTCTACCATATGTTTCCACACCAGTGTATTCTCTTCTCCAGACAGCTAAGAGACTTGCTGTTCCCCTTATATCTAACAGATGACCGGGACATGGCTGGTTGTTGAAGCTGTGCTATTCCACTGTGTTCTTCACCCGTGCCTTTGTGTGCTAATCTTTGCTACTCTTTCCAGACTCAGTTCAAAGGTCAGCTCCAGCATGAAGTCCTGTCTGTTTCCCACAGTCAAGGGTGCTCATTTCATCTCCTGACTCCTTGCTTGAAAGTACTCGCTGTCTGTTTTCTGTTTGTCATTATCTAGCCTGCATCGGAGCAATTCCTCCTTATAAAACGTAGCAAATTTTCAGAAATTGTCAGGTGTCTTAAGTGCTATTATCTCAATGTTTTTGGTCCCTCAAAATTCTTGTTGAAATCCTAACTCCAAGGTGTGATATTAAGAGGTGGGGATTTTGGAAGGTAATTAGGTCATTAAGGCAGTGCTCTCAGGAATGGGATTAGTGGCCATACAAAAGAAGCTCAAGGAAGTTTAATAACTTCCTTCTCCATGTGATGCACACAGTGAAAAGGCATCATCTGGTTGGTTGTCTGGGGCCTAGGTGCAGTAGGCTGGTCTAAGACAATGGTGTCTCATAAACTTCAATAGTGTTTAGCCAGCATTAAGAGGGAAATACACCTGCCAACCACAAATGATATAGTCAGGAAACATCAGAGGATCAGATAATGTTACATCCTTCCTTATATTCTCTGGTGTTTCATGAGTCTTGGTGTTTATCACAGTTTTTCATATCTGTAGTAAATAAGGAGCTAGGTAATCTATGCCCCTATACCTGCCACCAAGTTTTACCTCACTTATTTACTAGGCTAAATCAGCCAAGCAGATTATTTTTTGATGGTTTCTCCTTTTTTTCCTCTATATCTTCATTTTATTTTTTACCTATCTCCTAAATCAATTTTTAATTAAAATTTTATTAACTTTTCAATATATATTAAAATATTTTATTTATTATTTTTATTTTATGTGTAGGAGTGTAGTGACTGCATGTAAGTGAGTGTACCCGTGTTGTGCAATGCCGCGGAGGTCAGAAGAGGGCTTCGGATTACCCTGGAACTGGAGTTAAGGATGGTTTGTAGCCGTCATGTGGGTGCTGGGAACCGAACCCGGGTCCTCTGCAAGAGCAGTCAGTGCTCTTAACCACTGAGCCATTTCTCCAGCCCCTCAAAATATACTTTTAATCATGTGTATGTGTATGTCTGTTTGTGGGTTTGTACATGTGAACATGGGTGCCTGAAGAGATCAGAAGAGAGTGTCAAGTCCCCTGGAGCTGGAGTTACAGGTGGTGGTGAACCACTCAATTTGGGTGCTGTGAACCGAATGCAGGTCTTCTGCAGGAGTGGTAGTACATGGTATTGACAGCTAAGCCCCATGTCCACCCCTTTCTTGTCAGTAATGGGTTTCACTATGGCATTTTCATACATACTTTGCTCTTCTGGTCCGCCTCCCCTGTCCTCCTATTTCTTGCCTGCTGTTTCCTTTCTTCCCCATACTCACACCCTATTTTTGGCTGCCATGTGTTTCCTAGCTTTTTCTAAATAAGATGTGCTCAGAAATATTGTGAGCAACCAGTTTTCTTTTTTCAGAAACTGTTTCTCATAAATAAGAAAGCATTTACCTGATTTTGTTTGTTTATAGCTCTGAACACAGCAGAACCAAGGATCAGATCCAATTATCTGATGTTAAAAATAACCCTTATTTGATGCAAAACACAAATTAATGATAAGGTAACTGTGGTGACTAAGCTACTTAACACAATTGGCTAGAGTATAGTGTTCTACAGACCAAGGGGTCCAGACTGCTCTGTATGTGGGCTTCTCGGCTCTTTCATTGCATCTATTTATCCTAGGTCTTTTCTTTTTTTTTTTCTGGCCAGTTACTAGAGCACAGAATGATTCATTCCAAGTGGAAATAGAAGTTAAACTCAGGGATTGGGGGAAAGACTTTGTCAAAAAACAGAGTAGACAGAAAAGTATAAATGAAGAAGAAATGCCAGCTTTTAAAAGGGCAATGAGTAAACTTCCAAACGGCCCCATACTGGGTTGAGTAAACCTTTGGTAAACGTCAGATCCAAGTTAATTTCCAACCTAGGAAATGTGCAAAACTCCCAACCTAGAGGTTGTATTATCTGGGAAAACAAATAATAGTCCCCTTTTTATCAAAATCCCCAAAGCATGGCAAACCCATGGCACTAGCCCCACCCACCTCCCCCTTTACCAAAGCACTAACCTTTATAACTAGCCCACCAACTGTACCTGCAGGCACAGTTTCAAATCCCACAAAGCTGTCACCACCTGAATTGCTCTTAATACAGAGCAATCTGCTCCGAAGGTCAGTCTGTTATTTTTCATGTTCACGTTGCCCTGGTCAATCCCCATCTAACATTTTCTAAAAATAAAGACAAATGTTTTCCAACGTGATGCCCTCACACCACCATGGAACCTTCCTACCCAGACCAACAAATGCAAAATTTCCTGGATTCCAACATTCTTTCTCATGCTCCCATGGTATTACTTTCTTCTTTCTTCCTGGGAAAATTAGGTTTTTAAAATATATACTTTAGTTATTTATTTTATTTTATGTGTATGAGTGTATAGCCTGCATGTATGTTAGTGCACCCTGTCATGCAAAGTCCGCGGAGGTCAGAGGTCAGAAGAGGGTGTCCGGTCCTGTGGAACTGGAGTTAAGGATGGTTGTTAGCCTCCATGTAGGTGCTAGGAATCGAACCTGGGTCCTCCACAAGAGCAGTCAGTGCTCTTAACCACCGAGCCATCTCTCGAGCCTTGAAAATTAGTTTTTACCAAAAAAAGTCAGTTCAGGAAGACATGAAATTTCTAGAGGGAAACTTGTATGGAAGGTAAGACTCAGAACAATGAATAAAAAATAATGCATGATTCTAAGCTTGTACATTCGTCTCTTTTTGTTGCCACACCACAACAAGAAAACAAATAAGAGGACAATAGAAATTGAAAATATAAATAATAAAAAAGAAATATAAAATATAAAAATTAAGTATAAACATTTAAAGCTTTAAAAAATAAAAAGCTCATTAAAGTAAAAGTGATGAGTTAATTATATGAACTCCATATACTGGGAATGTAATTGTAGAGAAGCTCCTTTATTTTGGCTTTTTCATATTTCATATATTTCCTCATTGGAAAAAAAAATGCCTGCCTTAAAACACTGGTTTTAATTGTTTGTTTTCTGGGTTTTTAAAAATTATTTTGAGACAAGGTCTCCTTGTACCCCCAGCTGGCCTGGAACTCGCTATGAAGACAAGGCTGGCCTTGAACTCACAGAGATCTATCTGCCTCTGCCTCCTGAGTGCTTGATTAAATACGAAAGGTGTGCACCACCATGCCCAGCAACTACAAAGCTTCTTTGATCATTAAATGAAATAATGCATAGGTATGTAAACTTACTGGTGCTCAGTGAATAAGAGTTGCAAACTCAAGGGCTGACCATTGCATTGTCTAATACAAATATGTTATTTGGGCAGCACAGTTCCTCACTGTTTACTTAAGTCACATCAAGTGTTTTGACTGAGTAATAAATGCCTATTTCAATTCAGAAGTTGATGCAGCACTCTAACACTATGACAACTGACATATATTTTATTTAGCAAGCAATTATCATTATTAATCAGCAAGAAAATATTTTAATTCCAACAATTGTTATTTGAAGAGTGTGATTCCAGGGTGACACCTGACAAAAAAGCACAGCGACTGCTCTTACATTCATGGTCATTACTTGGCATCTTGGAGATTGCCTCTCTTTATATGGACAGTCACGATCTCTGAAAATCCACTTGGCTGGGGCTGTAAGTGCCTTTAATTGCTCCCCAACCTTTAATCTAGGTCAATAGCAGCTGCAGCTATAAATGAAGCCTTGTGGCCACTCTCACCAACAAATACAAGGCCTGTTTTTACTAACATCCTTTCAGACCTGGCCACAGATGCCCAACACTTAATTCTACCTGCTTCATCAAATAACTGATGTTTCTCAGCAATCAAGGTCCAATCTCAGCTCTGCCACTTGCAATTAGAACTACAAGCAAATGCTGAGCAGAGATGGGCAGCAGTTTTCCTTGGGGGAAGCCACAGGAGCAGGTTTGGGGAAAGAGAGCATAGAGAGTCTAAGGTATGTGGTGGGTGAACTGAAAAAGAAGAGGGTATCACGTTCGGATTACCTTCTTCAAACTGCATTTATGAACCACTCAGATCTCATTATGGCCATATCTCTGTAGCCATGTATATCTTGAGGGGTTGACAGAGAGTTGCCTTTTTTGGTCTTCATAAGTACCAGAGTAGTGATTCATTCAATCCATTGTAAAAACTGACATCAATAATTATGTCTTCTATAATCCTTCACTCCTAGCCATTTTTAGAGTATTTGACAAGGCATGGTAAGAGGGCTTTTACTTCCAGATAAATGAAAAGCTGTGTTCTTTGCTTTGAGAGTGTCCATTTTTACTATTTTATTTTTATTGTTATTTTTATTTTATGTGTATGACTGTTCTGTATGCATGCAGGTGAACCCATGTGGTTCAATGCCCAATTACATGAGAAGAGAGTGTTGGATTCCCCTGGAACAGGAGTTACCAATGCTTGTTAGCCGCCATGTGGATGCTGGGAACTGAACCTGCACCCTCTGCAAGAGCAGCTAGTGCTTTTAAACAATGAGCCAACTCTCCAGTCCCCGGCTTCCATTTTGACAATACCTGGGCTCCACACTCACTCAAGCCCATCTTAGCTTTGGCCCTAGCCATTCCAGAGGATCCTACAAATAATAGCCTCTGTGGTCTCCCAACTTCCTATGTCTTTACTCTGTATGTCAGAACACCACTTTGGGCCATCTTGCTATGGAAGCTTGATGATAAATCTTTACTGTCTTCTTCAAGTCAAATCCCTGTTCTTAACAGAGATAAGATCCAGCTCATGTTTTAATCACCATGGGAATCTTTTCTGGTCCCACTCAAGCAAATTTCATTCTTTTCTACGTTGTTACTGCATCTCTATTAACCTGGAACCCATGACACTGACTCTTTCATGTGGAAATGACCTGTTCATCTCCTAGTCAGATATACTGTGATATTCTTAAGGGTTAAAGGCATGGTTTTCAAGGTTCATTATCATTTCAGCTTTTTATTCCAAGGACCAGTAAGTAAGGCTGTGCAGTATAAAATAAGGGTATTATGAATTAATATTTGTTTTGACTGTACACTGTGAGAAAACACAGTCAGCAGTTCTTTTGTGAACATTTTCTTACAGGGTAATAATAAACAATAATTTAAATCTTTGCTACAATAGAAATATACAACCAAACCTAGAATCTTGTTTTAGTTGTGTGTCTATTCCTATTGAGCAATAACTGGAAAATCAAAACCAAGTTACTCTTACAAGGTGACTCATGCCTGAGCAATCCTAACTTCCTTCTTAGGACCATCACATTCCTTAACTTTAAGTGACAGTATTTGACTATAATGGGGGTGAAAATTGGAAAAGTTATATTTGACTTTTACTTTAGCTGGGCATCCAAGATTGTTTTGTAGCTAGCACCCAGACTGCCTTTCCAGCCTTATAGTAGAGTATTCCTTTGATGTTTGGGTTACACTAGACTACTCATCCTTTTGTTCCACAGTACCGTCAACTTTCATGTTTTCACACTTTGCTAAAGCTGGTTACTTCTCTTAACTTCTTGTTCTCCTTTGTGTTTCTGTTGTGATAAACATCATGGCCCAAAGTAACTTGAGGAAGAAAGGGATACTTCTATTTGCAAATTACAGTTCAGCATTGAGAGAAGCCAGGGAGGGAGCTTGAAGCAGGAACCTGGAGGCAGGAACTGAAGCAGAGACCTTGGAAGAATGTTCCTAACGTGATCACTCCTCTGACTCATTTAATAACTTTTCTTATATAGACCAGGCCCACTGTCCCAGTAGCAGCACTGCCCACACTGAGTGGGGCCCTCTTCTGTCAATTAGCAATCAAGAGAGTGCTCCACAGACTTGGCCACAGGCCAGTCTGATGGAAACAATTCCCCAACTAAGAGTCCCACTTCCAATTATGTCTAGGTTTGTATCAAGTTGACCTCCTGATATTTTATTCCAGTTAACACCCAACTTTAATGTCATCCCCACCATGGAGTGCATGCTGTCCTTCTCTATGTGTGCATATCACTCTGTCTATATTTCTGTGATCACATTTCTCCTTTGCATATTATTATTAGTGTGCCTGCTTGTTTTATGCAGCAGTCTCAGTAATAATCCGTTGTCTTTTCCATGTTGGTAGCACTAAGTACCTACCCCAAATGAGTGCCCAAGAAGCCCATGAGCTGTGCTCCACATGTTATTATTATAGATTTTAAGATCCTTAGTTCACAGAGAAACATCAAGCAGATTATAACTTGAAAACAGGATACTTTATTAACTTTTTTCTGAAAATGATTTTATTTATTAAAAAAAAAACAGGTCCATAGTAATTAGCTGAGAATCCTTTCCTAAGATTCTTCAAATTAGTAAAGATTTCATTAGTTAGATCACACCAAGCTGATTATTTGACCATATATTATTGATTCAGCTATGATTAAATAGGAATTAAAATACTTTCCTGATGATCTTTATTTTAACATGCATTTTGATATGTATTGATGGTGCCATAATGAGGATTTCAGGCAGCAGAATCATCACAGATTAAAAATCATTTTTTCTCTAATACCTATTATTGAGGGTCAATTGACATTTTCATCTTGAGATGTGATTTTCAGGTACCACTGGCTCAGTCATGAGCTGAGTGTGAACTCCTAGACTCTGAAAGCCAATTCACAGAAATCATGCCAATTTTGGAGATTAAAAATGGTTTTTGGTTTCCTTGGGTTGCCCATGAAAAGAAATAATCATGTATGGAATTGCTTTGCTTTCATGGAATTGCTTTTGTTATTTTAGTAGCTAAAGCAGATTTATTTTCAGAAAGGAAATGTTTCTCCCAATAATTTCTGAGGGCTGCATTGTGAATGATGCGTGCACAGTTGACGTCAGTTTGCCCTTTCACATTACGCTACCACTCACTCACAACCTTTCTGGAAACCAAATAGTCAGGAGGTTCCTGACAGTGAAAATAAGTAGAGAGTGTACTAGGGACTGCCCCCCCCCACACACACTTAAAGGGACTGTTTTAGGTCCCTGAGCTGTTTTCTATCCACTTAGGTCACTTAACACCTTATGAAGACAAGTCATTTAGTGAGCAGTAAAATTAATGTCCAAGAACATTAAATGTAAGTGAACGTATCCGGGAGTTTTAATCACTCTGTCTAATCAACCTAAAGGCTCTAAAAGCTACAAGAGCACGTCATAGAAGGACTTACACCCCACAGGTCAAAGGGTCCTGACTATCCTAACATCAGATCACAGGCTTCAAAACAAGGGCCCCTCAAAATTGATAGATTCCAGTCGTGATTATGTATGGAGACCTTCTTGGATGACCTGAGGTGGTAACCCTCAATGTAATGACTCAACAGTGAGGAAGAACAGTGGAAAGGAATCAAGAAAACAGTAATCTGGTTATGAAACATAATCTATGCTTAGAAATGAGTGTCAATTTCACTCACACGGTCATTTTAGTCTTGATAAATTGGATCAACACAAATGAATGGAGTTCTGAAAGTTCAAAAGGTTTTCTCTGAGAAAAAACAGAAGAGGATTGCTTTCTTAAAATCAAGCAATCACTCAAGAAGCCTACAATACTATTATTTCCAAATGTCTCTCATTACCACTCAGAATATTTTTGTCTCAGGTGTATGGCAGTTAGAGTTTGTTTTCCCTCAAAACTTTCTTTACTCCAAGAATCCCTTTTAATTTGTAACTTGGAAAAAAATTGATTCCCCACAGATATTTGTGAGCAACTGCTACCTAGTGCTGCAAATTCTGCTTTCAAATGGGATTCAAGTTTTATTCATTTTCAACCTGCATCATCTTGTTCTGTACAGGAGAAGCATTCGTTTCTGTTTCCATTGCCTTTTGTCCTCTTGTTAGGACTCCTAACCTCTGTGAAAGAAATTTAAGCCTTGAAGATAGAAAATCTGAAATAACAGATTTCTCTTCTCAAAAACATGCATAGACATTCCGAGTTCACCAAGCACAGTGGATATGAGGGAGCAGAGCCTAACAAGGCACAGCACACAATTA
>NW_008341748.1:3022091-3025072 GCF_000622305.1 Nannospalax galili
TGAAACCCACTTAACCATTCATTTACTGTACCCAAACCCCAAGGCTTGTTTCATGTCAGAAAATGTTCATGGGCCTTCCACATGCTGAAAACATGAGGCAATCACTACGAAGTCTGTTGTGGGTAGTGTACCTTAAGAAATTTCTCATTAGACTGATTTTTGCCATGACAATGAGAGATGTATAAATGAAGAGTTTGTATTGCTTGAAAAGGTTTTAAAATGCAGAATTTGCATAGTGAAGATGGTAGAACAGGAGCTAGCCATCAACAATCTACTGTATTTAGCATCTGCTAAAATTAAAGGCTAAGTGACACGTTATCTTTATGTCGATTTTAACTCTATTGTAGGGGATTTAACACATACCACACCATCTCCTATACAAATAGTCTCTCTCTCTCTCTCTCTCTCTCTCTCTCTCTCTCTCTCTCTCTCTCTCCTCTCTTTGTCTCCACACACACACACACACACTCTATGTAGATCTCTCTCACACACACATACTATGTAGATCACACACACACTATGTAGATCACACACACACACACACACACATACACACACAATGTAGCCAATGTAGATTCCATTCAAAGTAGATCTGATCTTCTCCCATCCTGCTGAATAAAATTATCTCCTTGTTTGAAATTATGAATTGTTTTTATTCAGCTCAATGTAGATGAAAGCCATGCACCAAATGAGCCCATATACAAAATTTTCCTGTGGCTTGAACTGACATGTTCCTCATCTATTTAGATGTTGCAAATACAAATTCAAGACAGCTTTAACTGCCTCTATTTTAAAGATTATTGGGTGCACTCTACTTTTCTCTGGCTGTAGGAAGGTTATTATATACTAGTTGCACTTAGGATTTGAGACTTTGCCATTATTGCTTGGGTTCAGTTCCAAGTTGGGGGTGGGATATGGAATGGGGACGGGAGATCAGTTTAGGCTGGTTTCCAATTCAATCTTGCTTGCAAGTAGAGAAACCTGATCCCACCTACAGAAGGCTCAATATAAGAGACCTTTGCTATTTGGGGTGAAGGTCTCCAATTTCTTTTTTTAAGGGAAAACCTGGACTCAATCCATCTAAGTGAAGGGCAGGTTTTTCAGTTTATTTAAGTCTCAAAGGGGAAAAAAACTCCCTTAGACATATTCTTGGTTACTTTCCAATCTATAAATATGACAGATGCACAGTGACAGCCCTTTCTAGATCATTAAAGCCTAAAGTCGGTTGTTCCGCAAGCCGGTATTGACCAAAATGGTGTCTTTATTTGGAGGGCTCCATCCTTATTCACGACAGACAGACAGACAGACAGACACACACACACACAGAGAGCTAATTCTTCAGGATATTTGTTCTTCCCCTGAGGACTTGTCTGTGTGATTATTCATTGCTCTTTAGAGCATATATTACTACAATTTTCAAAAGTTAAAGATGTCAGGAGAGATGAAACCATACAAAAATTAAAGGGAAATGAATTAATGGAAAAAACAGAATTAAAGAAAGGAAAATCAAATTGTGTTTCACATATACATGGATACTTGACTGAAATGTGTCAAAATAGAGCCAAAAGGGAATGGTTTTTGTAAACACTGCATCTGTCCACTGGTCAATATAAGAGCCCACATCTTACAAACACAGCTAAAAGTCTTGAATACCTCCTGAAAAACATGACCACAGCCAAAATGAATGCATAAGAGATTGGCTGTTTGGTTTAAAGCACTGTGACTGTTAAGCAGGAAGGAGAAGGCCCCTCTGGGAAGGAGCCAACTGTTTACATTACTTGAGAATTGGCCCTGCTCATTTTATGAGGTGTGTGACAGAATTAAAAAGTAGCTTGTGTATAAATGAGTGGCTCATAAATCAAGAGATAAAGGTGGTCATATCTGTTCTACAGAACAGTATAGCATTGGTTAAATGACTATTTCCTTATTAATGATGTTAAATTCAGAAATTGTTTCTATCCATTACAACTTTTTATGAGCAAATTTACAACCAATCCATACAATACTTCATACAAGATGTCCTTATTACAGCAAACACTGTGTTGAACCAGACCAGCATTCATTGACCCAGATCTAACTAGTGTCCTGACTTCAAACATGAGGGTGATCAAACATGAGGGTGAGCACTTTCAAGTCATGTCGCAGAAGACCCTGGAATCAAGTGATAGTGCTCTAGAAAAAGGTTTCAGTTATTCAAAAAGACAATGTAGAGAAAGGCCATAAACAACAACTTGCAAGTACTGTACTGATTTAGTAGTTGATTCCAACTGCCTGGATTCCAATTCGAGTGTTGCAATCACTAGCTATGGGGATATAGGCAACCTAATGGCTCTGAGCTTCAGAGCTTTAGTTTCTTCATCTGTAAACTCAAGATCACTGTAGTGCCTATTGTAGAAGACTTTAGTAGAATAACAAAAAGATCACACTTAACACTCATAAGAATGCCCAAGGAATCATTAATTAGGCATCATTGATTTTGTGTACTAATAGATAAAGGAAGCATTCTTAACCATTTCAGAAGAAAAAATTCACACATCTATTTTTTTCAACATATATCTTTATTGAATTTTTCTGCATTTCATACAATACATCATCATAGTTAGACTCCCCTCCCCTATCTGCAGTCACTCATAGCACACCCATCATATTTCACATATGCTTTCATATATGTTAAGATCAATCAAGTCAGGTTTGTGTACCCAGCGTCCCTTGGTGATTTTTATAATGTGTAAAATTAAGGGCTGGAGAGATGGCTCAATGGTTAAGAAAACTGATTGTTCTTGCAGAAGACCGGGGTTTGAATCCCAGCACCCACATGGCAGCTAACAACTGTATGTAACTCCAGTCCCAGGGGATCCGATAGTCTCTCCTGACCTCCTCGGGCATTGCACAAGATGGGTGCACTTACCTACATGCAGGCAATACATGCATACACATAAAAATAATAAATAAAATATTTTTAAAAAAGAAGTAAATTGTAC
>NW_008341748.1:3025153-3026071 GCF_000622305.1 Nannospalax galili
CAACAGCATTGACATATTCAATAACAATTTCCAGAGCTAAGATGCATCTCCTTCAAAATCGGCTGTAAATTTTTATAGTTGAATTAATAGTTATGCAATATTGTACTCAGTATAAACCCTATAAGACATAAAATTAAATGAGGTTTTAAACTTTAATAAAGATCTCCATTTCATTATTAAAATACACAGTTTCACACAGAAAAAATCATTTTCAATACAATTGACACTAAAATGCACATGTTTCTAATCTTTATATATCTGATTATTACTAGTCACAGTCGGTTACTTTCTGAGTTTCTTGGCATCTGAGCATGGATATAAAGTCATCAGGTAGATTTCAATGGTAATTTTTTTCACATCCACCAAATATTAAGGAGCAAATTTTTAAAAATTATTTATTTAATAATCATATAATTAGAAGAGGCATTTCATCCTTAATATATTCAATAACAATTTCCAGAGCAAAGATCCATCTTTTTCAAAATTGGTTGAAAATTTTCAGGTTCACAGTTGAATTAATGCAGTTATATAATATTGAATTCAGTATAAACCCTATAAAACATAAAATTGAGTGAGGTTTAAACCTTTATAAAACATTTCCATTTCGTTTTAAAATATACTGTTTGGTACAGAAAAACTCATTTTTAATGTTACTAACACTTAGATGTTTGCACATGCTTCTCTAACCTCTATGTATCTGATTATTACTAGTCACAGTCAATTACTTTCGGAGATCATTGGCACCTGAGCATAGATATAAATTCATCAGGTAGATTTCAATGGTAATGTTTTTCACATCTACTAATTAACATGAAATAAATTTTTATGTTTCTTCCTCAAATATAACTCCTTTTTTTGTTGATTTTTTTGTGTGTATATCTTATAGAACATCCCAAACAATCTTATTCATCTATATAT
>NW_008341748.1:3026822-3061241 GCF_000622305.1 Nannospalax galili
CTTTTTCAGTAGGTTACAAGAGTAATGTGGTTCTCTCTGGTTTTCAAAACTAGTTAGGCATTATTTATCTGTCACATTGTCTCACCCCTCCATCATGGTTTTCTCACTTAAGGTGTCCCTATTTCCCCCCTTTCTCCATTACTAATACCCTTCTTCTATGGTCCTACCTCTCTTGAGCTCCTTCTTTCCCTTTATCCCCTAGGTTCTTTGTATACCCTTCCCTCCCCCTCCCTTAAACTAACCCAATTTTTACCCATACCTGTTTCTGTGCCACTCAGGGCTTCAATAGCCCTTTGGGTGTCTCAGAATTCCCATCAGGGGCAGGGGGAAAGTAGGCACAAAGTCAGTGACACAGACTCTGGGAGACTCACTGTGCAGTAAGCAAGCAAGCTCATTTATTGCATACAAAAGGCTTTTCTTTACGACCCCAAACCTCCCCTATTGGCCCTGAAGGCTGAGCTGTTTATTGTCTATTGGTGTAACTGCCGTGTCATCTGTCCCTAGCCAGGGTGGCAGATATCAGGTTAGCAGTTTGAGGAAGTTGGCTGCAGAAGAACTGCGTGCTTGTGCAAAGGTCTGGTGCCTGGCAGATACCCACGGACCCCCTCCTACATTTCCACCCTTTTGTTTTTAAAGGCAGTCCAACAGGAGTCAGGGTGCTGCTTCACATAGTCGTGCCTACCTCGAGATGACCTCGATGGTATGGGTTGTGTCTGTCTTAGGTTGTTCTTACTTGGGGCGTAAGCCTTACCGGTCATGGGATCATGCATCTAGCCCATGCATGCCCTGTCTTAGGTTGACTTGTCCCAGTAGAATCTTACCTGTCATTGTCTACCAACCCCGAGGGAGGTTTGGTTTTGGGGGGTCTTCCAGGGTGGGGGCTAGTTTAGGAGGAGGCCTTTTGTATCTCAGTTAGCCAAATCTCTATGACCTCCTGAGGAGGGCCCTGGTCTGGATGTTGTAGGGCCAAGAGGACATTAATGGTTGTTTTGTGGATGGTCCCCTGATGATGGATATGTGACAGTAGGCACGTGAGGATAAACAACACAAGGAGGAGCCTGCCTCCTACTATTAAATAGGTTAGTAACGAAGGACCTGTTCAAAATAGGGGGAGTCTGGGCCTGATTCGTTGGCAGTCTTGTGGATAAGTGAAAGGTCCATCAGGGGTGTCAATACCCAGGGTTGTTGAGAGGCGTTTGCACTGACATTAACAGGAAAAGCAAAAGTAGGGTTTTTTTTGAGGATTTGAGAGTCGTGGCTGGGGTGGAGGGGTGGGTTTAGGAGTGCCCCTGTGGTATGACGTAGTTATTTCACTCCACGGATAGATGGAGGGGTGGTGTTTTGGTGCAAGGCAGAGGGGGTGAGCTAGCATCGGGGAGCTTTTTTGGAGAGATTATGTCTGGGGGTCGTCTCAAGGTTGCATGATGGCACTGCATCCTGGGGGGTTGAAATCGAAAGCATGGGCATCTTTTGTTCCTGGCAATGTTCATTGAAGGATTTTAGGATACCCTCGGGAGAGCCGGATTTAATACAACCAAGTATACCCAGTAAAATCGGAACAAAAGGGGCAATGGGTGCTGTACCTTCCTGTATTTCCCGTTTATGGGCTAGAAAGAGCCCCCGCATCAGAGATCTGGGTCCCAGATGTTTTCGGGGGAGATCCATGGGGAGAGAGTAGATGCCTCCGCCCAGAAGTTTTCTAAATCATTAAGCTTAATCTTGAGGCCATGGGTTACCAGGAGGGATTTTAGGGTCCGAAGTTGGGGTTCCTTACAGTGTGAGGGAAAGTTATCCATTTTTAGGGGGAAGAAGTTGTAGAGGAATTGGGGCTAGGGTGGTTGAAGGGGAACTCACCACAAAAATAAGAGGCTACCAGAACAACAACAATTGGGAGGACAAGGCAAAGTAAGATGGTTAGCCACTCAGACTGGAAGTGAGCAGACATAGGAGAGTTTTTTTGAATCAAGATGCCTTGTGCTTAGTCGGGGAACTTCCGTGGTTTGTTAGGCCACAGCCGTATGCCCACATGGTGTCTCCAATTATTGGGTGTCTGTCAGGAATACACCCGTTGGTTCCATCTCCTGAGTGGTCAACCCTTATGTGGAGGCCTTGGGTGAACTGAGTACAGGTGGTATGTACCTGAGGGAGAGCAAAAATGAGCGATGTCGGGGTAAGGTCGGGGGAGAAAACGAAAGGGAAGAAAAGACGCCCATGGCTTACCACTCATGAACACAAGACAAAGGAGTCTACTCACCGAAAAAAACAACTGAAGGGGGCCACTCATAGCAGACCTGAGAAGCGAGCAGGTCAGGGTCAGGAATTCACGTTGGGCGCCAGTTGTTGCTGTGTTTCGTGGTGGTCGGACCTCCATCTCAGGGGACAGGGGATGAATAGGCATAAAATCAACGACTCAGACTTCGGGAGATGCTAGTCAGTAGCAGGATGCCAGCAAGCTCGTTTATTGCTTATTATGTGCAAAGGGCTTCCCTTTCTACCCCTCAAACCTCCCCTATTGGCCCTAAGGCTGAGCTGTGTATTGTCCATTGATGTGTCCATTGAGTCATCTGTCTGTAGCCTGAACAGCAGATATCAGCTTAGCAGTTTGGGGATTGGCTGCATAATGATAGCGTGCCTGTGCAGAGGTTACCAGATCCGGTATTCTGGCAGATACTCACGGGCCCCCTCCTACACATATCTCCCTTATTAAGGCCTGTTTCCTACTGTTCTTCTCTTTCAGTTTATTTCTTTTCCTTTATCTCCCTGTTTCCCTTCCATTATCCTCGTTCCTGTAGTTATGTCTGGTTGCATACTTATTTATGAGAGTCTGGTTCTAGGATACACATATGAGGGAGAACATATGTCGATTTTTTTTTTCGAGCCTGTGTTACTTCACTTGGTATAACAGTTTCTAGAGTTTTACTCAGCAGTAAAGAAAGATGAAATCATGAAATTTGCAGGTAAATGGATGGAACTAAACTTGTTATTTTGTATTTGCTCTTAATTCTTATTTGTAGAGCACTTGAAATACTGCTGAACACTGTTTAAATACTAATTATTACAATTATTATTACTAGTGTTAACTCTAGATTTTATTCAATTTATATGCCTTATCAAAATAATTTATGGACAAATTGTACTGAAAATTTAATGCAAAATTTGTCTCATAAAGGGCCATAATAAAGTGTTTTATCACTAGTCTTAGTAAATAGCAATAAATAGAAAAGCATTGCATATATTTAATGTCTGTAATATGATTTTTACATATGTATGAATTATAAAATGATTCCTTCAGAAAAACAAATTCACATATCCAAGGTGTGGATTGGAGATGGAGGATTACTTCTTCTATTTTTCATCTCTATGATTATTAAATATGGATATCTTTGACAAAGAGCACATGTAGTTTGAATATGGCAGGATACAGTTCAATTTGCAAAAGATTCCACCTACAGATGACAGTGTATGACTGTATCTGATAGTTCCAATCTATTCTCTTCAAAGCCTGGCTTATAGGCTTCAGACTTCTCAAGCCAGAATCCACAATCCCACATGGCACCTCTAAAATGGCAGAGTACAGGTAACTGGCTTCTTTCCACAGCAAAGAATTAAAACAAAGAAAAATAACAATAAGTATTTCTATGAAGAGTTTAGACAGAGCTTCAGAGTGCAGTGGAGATAAGTTATACATGTTGCAGAGCACAAAGATGCATGAGAGCCTTATAAAGACAGAACCAAGCAAATAAACTCTATAACTTATGTTTCAAGATAACTAAATCCTTCCTCACTATTTTTTATGAGACCAGACAGTTGTTATGAAATACATACACACACATCAATAATGGTAATAATAGTAACCAGAATAAACAATAACCATAATGCATAACTATAAACCAATATCCCTGTGGAATATAGATAAAAATTTCTAAACAGGGTTAAAGAGATTGTCAACCAGTTAAGAGGACTTGGTGCTCTTGCAGAGGACCCATGTATTGATGGCCAACTGATTTTGACAAAGGTAGCAGGAACACACAGTTTAAAAGGGAAGTTTATTCTTTACCTTAAAGAAAAGGTTATTTCTTCTTGTACATTTTCTTTATTAATATATATTCATTACATTTTGTAATGGATTTCTTTACAACATTTTGTTATATGCTTATTGTATATTTTTCTCATATTCACCTCCAGCGCATGTTCTTGTCCCCTTTCCCCTTCTCCCTCCTGCTGTTCTTCTTTCTCTTCTTAAGTAGTTCCTTTTCTCCTTTCTTGTTGTGTGTGTGTGAGAGAGAGAGAGAGAGAGAGACAGAGAGAGAGACAGACAGACAGACAGAAAGAGAGAGTGAGAGAGACAGAGAGCAAGAGAGAGAATGTGTGAAAGAGAGAGAAAAAACTCTTATTTAATTCTCTTAACACTATGATCTCCACTTCAGTCTATTTTCCTGAAAATGACATTATTTTATTCATCTTTACATGCTGAATAAAATAAATTGTGTATACATACCAAATTACCTTTATGTAGTCACCTTTTTGTGCACATTTAGATTGATTCCATCATTTTACTGTTTCAATAATGATGCTAAGAAAATTGGGCATTCATATGCAGAAGAAAAATCTAGATTTCTATCTCTAACAATATAAAAAATCAACTCAGTATGAAACTTAACTGTGAGCCTGACTGAAAACTAGAAGAAAAAGGCAAGGAAACAGTTCAGGACATTGGTGTCAACAAGCATACTTATATGACCTCTAAAAGATATGCAACAAAAACAAAATTAATAAATAATATTACATCAAATTAAAAACTTCAGCATAGCCCAGAGAACACAGACAGGAGACAACGTACAGAATAAGAAAATATTTGCAAATGATTTGTCGGGTAAGTGACTAACATCCATAATATATGAAAAACAACTCCATATAAAATATTATTTAAAATGAGCAAATATCTAAACAGATATTTCTCAAAAGTATATATACACCAACACTAAGTATATGAGAAAATACTCAGGTTGGTAAGATAGTTTAAGTTCAGCAAGGAAAGGCACTTGCCACCAAGCCTGGGAATCTGACCTTGATCCCTGAAACTTACCTGGTCGAAGAAGAGAATGGACTCCCACAAGGTATTCTTTGACCTCTTCATTTTTGCTGTGGCACACATGCATGACCACACATGTGCACAGAAACATAAATAAATAAATAAATAAATAAATACTGGAGAGCTGGCTCAGCGGTTAAGAACACTGGCTGTTCTTGCAGAAGACAACATGATTAATCATTATGGAAGTGCACATCAAACCACAATGCAATACCATTTAAAACAAAGCAGAATAATTATTATCAAAAAGACAAAATAAGACTAATTATAAGTTTGCATAGAAAGGACCTCTTGTATATTGTTGATATAAATGCACACCAATAGTATAGATGTTACTGGGAAAAATATTAAGGTTCCTCATAAAACTGTAATATGATTCAATTATCCTACTATAAAGTATATACTAGAAGGAACTGAAGTCAGTGTGCCAAAAAAATTTCTGCCCTCATATTTTTGCTGCAGCACTATTCAATATAACAAAGACATGGAATCAAGCTAGGTGTTCCATACCAGAAAACTAAATTAAAGAAAATGTGCTTAGGTGGCCCCTGAGGTCCTTCAAATCAGTATAGGATATTGTCCTTCTTGTTGGTTGCCCACTAGAAGGAGACAGTAGAACCCCATTGCTGAAGACACCGCATGACTTGGTCTCAGGACATAAAGAATCTGGAAGTGATATAGAAGCTTCTTACTTACTGGCTAGCATGCATCGTGCTGGAGGTTGCAATTCAGGAAACTAAGGGAGAATTGATGTTAACAGTCATATTCAGCCAAGAACTCTGTAGATAACACTACCGACTGGTGAGGAAAATGTACCTAGTGCTGGAATACTGTTATAGAGGTAGCTAAGCACTTTTTTATTGGATCTGAGGTCTGCTCCACAGAAGGGAATTCAGGTCAAATACCCCTGACTGGGGAGATCACAGTCCACAGATGGGGAAACTACTACTCCTGTTTTACCAAATAGACATGAGATTCATGTCAAGTTGCCTTCCAAATATTATTATGTTATACATACAGATCAGTCTAACTGTGAGCTTTGGCTAGAGAGGTTTATTTTTGCAGTGGGCCATTACAGCAAAGACTCCTAGCCAGTCAAAGTGCTGAATGAACATAAGGGAGTGTTGAAAACTGAGCCCTAAGTGAGATACCTACATCACCCCTTCCAAGGCTCATGGAATAGAAGATTATCAGACAAGTGAAACTGACTAGCTATTATCTCAGAATTTTACTTTTTTTGCATTAGGAACATTAAAAAAATCTCTCATTAGAAGCTCTTTTGGAGCATTTATTTGCTGTCAACTCTCATTCCGCTACTGCTATAGAACATTGCAAATTATTCTCTCTATCCAGTTGAAATCCCATTCCATTTTCTCTTCATCCTTCTTCCAGATCTAGAGAGAGTAGAAAATAGATAAGAGCTAGAGGAAGGTGGAGAATGCTGTGGAACATTTTAATTTGGGTGTGACATGGGTATTGCACTATTGGAACTGTCAGTCTCTGTATTTATCAGCGCAAGACCTGAGCAATATTGGCCACTTCAACATTTTGTCACAGAAAGGGGAGGGAATCACGAGGCACCATCTTTTCCTGAGAATATAAACATAGTTAATAAATATTGTAGAAGGGAAAGACATTTTCTTTAGAAATATAAGCATTGGTAAGATGTCTGTGCTCCTTCTAAGTAATGCCTCATCATATAAGCAATCCTAACTAGGCTCAATCTGTCACCCAAAAGAGGCAGAAAAGGCACTGGAAGGGGGAGTAGCTAAGGAGAGGAAGGTGGATCAGCAGGAGTGGGAGGGGGACAAAAATGGGTTGCAGGAGGTAAATATGAAAAAAATACACTATACAGATATATGAAAATGTCATAATGAAGCCCATTATTATGCAGAATTATGTGCACAAAATTAAAATGTAAAAATGTAGTACATGTATACAATGAAACATTATTCAACCATAAAAATAATTAAGTTCTGTTTTTTGAAGAAACATAGAAAGAACTGCAAGACATTATAAGTGAAATAAACCAAGCACAGAAAACAAATGCTGCATGCTCCTACTCATGAGGAAACTAAAAGTTGAACTCATAATAGACAATAAAATAGTAGTTACTGGAGCTAGGGAAGGGTGTGAAAAAGGAGGGTTGAAGAGAAAATGGTATGGGATTTCAACTGGATAGAGAGAATAATTTGCAGTGTTCTATGGCAGTAGCATAACGAGAGTCGACAGCAATTGAATGCTCCAAAAGAGCTACTAATGAGAGATTTTTTAATGTTCCTAATGCCAAAAAGTAAAATTCTGAGATGATAGGTGGGTCAGTTTCACTTCTCTGATAATTTTCTACATGTATATAAATGTTTCACTATACCATAAATAATACATCTATAACTTAATATATGTATAACCTTTTTATGGATAAGAACACTTAACGGCTACTATCATAGAAAATTTAATGTATACAAATGTATAGCTGCTTTCTATAATGACCATGCATTGTATTTGCTGTCTAGCACCAATTCATTAAGAAACTAAAGTGTATAGACTTTGAAGAACATCTCCCACATCGCAGGTCTGGAAGCAGCCGTTCTACTTTTTTCCTGTAGTTTCACCTTTTGGTGATTCCACAAAGAGATGGTCCCATGTTAATCCTTGTGTGTCTGGAATAAGGTCTTTTGGGTTCTATGTTATTGGATGGAAGGGATTCCATCTCCTTACTTAATTTTTATATTTTTTAAATTTTTGAGAATTTCATACATGAATATTGTATTTGCATTATTTCTGCCCCTCCAAGTCCCCCTTCAACTCCTTCCTTTACCCCTTCTCTCCCTCAGAATTTCCTGTCCTATCCTTTGATTATTATTGTTACAGATCTAGAGTTATAAATATACAGATATAATGCACTGAGTCCATTTAGTGTTGCTTGTCAGTACATGTGTTGAGGGCTTCCCAATAAGGATTATATAACTTCTCGGGGAACTAGTCCTTAATAAAAGTGATTCCCCCTCCCTCAGCATCCATTGGTTGTCTGTAGCTCTTTATCTTGAGGTCGGGCCCCATGAAATTATACCCATCCAAACTGGCATGGCAACTGGTTTTGTCGTTATGCAGATCTTGTAAGGCTACCATACTGTAGCGGTCTCACGGGTATAGCTTTTCTATCATGTCTAGACTGCATGAGCTAGCTTCACGTGCCTTGCCCTCTGACCCTTACAATCTTTCTGCCCCTTCTTCTGTACATCTTACTGTAAACATAGTCAAGTACACATGGTTGGGCATGTCATAGACCCTCAAGAAGAACCTACTATTATCATTTTCCTAGACCAACATGATTTCTTACTATGTTCAAAATATATAGTGTCATATACACTGACAAGTGTAGCTTTTATGACTCATCCAAGAAAGTTCTTTTTGCAACAAATGGAGACTATTAAAAATTTCCACTACTGGTCAAAATACAGAGAATAAATGACTGTGAGGTATCCAGTCCTATGTGACAAATATACAATGCAACCACTAGACCTAGGGCTCAGGGGATATCATGGAAGAGGGGGTGGAAAAAATTCCTTCTTTTTTTTTTCTTTTTGATGGATGGTCTCCTTGTAGCCCCCTGCTGGCCTGGAACTCACTATGTACTCCAGGATGGCCTGGATATCACAGACATCCACCTACCTCTCCCTCCCTTTAATCCTAGCACTTGGGGCCACCACATCCACCAGAGATCCTTCTTTTTAATTGCTAAGTTTAAAGGTTAATTTCTCCTTGTGTCTCTGTCTTTCTCTGTCTCTCTGTCTCTGTCTCTGTCTCTGTCTCTCTCTCTCTCTCTCTCTCTCTCTCTCTCTCTCTCTCTGTGTGTGTTTCCTCTGCCAAAAGAAACTACGTTGTTTACATATAGTATATTATGAATAAAGCTGCAATGAACAGAAGTTCAGATCAGTGACATTCTGACTTCATTCCTTTTGGGTAAATTTCCACAGCTGGGCTACTGGATCGTTTGATATTCTAATTCCTTTTATATTTTGGGGGAATCCTATTGTTTCTTTTAATGGTTATAACAATTTATAGTCCTTCCAACAGTCTTCAAGAATTCCTTTTCATCACATTCATTTTATTTTGACTTCTGGTAATAGCAATCCTGAGTATGAGATGACACCTCACTATAGTTTTAACGTGCTTTCCTCTAATGACTAGTGATGTTGAGCACCCATTCATACAACTGTTGCTCATTTGTATGTCTTATTTGGGGAAACAAATATTTAGCTCCTTTGCCCAGTGTTTGATTGTGTTGTCATTTTACTGCTGTTGAGTTATATGGGTTTCTAACATACTTTGAATTTTGGATTTCCATTGCATATATGATTTGTAAAATTTTGTGCCATTCATTGGGTTTCCTTTTCATTTAGCTCTCACATTTTTATTTTTGCTTTTGTGCCAGTGTGCTTGCTACTATATCCACAAAATCATCCAAAAATCCGTATCAGTATCAAAGAGCTTTCCACCAGTGTTCACATTAAAATGCTGCATTTTAATGTCAACTACTGTAAAAAGCAATGTGTTTTTAATGTTAATTTATATTTTGTCACTTTCGATACATAAAGTGGTTGAATTTTTGTACTAACAATGTATCCTGTAAACACGCTATGACTGTTCTTTAGTTACAAGCATTTTTGTCAATTATTTCAGATCATCTACATAGACAAAGAGGCCTCTGTGAACAAAGATGGCTGTTGTTTCCTTCCCTATAAGTCTATATTCATTTACTCTTTTTCCTCTTTTCATTTGCTAGGACTTCCAGTACAATATTGAAAAGGAGTGGTAAGAAGCATCATAACCTTATTCCTTATTCATAACCTTATTTATAACTAAGTAGCATGCTGGATATAAGCTTTTGATTGATATTCTTAAGTTGAAGGGGTTTTTATTTATTCCTAGTTTGCTGGAATTTATTCTAAATTGTGTTAAACTTTGTCATTTTCTGTATCTACTCACATGATTAAATATTTTCAGTCACTGATGTAAAATCATTTTTTTGCTATAAAATTGGTAAAAAAAAAAGAAGAAAATTATCTACTTTGTAGTGTTACTCTCAGACAGTCACTGAATATTACATGTAAAGGACTTCTCTTTGTGACTTTGTGCCTGGCATTTTATAAGTGTTTCCCTCCCAGAAAGATGGAAACCACTAATGCCCTGATCACCAATACACTCTCAGCAAAGCTCTGAACCCACAGCTAAGGATGCATTCTGACACTTGGGAGGAAATCATCACTGTGATTTAACCTCAGCCTTCTGATCCTTTCTCTCTCATCAAAGAGCCATGCACGTGGTGCTGTGCTTGCTCATTGCCTTCAGAACAATAATTGCCAATACATCACTAATTGCAAACACAGAATGTTTGTGAAAATTCTATTTACAAAAATATGAAGGTTATTTCTTCATCATTAATTACTCCTCTGAATACATCATTACACAGTTTTCTTATGCTTAGCAGTGCAGGCGCCTGCCAAGATCATTAGACATCAGCTGATAAATGGATTTGACCTCACAATCTGTGAAATATCACAACTGGCACGGAGGAGCAAAAGGTTCATGGCCTAGAGACCATCAATGTTTAATTCATTCCAGAGACTGTCTGGAGGGATTTAGATCCAGGGCAGTGACTCAGTGAAGCTTTCAAACGTGTTGGACAAAAATATGACAGATTATAATAGGAGTTTCATTAGCAATAAATCACATCCACACTTTGAGATCCAGGATGACAAGAGATAAATATGTTTCCAGACTAGATGGCATGGTGATCTGAGATAGGTTCCTTAAATATTAGGATTTAACTGGTCGTCTTTGCTATCTTGACACTGATGTGTAAAACTGTATAGGATGAATTCAATCTTCAGTCTAGAACTAGAGTATGTGAAAGCTGAGTTATATCTTCTCTTTTCTGAGGATCCTGGAAGTAGGCCAACCCTCCGTGAAGCCCTATCAGACAGCTTCTGTCTGTGGCTGTGGGTTGAGAGTTGAAAGGTTGTTGCTCTTTGTTATAACTGCAGCATTCGGGGTTGTCCCTTTAACAAACAGTTTTGTGGGATTTCCTACTTTGCTCTTTAGGAAATAATGCATACCTTGAGATTCACCCTTCTAAAATTTATATGTAAAGGGACAAGGGTGGTTCTATGTGAGGTGTCCCAAAGAGAATATGATGAAAAAAGTAAGTTGCCAGTATATCTGTAAAAACAACCATTGGTGGCTGCCTTGGGCTTAAGCCATGGAACAGAGGTGGGAGGTGGAGAGACTGAAAGGATAAAGATAACATAATTCCTATCCTCACAGAGATTGATGACTAGTGGATGTGACAGCCATGGAAACAATTCACCCAGAAGTTAAAGACACTGCCAAAGGTAACCTGGAAAATCTCCAGAAAGTACCTGAGAGGTTAAAACAAAAACACCCAGATGAAAATGTACCGCAGTTCAGTAGTGGCACTTTTATCTTGGGGGTACTCAACAGTTATCTAATTGGACTTAAAGCCCTATCAGTGGGAGGGAACTTGCGGGGGGCTCTAGAAACACAGCCAAATACACGTTGCTGTATAGGTGATAGATTCTAGAGAAAACCCTACCTCTGTCTTATGCCTAGGTTAAAGTAATACTGTAGGGTAAACATGGATGCTTATATTTATAGACATCTATACCGTTCACCACTCATCAAAGAAACTTCTTTTTGAAACTGATGGAGCTATTACAGAGTTCCACACTTGTCACACAGAGACTACGTGTCTGAGGGATGCTCAGCTGTTAGTGACACATCTACAACCAAACCTCTGTACCCAAGACTTGTGGAATCTAGTGGAACAATGTGTAGAGAGACTATTAATGCTTTTCTCAAGTCTCACCGGAGAAGCTTCTACATGCAGCAGAGTACCATGTACACCAAAGGCCACAACTGGCCAAAGAGCAGAGAAGAAGAAACTGCATCGAGTGTGTCCCTGGAGAGGACTCCTATATTAAACCTCACGCACCCATGGCTCAGGGACCATTGTGGAAGAGGGGATGGGAAGATTGTAAGAGCCAGGGTTGGTGCATGAGCCTAAGGAAACAGAGTCTTCCAGGCCTCTGGTAACTTGTTCATATGAACTTATAACAATAGTGTCAGCATGCACAAGACTTATGCAGACTTAGACAAAAACCCAGCATAGAACTGGGGAAATGGGCAACAGGCCCCAAACGTAGCCAAACAATAATTGGTAGCTGATTACCACTGGGTGAAGGAAAGTTGATATTCTTCAAGAGACTCTAGATAGGGTGGCTAGACTCCAGTGGATGAACTTGCACTCAGGGACATCTGGTTACACAACCTCAACTCAGTAGCCTTAATATATATAAAAGAATGCATGAAATTCAGTTGGGGGGAGCTCTGGAGAGTGTGGGTAGTGGAGGAGGTATAAAGATAATTACGATGTATTTAATACATAAAAATTCACTAACAATATACAAAAAGAAAATGTCTTCAATCCCTGACATCATTCATAGATACCTAAGCAATTACAATCTCATCCTCCTTATCATGTCCCTTCTTCATTTTTTTCCAGGAAATCATTATGAAATGCCTGATGAATGATGCATTTCTTTCTGTCTCTCTCTGTCTGTCTCTGTTTCTCTGTCTCTGTCTCTGTCTGTCTCTCTCTCTGTGTCTCTCTCTCTCTGTCTCTCTGTCTCCCTGTCTCGGTCTCTCTCTCTGTCTCTCTCTCTCTGGTTTGATCATCTCTCTTTCATTTCCTTCTGGACATTATATATTTTAATCCTCCTACTTTTCTTCTAAAGCTATTTATGACCTCTTCTAGATCTTCGTTATAATTAAAAGAAACCTCTCTCACCCTCAGCCTCAAATTATATTAATGTGATAACAGTCAACATAGTTTAAGCACAATTTATGTACCTTATGTGAGATCCATATATACCTTGTTTATCCTAATCCTCCCAGTAGTAAATAGGCACTCAGTTACCTCTGTCTAAAATCATGGTCGAGAGAGAGAGAAAGAGAGAGAGAGAGAGAGAGAGAGAGAGAGAGAGAGAGAGAGAGAGAAAACATTCCCCCATATTCCCCATATAGGAGAACTATAACTTGAAGCCAGGTCTGTAGAGTCTAAAGACAGGAATTGGCATATGCCACTCTACTGATGTTGGAGAGATTTCAAAATTTCCTTCAGTGAACCTGAGATCTTTAAAAGGAGGTTAAGGGTCTTCTCTCATTTTCTTCCCTGAAAATGTTGCATATTACTAGCTCAGAAAGAGTTATGTAATTTGTGTTAATGAAAAAGATTTCAAAAGGTTGCCTTTTGCCCAAAATATGTGCGAATATAAAGTGATTTTCCTCTGTTCAGGAGTCAAAATTTTACTTAAAATTTAAAGGAAACCCCCAAAGCTTTCCTTAGTTAGGGAAATGGCATGGCAGTGTTTACTCTGAGAGCTGTTATATATAGCTGTTATATGTGCAGTCAAACCAGGGCCTCTGTTCCCTGTATGTGTTTGGCTTTTATGTTGTAGTTACTAAGAGATTGTTGCATCAGCCATCAATGTAGTCTGGTACCCCACCAACTTGAAATTTGCCTATATTACTATTAATATTTGTCCTAGTTTGTATCTTCATTGCTGTGATAAAACACTCTGACCACTACCAACTTTGGAGGAAAGGGCTTATTTGTCTTACATCTCCCAGGTCACAGTTCATCAGGGAGCCCAAGGTAGGAACTCAGGGCAGGTACCTAGAGGAAGGACCTGGAGCACAGGCCATGGAGGATCACTGCTTACTGCCTTGCTCCCCTGGCCCCTGCTCAGCCTGCTTTCTTAGGCAACACAGGCCCACCTTCCCAGGGGTTGCACTACCCACAGACCCTCCCACATCACTCAATAATCAAGAAGGTGCCCCGTGGACACGGCCACAGGCCAGCCCAATGAATGAAATTCCCCAGTTGAGGCTCCTTCAACTCAGGTGTGTTAAGTTGACACTAAAGCTATCCAGAACAGTATTCAATAAACCAGTTCACTTTACACAGACTAGATGCTTGTGTCCTGGAACTTAACTCCTTCATATATTACATGAAGTTCTCAATTCTTAGCTACATCTCTATGATCCATTTACAAATGTACAAATCAATCTCTCCTAAAAGAAACAAACAAAAAAGTCTACAAGGGGGACAGAGAGATGGCTCAGTAGTTTAAAATGCTGACTGCTCTTGCAGAGGATCTGGGTTCAATTCCCAGCACACACGTGGTGGTTACGGGTTCCTGGGTTTGACTCCCAGCACCCACATGGCAACTAAAGGTGCTGAGAATTAAACCTGGGTCCTCTGCAAGATCAGTGCTCTTAACTGCTAAGCAATCTGTCCAATACTTAAATAAAATATTTTTTAAAAGCCCACAAATGGACAACAAAAATCTACTTTGATCAAGCTAATTCCTGATATTATCCTAAACAGCATTCGGGTTGAAAAAGAAGTTCTGAAAAGGAAGAGAAAATACTTCACAACACTAGTTAACGTGTAGAAATACTGTGAAATTTTTGTTTAGATAATATAAATCTTTCTTCCTTTAGATCCAAGAGCTAGGGTTCCTCCCATATATAAAATGAATGCTGAATTTTGCCTTTTGCATGTTTTGGACAGGAAAACTTTGGAAAGCCTGTGTTGTAGAAATTTTATTTGGAGCCATGTGGGATTTTTCATGGCCTTCAGAAAGATAATCATAACAAACAATCAGTCACTCTACTAAATATGCTTTGTATGAAATAACTCAGCCACTCAGAGCTGACCTGTGTGACTGGTAACTAAAATAAAATTATACATAATTTTTAGACCGCTATAATATTTTTAATATTATGCCCAAGAATAAACGCATTTTCATTTACAAAAATAAATTGTCTTTATGGACTTAGAGCAGTGAGGATAGTGATTATTAACTTTAATTGCAGCAATAATATGCTCCCAGCATGGTTAAGTTCTCTGAGTTTTTATTTTATTCAATTATCACAGCAATGCTGTAACATACTATTACCACCATCGCCGCCACCGCCACCACCACGAGCAGCACCACCACCATTACTATAAACTCCACTACCACCGCTACAACTAGTATTATAATCTATAACCAATTTTGAGATAAACAATACCTTTAAAATATTTTGTCTTACAATGTTTGCACATACATCTCTCTATTTTAGCTTTCTTTTAAGTTTTCTAATGAGGTCTATCATTTCTCTTGTGTGGTTCTTACACAGTAAAGTAGATTTGGAATGCAAACTCTCTCAGAAAAATGTGTTACTGTTACATTACACTGCTATCAGTATAGAATTTGATATGTATTTATTTTGATTTTTTGTTTTAATTGGCATAAAATTAGTACATATTTATGTGTACACTGTGGGATTTTTATCACATGTGTACAGTGTGTAATAATCAGATCATGGTAATTGGCATATAAACCAGCTTCTTATGCTGGAAATAATCGGAAAACTTCTCTGCTAGTTATTTTGAAACAGCCGATCCTTATCAGACATAAGTTAAACTGCTGTACTATAGAATGTTAGAATTTATTTCTCCTATACAACCTTTCATTATTTTTAGACAAGTACTGCAACATTCTTAGCAGCACTCTTTGTTGTGGCTCCAACTTACAAATTATCCAAATACCCATCACAGAATACTGAACAATGGAAGTGTGGTATATTCGTGCAAATGAGTCTTATAGAAAAATGAGAATAAACAAGTTATGATCTAATGCAACGAATATGAATCATACAAATGTAAATGTTTAGTAAAATAAGCCAGATGTTAGATCCATGCTCTGTGATTCCACTGATGTAAACTACAAAAATAGACAAAATGTACTCAGAGGAATAATGCCCAGATTATTGATGACGTTGAAGGAAAAGGTTTTGAGGACACAGGGCACCAGGGGACACCTCAGCACTTTTATGTCTTGTCTCATGATCTGGGGGGCTTAGCATGTGAAAATTCATCAGTTAGAATATTTAAAACATCAAACATCAAAATTAATGCTAATTTCATTTGTAAAATGAGATTTTTCCTTTTGTCAGTCACTCATTATAAATGAAGCAGAAGCAACCAGTTTTGCTGTGAAAAGAAAGTTAGTATGTTAGGTGGGGTAAGAAAAATGAGAACAGTTCCTTAAAAATATTATTGGTTACTTTAATACCAAGGATAAAGTGTGACTTTATATAACCACTATTTGTTCATTCAGCAAATATTTACTGTTTGCTGCTCCTTTGATGAACTCCACAGTTCTTCTAGATGCTATGGACACAACAGTGAACACAAGTAAGAGCCCTGCTCTCATGAAGTTTACAGGAAATACATGGAGAAATGATTTAGTTTGAAATACGCTGAATATGGCACTTAAGGTAATAAGGCACTGTATATGAGGGTTTTTTTGGGAGGGGTGATTGTGCATATGTATGTGGGTACTGCATTTGTACATATTTGTAAGTGGTTCACGTTTGTGTATTTGTGTGCATGTGTGTGTGTGTTAACGTGTATTTGGAAGTCAGAGGTCAACACTAGTTGTCTCTTTCAATTCTCTTCATGTTATTGTTGAGATAGAGTCTCTCACAGAACCTGGAGAGATCAGAGATCTTATTGATTTGGCTACACAGTCTGGCCAGAAATTACCAGTAATCTTCCTGCCGCTGCCTTCCCTGTGCTAGGATTATAGACAAATGCTACCAAACCACACTTGGCTTTTTATTTAGGTACTGGGTATGCAAATTCATGTCCTTGTGCTTATGTGGCAGATATTTTACTTACTGAGTCATCTGCCCATCTTGCATGTGAATTTTTTGGGTAAGCAGGTGCAATATAATGGAGAACACACAGCTCAAAAGTCTCTTTTTGAGAGTACTCAGCATTTGAAAAAAACACTATAGGCATGGGTGAGATCCCTTGAAAGAGAAAAGTGTCTGGGGTCAAGTTCAAAGGAATTCAGATATTTAGATATGTAATAAAAAAATAGAATTGTCCAAAGCAGGTGAAGAAATTCAACCACTATTACAAGAGGAAAAGTACAGACCGTTGTCTAATGAACATCAAAGAATGAAAACGTTTCCAGAAACACAGAGTAGTCAGTTATGGCAAACACTTGAGAAATCAACTAAGAGGATTCAAATATGTATCTGGGATGTAACAAGCTAAATCTACTTGTCAAGAAAATGCTAGTAATCCAAATAGAGCAATTTATAAAAAGAATTCTAAATCATAACCCTTAGGGATTTATTTGAGAAATGCACAGTAGGTTTCATATCAATGTAATACACTTATGACGAGAATAAATGAAGAAAACTGCAAAGTCATCTCCACAGACACAAGAACCCAATCAGGTAAAAAATAAATAACATGTTTTCATGTCTTAGCAATTTTAGTTGGCTATAACAAAATGCTACATATTAGGTAGGTAATAAATAACAAAACACTGATTTCTCATTGGGAGAAATATTCTGAAGATGGAACTCTAACATCTGTTAGATTCATTTTTTAGTTCTAATACCTTTTTATTGAACTTTTAAATTTCATACATTTCCCACTCAAATCCAGACCCCCTCCCCCATCCATGCCACTCCCCTCCCCCCACCAAACCCTACGCACTCTGCCATACATGCTGAGTCCTACTCATTCAGGTGTTTGCACCCAAATGTCCTTCAGTGTAAATGCATTCACTGGATTCTAGTCAGACCATCCAGTGGTCATATGTAAGTCATACTCTCCCTCTCCCAGCAGCAATCAGTCTCAAATAGTTCTCAGTCTAGTGCTGGCCCACCACCTATTTCTCACCTCTCCTTTATGCCCTTGTTTAATTGAGCTGATGTAGGCCCTGCATTCAAGGCCACCACTGCCATGGGCTCACATGAACAAAGCCTCCAGTTGTCTGGAAGCCTAGTTCTAATACCTTTTATATAGATCCCATTGTAGTTACTACCTATGAAATCAGATCATGTGCAAATAAAGATTATTCTAGTTTTCAGTTCAAATGTAGATAGTTTTTATTCCTTCACTTTCCTTGTTACACTAATGAGAACGTCTATGTTTTATAGTTTTCAGCAAAATAGTTTATCAACTACTTTTTACACATCTAGTGAGGTAATAATTCATTTTCTTCTATACCTCATTAACATGGTAAATCTCACTGATTTTTTCAGGTGTTATACTAATCCTGAAATGTTTAACTAAGCTTCACTTTGTCCCAGTGTATTACTATCTTCCTTAGTATTTGAGCAAATTTGCCAGAAGTTTCACTGAAATTTTTGCATTTATCTATGTCTGTGATAGCTATTCAATACTTTAGGTTTGCTTTGTAATATCTCTTGGGTTTTGTTATTGGGGTAATTTTGACATCATGGAATGCACTAGAAAAGTTTGTGTGAATTCCTGTTGCTTCTTTCTTATAAGTTTAGTAGGCCGTGCTTGCAGATATACACCTGTAATCCCAGTACTCAGAGGATGAAGCAGGAGGACCATATATTCAAAGTCTCACTTATATCACATGAACCTGTTTGAGAAAGGGAACGAAAGAGGGAAAAGTGGAAGGAAAAAGGTAGGGAAAGAATGCAAAAGAGAAAATGCCCATTATGACATCAGTTCCTTCCAATATACCCATATCTTCTTCCATTTTTAATAATTTAATTGAGTTTTTATGTACTTAATATAATGCATCTTAATCAATTTTAGACCCCCATTCCCACCTCTCCTACCCCCCCACCAGATTTCAGGTATTTGATCGAGTCAAGTATTTCTATCCAGGGATCCCTGGGTGCAAGTTCATCCACTGGAGTCTAGTCAGTCTGTCTGGACTCGCTCCTTTAAAGAAGATCTACTCTCCCTCACCCCACAGTAATCATCTGCCAATAGCTCCTTGGCTAGGGTTGGGACCTTTTGTGATTGTACCACCTTCCAAATGTGTCACAATATGACAACCAAGCTTTTAACACATAGCCTTTGAGGAACATTTTATATCTAGACTTCTCTATCTTGTTAATTTTGTTTTTATGGACCAGTGCTGAGGGTCGAACCCACCAACCACCTGGAAAATGTTGGGTAAGTGCTTTCCCCAGATCAAACATTTTACATTTAAATTGTGGCAGTTATTACCTATAAACTCCATTTAGAACCAATGAGATGGTATGTCAGGTAAAATCACTTACCACACAAGCCTGGTTCAGTTGGATCCACAGACCCCAAGGTGAAAGTAGAGAACCAGCTCCTGAAATTTGTCCTCTGACCTCCATGTGTGTATTGTGGCATGTCCATGCCTGCACTGCCCATGTATACATCATACAAATGCATGCAAACATGAATAAATAAAAATAAAAACATAACTCCACTTATTTAATAGATATAGTATTGTTCATATTATCTATGGAGTTGTTTTTTCAGTGAACTATGGTATTTTGGGACTCCATAGAATTTTGTCATTATAAAAAATGTAGCAATACTATGAGTAAAATATTCTTAATAGTAGTCTCGTTAACTTTTTATCTAAAGCATTCAGTCATTTCTAATTGGCCATTTTGTGGTGTCTGTATTTTCCAGTTTGCTGACTAGAAGCTTATCCATTTGATCAACCTCAAAGAGCATTGTCAGTTTTCTTGATTTTCTATAAAAATTTTGAAACTATTCTCTTTTCTACTTCACTGATTTCTCCTTTAGCCGTTATTGTTTCAATTTTCTGCTTGATTTATGTTTTACTTGTTTTTCTTCATATACTTTTTCAAGAGTGATACCAATTGAATTGAATTTACTGCTTTCTTCTGTTAATACAGTCTTTTTAATGCTTATAAATTTGTCTGTAAGTTCCACTTGAACTGAATATCAAAAACTTTGATGTGCTATTTTTATTAAAGTATGATTGCCTTATAGTTTGGCTTTTGTTTGATTTTTAACTCATCAGTTATTTAAAAGTACATTATTAACTTGCAAATTGCTGAAGATTTTTCCAATTCTAATTCCATCATCAATTTTTAATTTAGTTCTATTTTTGTCAGACAACATAATTTATACGGCTTAAATCCATGACCTGAAATATGATTTACCTTGGTAAATAATCTATGTACATTGAAAGATAATTTGTATTTTGCTGTCATTGAGTGGAATGCTTTATAAATGTCAAATAGGTGAGGTTGGATGAGTGTCTTTCAAACCCCTAATAACTGAATTGATTTGCTGTCTACATGATGTGTCGATTATTGACAGAGTGTTGAAATATACAACTAAATTTTTTTCATTTCTCTTTGAAGTTATCTTTTTTTGTGCTTGAGTTTTGAAAGTCTCTTTCTAGTTTATAAGTATTTAGAATTTTTTGTTGACATTTGTTTTTATTGAATATTTGTGTATTTTATATAGAACATCTCAATCAATCTTAATCATCTTTATACTCCCATGCCCACCAGCACTCTCCCACAGCCCCCCTACTGGAGCCCATATACTTTGTTATCCCTGTTAAAGCCCACTGTGTCAAGTCAGTGTCCCCAGCCATTTCTCAGTACAAGTCCATCAAATGAGGTCTAGTCAGCCTGTCTAGAGTCCCTTGTTTTAGGAAGATTAGCTCCTCTTCACCTAGCAGCAATCAGTTGCCAATATTGCTTCAGCTATGATCTGGGGTCCACTGCTCATTTTCCCAGTTCTATGCTGGGTTTTTGTCTACCTGAGTTTGCATGGGACCTGTGTATGCTGACATCATTGCCGTAGAATCATAAGCAGGTTCCAAGGACTTTGTAAGACTCTGTTTCCATGTGGTCCTGAACCTCCTCTCTGGCTCTCACAGTCTTTCTGCCCCCTCTTGCACGGTGGTCCCTGTATTAGCCAGGGTTCTCCAAAGAAACAAAACCAGTAGAATGAGTATATATGTATAGAGATTTATCAGCTTAGCTCACAAGATAGAGTGGGAGTAGTCCAACAATGGCTGCACCACACTGGAGAGGCTGAGAATCTGTAGTTGTTCAGTCCATGAGGCTGGATGTCTCAGTAGTCCCAATCTGGCACTGAAGGTCTGATGAATTCCAAAAGATTGGCTAGTCTTCCGTTTACAGCAGCAAGACAAACTCACCAGCGAGAGAGAAGGCAAGCAACAAAAAGCAATGCATTTTCCTCTGCCATGGCCTTTTATACGGGCTGCCTTCAGAAGGAAACACCCACATTTATGGTGTGTCTTCCAGCTTCAGATGATCCAGTTAAAAAGATATCTCTCATTTCAGTTAATCCCAGATCCAGTCAAGTTGACACCCAGGATTAGCCATCACAGTCCCTGAGACTTAGGAGGGTGAAATTTAATAAAGGGGTCCTGTCCAAGGACCAGCCTTCAGCAGACTCTGGATCCCTATGCTTCGGCCATTTGTGACCTTTTGTGTTCCTGGCCCTCTGCCGCATGAGGAAGCTTCATTAGTGAGTGTTGATAGATTGATTAGTGTCCTCTTCATTATCCCTCTTCCATGTTCCATGAATCTTAGGTGTAGACGTTGCACTGTAGATGTGTCACTTAAGCCTAGGCAATTCAGACAATGTCCATGTGTGACCAATTGTGGTACTTGGTAATAGTCTCTGACAGGTGCAAAATGAGCTTCTTTGATGAGTGGTGACTGGAATATTTGTCTGTAAATAGAAGGATACATATTTTGCACATAGTAAGTAATCACATTAGTCTAACGATGTGACAGTCTTGGGATTTTCCCTAAGATCTATGACCACTCCAGCGATGTGTATTTGGTTACATTTACAGTACCACACTTGAGTTTCCTCCTATTGAGTGGGCTTTTATTCCAGTTAGGTAGCTGTTGATTGCCCCCAAGATAAAAGTGCCACTACTGCACCAATGTTGTTTGATGTGGTTTTCAGGCTTTGAAGCTAGGGTTGGACCATTAATTGATGTACCAGCTTACGTAGTGCTCTCCAAGGCTATGAGAGCTAGCCTTCAGGGGAGGTAGCTTCCAGATCAGTTCCAGCTCTACTGCTCCAAATCCTGTGTCCAAAGTATGTCCTGTACTTGAGTTTCCTCCTATTGAGTGGGCTTTTAGTCCAGTTAGGTAGCTGTTGATTGCCCCCAAGATAAAAGTGCCACTACTGTACCAATGTCATATGCTGTGCTGGCCATTGATGTGGTTATTTGGTCTTGAAACTATTGTTGGACCATGGATTGATGCTTTCTCTTGGCACCTTCATAGTGCTCTCCAAAGCAATGAGAGCTGGCCTTCAGAGGAAGTGGTTTCAGTTTAGTTGCAGCTCCATTTCTTCAAACCCTGTGTCCAGAGTATGTTCTGTCTTCAGCAGTAGGGTCTTACCTTCAAGTTCTTGGAAGCCATCAAGGGTTGTGGCAATAGCCAGAGTAATTTTGGGAGTCTCTTTGACCACCCTGGCCAACAACTCAAAGGAAAGTTTTTCCTGTCTGGCACTGCTTAACTGTTTAACTGGTATAATTTTCCTTCTATTAGAAGAAATTATTTTTTAATATTTTATTTATTAGCTTTATTTTATGCGTATGACTGTATTGTCTACATGTGAATAAGCACACCTGTGTCATGCAGTGCCCACAGAGTTCAGAAGAGGGCGTTGGATTCCCCTGGAGCTGGAGCTAACAACAGATGGTTGTTAACTACTATGTGAGTGGTGGGAACCAAATGCAGGTCCTCTGCAAGAGCAGTCAGTGCTCTTAACCGCTAGCCATCTCTCCAGCCCCAGAAATACTTTCATAATATATTGCAGTTCAATTCTTTCAGCATTTGCGTGTCTAAAAAATACTTTTGTTTTACCCTCATTGTTGAAAAACATTTTAGCTATCTGTGTGTGTCGTTTTATAAGTTAACTTGAGTATGCTATAGCACCTAGTGATTCAATTAAACAGAAATCTAAGTGCTGTTGAGTAAATATTGTTTACATGGAGCTAACATCTTCACTCAGTTAACGATAGGCAAAGGACATTATCCTCAATAATTTGTATGAGCCTCATCCAATCAATTATAACACCTTTTAAAAAGATTTATATTTTCGTGTGTGTGTGTGTGTGTGTGTGTGTGTGTGTGTGTTTACTAATGTTCATGGAGACCATATGGAGACCAGAAGATGGTGTCATATTCCCTGGAGCTGGAGTTCCAGTGTGGCTGCTGGGAACCAAATTCTAGTTCTCTGTTGAGACATCTCTGAAGTCCCAAATTATAAAATCATAAGGGAGAAACTGATGTTTCCTTGAGGGAAAATAAATTCTACCTCATGACTCAAGAGTGTAGTATCAACTCCTGCCTGGGAATTTCCATACTGTTTTAAAACTGCTACAGGGATTTTACCCCTTTCCTCCTCTTTCTCCTCCTCCTCCTCCTCCCCTTCCTCTTCCTCCTTCTCCTCCTGTGCATCCTCCTCCTGCTGGTCCTTCTCCTCCTCTTCCTCCATCCTCCTGACCATGATTTTGTTTTGTTTTAGAACAGTGTGGTGATGTACTAGGTAAATAATTCAATTTTATGGCTTTAGTTTATTTCAGCACTTTAAAGCTATTACTCTCCTCACAAAGTGTTTCTGAAGAGAAATTTGCTGGCCTTCTCACCTTTATTCCTCTGTGCATTGTATCTTATTTCCTTTGGATGCTATTAACATGTTCTTATTTATCATAAGATTTAACTAAGCTCATGTGTGTCTTGGTGTACTTTTAAAACATTTTATTATTCATTTCACACTTAAGTACTGTCTGTACATCATTTCCACCTTGCCTCTGCCCTCCAACTCTTCCCACAACCCTAATTCCTCACAATTTTGTCATCTCTTCTTTAATTATTATGGTTATATATACACATAAAACCTACAGAGTCCACTGAGTGGCAGTCATATGTATATGTGTTTAGGGCTAAGCACTTGGGATTGGATAGCTTATCAAGGACCCTGTTTTTGGAGAAAGCTGCTTCTCCCTTCCACAGCGTTTATTGATTGCCTGTAGTCTTTGATCTAGAGATGGTATCCTGTGAAATTTCTCCCATCCCCATTGGCATGTCAACTGGTGTTTTCATTATGCAGGTCTTCCTTAGGCAACCATAGTGAGGAGCATCCATGAGAGCAGGTTCCCTATCATTTCTAGAAGACACTGTCTAGCAGCATGTGTCCTAATCCTCTGGCACTTACAAGCTTCCCACCACTCCTCTGTTATATTCTATGAGAGAAAGGTGTAGGGATTGGATTATAGATGTTTCACTTAAGACCAGGCAAACTACAATCACTTTTTTTGTGCATTTTGTTCAGTTGTGTATCTCTGTAATGGTCTCCATCCAATGCAAAAAGAAGCTTCTTTGATGAGTGGTGAGAGCTGTACTTACCAAGGGGTAGAGGATAAGAGTTTTCAATATAGTTAGAAATTATATTGGATTAGGAAAGTGGCCGTATTAAAGTCTCCTCTAGGGTCTGTGATGTCTGCAACCACTGAGAAACAGCTGTCTAATTGAATTGAAGGCCTGACCAGTAAGAAAGAATTCTTGCCTGGTACTGTCTTAGTGTATTTGGTTCATGTTTCTTGTTCTTGGGTTTCTTTGAGATTCATGACTTTGTAGACTTAGAGTTCATAGCATTTTGGAAATTTCTGAGCCTGGGTTGCCTTGCTTGGTCAGCTAAATGGGGTGAGATGGAATTTCATTGTAGTTCTGATAGTCTCAGATATGCATTTCTGGTATGCATTTTCCTTATGGCTAAATATATTGACTATATTTTCTTATATTAGTTGGTCATTTCCCCATTTTTATTGGATTACCTATTTTTGTGTTCCTAGGTATTTTGTTGTTGTTGTTCTTAATATATTTTGGAAATTATTAGCCCTCTGTTGGATGAATATCTGATAAAGATTTTTTTCCCATGCTAAAGGCTGCCTCTTCTTCCTGTTGATAGTTTCCTTTGCTGCACAGAAGCTTTTGACTTTTATGAAATCTAGTTTTTATTACTTGATTTTGTTCCTGCAGAGACTATTTTAAAATAATTTTTTAAAATTAAAAGAATAGGGGCTGGAGAGTTGGCTCTGCGGTTAAGAGCACTGACTGCTCTTCCAGAGGACCCAGGTTCGATTCCCAGCACCCACATGGCGGCTATGAACCTTCCTTAACTCCATTTCCAGGGGAATCTGACGCCCTCTTCTGACCTCCACGGCATTGCACAACACGGGTTCACTCACAAACATGCAGGCAATACACTCATACACACGAAAATAATAACAAGCCTACATATTAACATATTAAATTGGGAATTGAATTTTTTCTGTCTAGGGATATATAATAAATATCTGGCTTTGTAGACAGTGCAGTCTGTTGAGACTATTTAACTTTGCCACTGCAATTCGAAAACAGCTGTAGACAGCACATACATGAATTGGCTAGGCTGTCTACCATTAAATTTTTTTTTTTGTTTTCAAGAGCCGCCACTGCTTCCTGATCTTTTGCATCCAGACCAATCCAGTTCTTCCCTGTGGGCTCCCAGGAACCCTCTAGGCCTGGTCCCGCCCTCACCTCCCTTACTTCCCTGGGCTGCATAGCCTCCTGTGACCTGGTCCCAGGACCTTCCCTGGATAAGTCCAGCAAGCCTTGACTCCACCAGCCTCTTTTCACCCTCTAAGACCCCCCACCCCCCACGATCTCTCCTTCTAGGCTGGGTACAGGTCCATTTCTTGTCTTGGCACCCCAGACACCAGTGCCAAGCTCTAAGCCCAGAACCACCACTGCTTCCTGATCCTCTGAATCCAGACCAACCCACTTCCTCCCTACCATCCCCAGGAACCCTCTGGGCCTGGTCCCGCCCTCACCTCCCTTTACATCCCTGGGCTTCACAGTCTCTGGGTGGCCTGGTGCCAACACCTTTCCTGGTCTCCAGGAGCCCTCTGGACCAGGTGCCATCTTCATATCCCTTTGCTTCCTGGGCTGCACACCTCCATTGTCCTGGTACCAGCACCTTCCCTGGATAACTCGGGGATTCCCAGCATGCCTTGACGCTCCCAGCCTCTATCACCCTCCCAGCTCCCCCACCGAGTCTCACCTCCTAGGCTGGGTACAGGCCCATTTGTTGTCTTGGCACCCCAGACACTGGGGCTAACCTCTTGGCCCAGAGCCACCACTGCTTCCTGATCCTTTGCATCCCGACCAACCCTTTTCCTGCCTGGGGCCCCAGGAACCCTCTAGGCCTGGTCCCGCCCTCATCTCCCTTTACTTCCCTGGATGGCACAGCCACCAGCTTCCTGAGACCAGCATCTATCCTGGGCCCTTATCCTAGGCCAGCCCAGCTCCTCAAGGGCAGCATCTTTCAGGGAAGGAACCATACCTTAGGAGAAAGCCTGATATCATCTGAGTCTCATCTCACTTGGGCCCCTGTGGGAACTCCTGAAGACAAAAGCAATTAGGCTAAACTAATATAAAATTGAAACAGAGAACCTGAAGCCTAGACCAACCAGCATTTCATGCCCAGCAAGTAAACCACAAAAGCACATAACGTTTACAAAAAGGAGCAGATCTAAACTCAACAAAGGAAGGCTTGAGTCTCACACAAGAATCAGAAACTATGAAGGAAATTCTCAAGTCAAAGTCACACACAAAAAAAATTTATAACATGAAAAAACAATACATCCCCACCAAGTGCCAACAGTCCTCGAGAGGAATACAATGAGAACTCCATAGAGATAACAAAGGACAAAGAACTCAAAAGAACAAGTATAAACATGATAAAATAATTCAGTGAATTTAAAGAACACACAAAGAAAGAACTGAAGGAAGATAGGGAAAACTTCTGAATGAATTCAGGAAAGATTTAGCAATATTGAAGAATACTCAGGCTGAAATGAAGAAGGAAGTGAAACACTCAGTAAGCCAATTAGAAATGACAGGAGAAAGCCTCGCCAATAGGATGAATGAAATGGAAAACAGAATATCAAGACAGGAAGATAAAGTGGACAAATTAGACCACTGAAGCAAAGATTATGAAAAATTTTAAAAATACAAGAATGGAATATGCAAGAATTGTGTGATACCATAAAAAAACCAAACTTATGAATCATAGGCATACAGGAAGGAGAAGAATTTCAATATAATGGTATGGAACAGATCTTCAGCAGCATTGTAGAAGAAAATTTCCCCAAATTAAAATAAGACATGCCCATATAAATACAAGAAGCATATAGAACACCAAATAGACAGAACCAGAAAAGAAACTCTCCAAGGCACATCACAGTAAAAACACTAAATGTTCAGAACAGAGACAATATTGAAAGCTGCAAAAGAAAAACAGCAAATAATATATAAAGGAAAACCCATCAAGATTAGAGCTGACTTTTCAGTGCAAACTACAAAAGCCAGAAAAGCCTGGACCAAAGTAGTCCCAGGTATAAATGACCATAGAAGCCAACCCAGACTACTTTACCCAGCCAAAATGTCTATTAGAGTTGAAGGGGAAAGAAAATTCTTCAATGACATAAATAGGCTGAAAAAATTCATGTCCACAAAATGAGCCCTTCAGAGAGTTCTTGAAGCAATACAATGAGCTGAAGAAAGGAACAACTATACACAAGGGGTGACAGAAAGAAATCCAATGAAGGTATAACTGTGGAAATGCACGGCTATATCAAGAATGTGAACAGAAATAAAAATGACAGGATTCAATACTCATCTTTCATTAATAACTTTAAACATCAATGGACTGAACCCCCCAGTCAAAAGACACAGAGTAGTTGAATGGATTAAGAAACAAAACCCATCTTTTTGTTGTCTGCAAGAAACTCATCTCACTTTCAAGGACAGGCATTTCCTTAGCGTGAAAGGATAGAAAAATTTATAGCAAGCAAATGGTACTAAGAAAAAAGCAGGTGTTGCTATTCCAATATCTGATAAAATAGACTTTAAACTAAAACTAATCAGAAGAGACAAAGAAGGCCACTTCATTCTGACCAAAGGAAAAATAAACCAAGAAGTTATTACAATCATGAACATATATTCACCAAACTCTGGTGCACCCAATTTCATAAAAACAGTACTACAGGACATTAAGACCCAGAATAATCCCAACTCAGTAGGGGACTTCAATACCCCATTGTCACCGTTAGATAGGTCACCAGGACAGAGAATTCTGAATTAAACAGTATCATATATCAAATGGACCTAACAGACATCAACCAAGTAGTCCATCGAAGCACCAAAGAATATACTTTCTATTTAGCGCCCCATGGAGCCTTCACCAAAATCAACCATGTGCTGGGGCACAAAACCAACCTCAACAAATACACAAAGATTGAAACAATTCCATTTTGGTCCAGTATTTCCTTACTATGCTTCTATTCTTCCCCTTTGGAATGGTAATGTGTATTTGGTTCCACCGTATGTTGGGAGTGTGTAATTTGTCTTTTTGATTTTACAGGGGCTTAGAGTTGACAAATTTCACTGAGTCTCAGAATAGACTTTGGATTGTGGACTTTTGAATAGTAGTGAGATTAATAATGACTATGGGGACTTTTAAAGTTGGACTAAATGCATTTCACATTTTATATGGTCACGAGCCTATAGGAGGTCAGGGGGGTGGAATGTGGTTGTTTGAATGAAAATGTCCCCCATAGGTTCCCAGTATTTGGACATTTTTCCCCAGATGATGGCTCTGTTTTGGGAGGTCTTAGAATGTGCGACCATGCTGGGGCGGGCTTAGAGAGTTCTTAAGTTTTGCCATATCTCCAGTTGCTCTCTTGCTTCCTGTGCCTGCATGATGATGTGAGGGCTTAGCTTGTGCTTCTCCTGCTCCAGCCACCTCTAGCCACCATGCCTCCCTGCCATGATGGACTGTAATAGCCCTGACTGTAAGCTCAAATAAACTCTTCCTTCTATAAATTGCTTGGGTCAGTGTTTCTATCACAGCAACAGAAAAGTGACCAATACAGTAATTGGTACTAGGAGTGGGGTCATTCTATCAGACCCCAATGCAATAAAGCTTAAAATCAAAACCGGAAGAATTTCCATTAAGCACATGAACACATGGAGATTAGACAACACACTCCCGAATGAAGAATGGGTCAATGAACAAATTAAGAAAGAAACAAAAGTATTCCTGAAGCTAAATGAAAATGACAATACAACACAACAAAACCTCAGGGACACACTAAAAGGAGTCCTGAGAGAGAAGTTTATAGCTCTAAGTGCCTATATTAAAAAATAGGAAAGATCACAAATAAATGACAACACTGCAACTCAAGACACTTGGAAAGCAACCATAAATGAAACCCAAACCCAGCAGACAAGAAGAAATAACAAAATTCAGAGCAGAAATTAATAGAAACAAAGAAAACAATACAAAGAATCAATGAATCCAAGACCTGGTTCTTTGAAAGGATAAACAAGAGTGATATACACCTAGCCCAGTAAACAAAAAGAAAGAAAGAACACCTCCAAATCAAAAAAATCAGAGATGAAAGGGGAAACATCACAACAGACACCAAAGAGATCCAGAATATTATAAAGGAATACTTTAAAAATCTATATGCTACTAAATTTGAAAACCTAGAAGAAATGGACAGGTACCTAAAAGCATGGGAACCACCAAAGTAAACCAAGGCTTAAACAGACCCATAACACATAAGGAAATTTAAACAGTAATGCAAAACCTCTTGACTAAAAAAAGCCCAGGACCAGATGGATTTACAGTAGAATTGTACCCAACACTTAAAGAGTATCTACATCCAATAGTACTTAACTTATTCAAAAAGATAGAAATGGAGGGAGACTTCCAAATTCCCTCTATGAAGCCAGCAACACTCTAATACCAAAGCCAGGTAAAGATACAAACAAAAAAGAAATATATAGACCCATGTCTTTAATGAACATAGATGCAAAAATTCTCAATAAAATACTTGCAAACCGCACACAGACACATATCAAAAAGATCATCCACCATGATCAAGTTGGCTTTATTCCAGAGATGCAGGGATGGTTCAATATACTTAAGTCAATAAACATCATAAATCATATAAATGGGCTCAAAGACAAGAACCACATGGTCATCGCAATAGATGCAGAGAAGGCCTTTGACAAAATTCAACATGCATTTATGTTCAAAGTCCTAGAGGGAATTGGACTGGAGGGAACATATCTCAACATAATCAAAGCCACATATAACAAACCCACAGCCAACATCATTCTAAATGAATAAAAACCTGGAAACATTCCCATTGAATTCAGGTATCAGACAAGATTGTCCACTATCTCCACTCTTTAACATAATGCTTGAAACTCTTGGAAGAGCAATAAGACAAGAGAAAGAAATTAAAGGAGTAATAATTGGAAAAGAAGAGATAAAATTATCCCTTTTGCAGATGATATGATATTGTATCTAAGAGACATCAAAAATTCCACCAGAAAACTCCTAGAAATAAGTAACACATTCAGTAAAGTGGCAGGTTACAAAATTCATCCACAAAAGTCTGTAGCCTTTCTATATACCAATAACAAGCAATTAGAGAAAGAGTACATGGAAACATTGCCCTTCACAATAGCTGGAAAAAATATCTGGGAATAAACCTGACCAAAGACATTAAAGACCTCTACAATGAAATTTATAAATCCTTAAGGAAAGAGATTGAGGAAGACATCAGAAGATGAAAAGACCTCCAATGCTCATGGATTGGAAGAATTAATATTGTCCCACCAAAAGCCATTTATAGATTCAGTGCAATACCAATCAAAATCCCCATGACATTTTTCACAGAATTGGAAAAAAATCACCCTAAGATTCTTATGGACGCATAAAAGACCTAGGATAGCCAAAGCAATCCTGAGCACTAAGAGCAATGCTGGGGGGATTACTATTTCAGATATTAAACTGTGTTACAGAGCTATAGTCATAAAAGCAACATGGTACTGGCACAAAAATGGACCCTTAGATCAATAGAACAAAATTGAAGACCCAAATATGAGTACATTAAATTCCAGTCACCTGATATTTGAGAAAGTAGCCAAGAACATTCAACGGAGGAAAGACAGCATGTTCAGCAAATGGTCCTGGCAAAACTGGGTCTCCACCTGTAGAAGAATACTACTAAACCCCTATCTTTCACCTTGCACAAAAATCAGCTCCAAATGGGTCAAAGACCTCAATGTGAAGCCTGAAACCCTGAAAGTATTAAAAGAAGACATTGGTGATAACCAACAAGATATAGGTGTAGAAAAGGATTTTCTAAACCAGACATCAACTACCCAGGAAACAAGGTCAAGAATAATCAAATGGGACCTCATTAAACTAAAAAGCTTCTGCACATCAAAAGAAGTAAGCAAGGAAATGAAGAGAAAACCAACAGAATGGGAGAAAGTCTTCACCAGCGACATATCTGACAGAAGTTTAACATCCAGAATATATAATGAACTCAAAAAACAAAGCATCAAGAAAGGAAGTAACCCAATTAAAAGATGGGCTAAGGATCTGAACAGAGAGTTCTCAAAAGAAGAAAAAAAGATGGCTAAGAAGCATCTTAAAGAGTATTCAACATCATTAGTAATTAGGGAAATGCAAATTAAAACCACTTTAAGATTTCATCTTACCCCAGTCAGACTGGCTAAGATCAAGAGAACAAATGATACCAAATGGTGGATAGGATGTGGGGAAAGGGGAACGCTCATCCACTGCTGGTGGGGCTGCAAAATTGGTCAACCTCTATGGAAAGCAGTGTGGAGAACTCTGAAAAAACTACAAATGAACCTACCATTTGACCCAGTTATACCACTCCTTGGCATATACCCAAAGAATTCATCCTATTGCAGAGACACTTGGACATCCATTTTGTTGCTGCTCTTTTCATAATAGCTAAGAGATGGAAGCAACCTAAGTGTCCCTCAGCTGTCGAGTGGCTAATGAAAATGTGGTTCATTTATACAATGGAATTTTACTCAGCAGTTAAGAAAAATGAAATCATGAAATTTTCAGGTAAATGGATGGAACTAGAAACTGTTATACTAAGTAACACAGACTCAGAAGAAAAGAAAAAAAAACTGCGTATGTTCTCCCTCATACATGGATCCTAGCACCAAATGCTTATAAGTGAATATGTATCCAGACATAGCTACAGGAGCCAGGATAATGAAGAGGAACCAGGGAAGTAAAGGAAGAAAGAGAAGAACAGTAAAAAACAGGTGTTAATGAGGGGATATGGACAATAATGGGGTTATTTTAAGGACAGAGGGTAGGGAAGGTTATACAAGGATCCAAGGGGATAAAGGGAAAGAAAGAGCTCAAGAGAGGTGGAACCATAAGAGAAGGGTATTTTAAGGGAGAAATGGAAAAAAACAGGGGCACCTTAAATGGGGAAACCATGGTGGAGGGGTTAGACAATGTGAGAGATATACAATGCCTAGCAAGTTTTAGAAAATCAGAAGGAACCATATTAAGCCAACAACTTACTGACAAATTATACATACAACCAGATCAAAGAATGTAAGATATGCAGAGGCAAGGTTTATCTTAGAGCATTTGGTCTTTGCCCAAGCTTTATCTACATGGCATGTGGTAAATAAAAGTACCAGGCTGGTGGAACTAACCTTCTTTAATGTTTAACAGCCATACTTTGAGGCCTATTCTAATTTGGTCAGGGGGACATAAAGGACGGTTTTTGCTCCTTGCCCTCCTTGGTCAACTAAGTTCCAGGGGGCTATGCACATCTCTCAAAATGTCCTGTAACTGTCGTGAGTCTCCTCTCCTCTTGAGCAAGGGGGCCGTGGAGACCCCACCAGATGGAACTGAACCAGTTTCCAATCTACAAATAGGAGGGTCAACACAGAGGAAACATTTCCTCCATGCTTCCAAGCGAAGCCAGTCACGGTCAAGCAGGACCTTTAACTTATCTTCACATACAAAGAATGGGTAAAAGAAAGGAGCCAGGGGCTCCTCTCAAGCCCATGTGACCCCTGAGGAACAGATCCTCAAATGAACTTAAGAGTAAAAATAGTTTTATCTGGGGCAGCTGTAGGGTCTTAAACACCCAAAAGGAAAGTATAACCAAATATTAATGGGGTCAACATAATTTTTAAGAATTCATATGTATAGCTAAAGCCTACATAACAAGAAACAATGCCAGACAGGAGATACCTTCCTTTGAGTTACTGGCCAAGGTGGTGCAAGAGCCTCCCACACAGTAAACCAGCATAGAACTGGGGAAATGTACATAAGACCACAATCTTATCTAAAGGAATATTGACAACAGATTGGTGCTAGATGAGGAACAGCTGATCTTCCTAAAACAAGGACCTCTAGATAGGCTGACTAGATTCAGCAGACGGACAAGCACTGGAGAATGGCTGGGGGTGTCGACAACACAGAGGACAGTAACAGGAATGACAGAGTATATGGGTTCCGGTATGTGGGAGGGGGGAGGCTATGGGAGGTTGCCATTTTGGAAGTGGTTATATAGATTAAAAGATTGTATGGGATGTTCTGTATGATAAACGCACAGAAAAGTCAATAAATTTTTTTTAAAAAGACATATTTGAGGAGGAAGCATAAAAATTTACTTCATGTTAAATAGTAGAGTTGATAAACATTACCAGTGAAATCTACCTGATGACTTTATATCCATACTCAGGAACTAAGAATCCGAGTGTAACCAACTGTGACTAGTAATCATCAGATACATAGAGATTAAAGACACATGTGCAAACATCTAAATGTTAGTTGCATTAAAAATGTAGGAAAGAGTATATTTTTAAAACAAATGGAGATCTTCTTTAAAGGGTAAAAACTCATTCAATTTTACATCTTACAGGGTTTATACTGAGTTCAATATTGTATAACCATATTAATTCAACTGTGAACCTAAAAAGTTGTTCTTCAAAGCATAAAAATTTTCTCCTTAATAATTGGTGGATGTGAAAAACATTACCATTGAAATCTACGTGATGACTTTATATCCATGCTTAGATGCCAAGGAGCTCAGAAAGTAACCAACTGTGACTAGTAATAATCCGATATATAGATTAGAAATGCATGTGCAAACATCTTAGTGTCAATTGCATTAAAAGTGAATTTTTCTGTGTGAAGCTGTGTATTTTAATAATGAAATGGGGATCTTTTTTAAAGGTTAAAACTTCATTTAATTTTATGGCTTATAGGGTTTATACAGAGTACAATATTGCATAATTGTATTAATTCAACTATAAACCTAAAATTTTACAGCCAATTTTGAAAGAGATGCGCCTTAGCTCTGGGAATTGTTATTGAATATGTCAATGCTGTTGTAATGAAATGCTTCTTCTAAGTATGTGGTTATTAAATAATAATTAACTGGGATAAAAGGACGATAATACTGTTTAAA
>NW_008341748.1:3061274-3089284 GCF_000622305.1 Nannospalax galili
TCTACAGGCGGGTCTAAAAAGTATCATAATTTAGAAGCAACCATAGGCAACATGACATTTGCAGTTATTGACAACACCTCCAATATGCTTTAGAAATTTTTATGGTGCATTGGTTAAAAAAAACACAGTGACTACTAATATTATCTGTCTTTTTAATCCCTAGTTGAAACAGATACTAAATTAGAGGTCAGTAACATGAAGATATAGTTTTCTCCATCCAAATTTATAGATCTTTTAAATTATTTTTTTTAACTTTTACAAAAACTTTGAGAATTTCATACATGCATACAAGGTGTTTTGATCAAATCCATGCCCCTTCCCTCTCCTCCAACATTCCCCCTCTGAAGAGGTAACCATAAAATCTTTTAAGGGTTAGATACAAGCTCCCAAACACTTTTGACATTTTTGGCCTTTGGAACAGAGTATTTTGTTAACAGGACCAAGGACATTTTGACTTTTAGCCTAGAAACTTGCTACATTTCTTTGGAGTCTTTTTACCCTAACTGCGTAGCCAATTTCTACCTCCTATTCTTATCACGCCATCCTCTGAAGGGGTTACCCAAATTGCCAATAGGGAATAGGGATGCAGACCACTCTGGCTTCTTCCATGCTGAACAGGGATGCAGGGTGACACATGTGACAGAGGTTTAACATCCAGAATATATCAAGAATTCAAAAAACAAAGAATCGAGAAACTAAATGACCCAGTTAAAAGATGGGCTAAAGATCTAAACAGAGAGTTCCTAAAGGATGAAATAAAGATGTCTAAGAAACATTGCAAAAAGTGTTCAACATCATTAGTAATTAGGGAAATGCAAATTAAAACCACCCTACGGTATCACCTTACCCCAATCAGACTGGTTGGATCAAGAGAGCAAATGATAGCAAATGCTGGCAAGGATGTGGAGAAAGGGGAACTGCTGGTGAGATTGCAAACTCATGCAGCCCCTATGGAAAACAGTGTGGAGAACTCCTAAAACAACTAAAAATGAACCTACCATATGACCTAGTTGTAGCACTCCTTGGCATATACCCAAAGGACTCATCCTATTGTACAGACACTTGTACAACTGTGTTTATTGCTGCTCTTTTCACAACAGCTTAGAGATGGAAGCAACCTAAGTGCCCCTCAACTGACGAGTGGTTAACAAAAAGTGTGATATATTTACACAATGGAGTTTTATTCAGCAGTAAAGGAAGATGAAATAATGAAATTTGCAGGTAAATGGATGGATCTAGAAATGGTTATACTAAGTGAAGTAACACAGACTTAGAAAAACAAACAGCATATGTTCTCACTGATATGTGGCTCCTAGCACCAAATCCTTTTAAATTCCATGTACTTTTAATAAGATGATGCTATACAGCAGTCCCTTCTGCAGGATATAACTACCATCATCATGACTTCAGCTGAGTCTGATCGCTAAACATAGTCACAACTGGGCTTGTTGACAGTTGTGCTCATTCATTAAAGGAGAGCCAAGCAGGGTCACTGGACGCTCACCTGAGTATCAAGCCACTCTTCCTAACCAACTAGTCCAGCCTTGGAAGACAAAAGAAAAATGAGGATGATCCCAATAGAGAGATGCTTTTGGAAGCCCTTGTCAAGAAAGTCCAATGGACTGTCATATGAACATTTGAAAATTGCCCTGTTCTGACTTTTTTCTAGTTCCCTGTCTAGAACTTGTAATGCTAATTACTCTTGCCTTTACTTCTCCTTCACATCTCTTATTCATGATTCAAGGACATTCTTTTCCCCTTAGAGACAGGAGTTATGCAATTTGGCAGTCTTTTAGATAGAGCCACTGAAGGGGTACTCCAATTGCCTCACCCTGCATCCATATTTTTTCTTTTTTAATGCATATTTTTATTGAACTTTTGTTCATTTCATACAAAACATTTTAATCATCTATGAGAGGCCTACTCAGAAAACCATTACCCATGCCAGCCTTTTAGAGTAATCCCTTCTACTAGTTTTAAATGTTCAGTTTTTTCATTAGGGCTTTGACTTGTTTTAGCTGATTTTTTATAGAGGTGAAAAGTTAGGGGCCTACTTTCATTCATCAACATATGTATATGCAATTTTCCCAGCACTGTTTATTGAAGAGATGGTCCTTTCTACATTGTACAACTCCCTCTTTTGAGTTTCGTACATGAGTACAATTAATTTTGATCATACCTACTTCTTCGTCCCTATAACTCATCTTATGTCTCCCTGGCATCCCCTCCTCAAAATGTTGTCCTCTTCTTCTAATATAAGATTCATGAATCTTAATTAGTGTTGCCTGTATGCCCATGGGTGTACGGCTGACCAACCACTGTGTTTATTTATCCCTGAAGTAAACTGACCTTCCCTCATTATCCCTCTGCAGCCTGTAGCCCTTCAACTAAGGGTAGGGCCTTCTGAGTCCTTCCCCACACATGGTGGAGCATTGCCTGGTGTGTTTTTGTACAGTTGACTTGTTTTGGGGCAAGCAACCATATCTGTTGAAAGTTCATGGGTACAACATCCCTCTCATGTTCAGAAAACACTATTGTGTAGCAGTTCTCCCAGTGCTCTGGTTCTTAAAATCATCCTGCCCCTTGTTGATGCTTGCTGTAAATCATTCAGTTATAGATGTGTAGATTTACTTCTGAGGTCTCTCTTTTATTTAACTCACTGATCTATGCTATTGTGGTTACTGTGGCTCTTGGGCACACTGTGAAATCAGTACTAGCAATGACTGGAGCACTGCTCTATGTGTTCAGGATTGCTTAGGCTGCTTGTGGTCTTTAGTGACTTCATATGAATTTTAAGATTTTTTTTCTAGTTCTTTGAGAATGCCATTGATATTTTTATTACATTTATTTATTTATTGATTGATTGATTGATTGATTGATTGATTGATTGATTGATTGATTGATTGATTGATTGATTGATTGATTGATTGATTGATTGATTGATTGATTGATTGATTGATTGATTGATTGATGGGCAAATGGGCATGTCATGGCACATATGTGCAGGTCAGAGGATAACTTGCAGGTGTTATATTTGTTTTCTACCATGTGGGTTCTAGGAAATGATGTCAGATCCTCAAGCTTGACAGTAAGCTCCTGGATTCATTAAGCCATCCTGTTAGCCTATAAGAAACATTCTGATGGGGACTTAATTACATCTTCAGATGATTTGTGATAATATAGCTATTTTAGGTTTAAGAAAACATGACCATTTGAAAGCGGAATGTGTCTTACAACATCTGTATCTTCAGCTTAGGCTGAAGCATGTATTTTGTCAGTTTCAGGCCAGCCTGGGCTACAAAGAGAGTTCTAGTCTGTGCTACACAGTAAAAATATTCTGTTACAAATAATTGAATAAATTCTAATTTTGAATGTAATAAATATCCACAGTTATAAATTATATAAATGAAAATTCAATTGTGTCCTAAATATGTTAGGAGTGCAATAAGTTCCTAACACAATAATCTGAAAACACTGAGGAAAATATCTCAGAAAAAAGCTTAAGGACTCAGTGGAGAAATTACTTCATTTAAAGACGTCATGAAAAATAAACAAGTAGATGAATGGATTAGGTTCTTGGGTATGAAGACTGAATATTATGAAGATTTAATTCTCCCTAAGCTGATCTGTATGTTCACAAGAATTTAAATAAAAATTCTAATTTTTTTTCCTCAGGGGACATAAAACTGAACTTCAATATTATATGAAAGAACAAATATCCTAACATAGTCTATACATTAAAAAATTAACAATGTACAGAAACTTACCTAGTTAATATCAAGGCACAATTTAAGTCTCAAAATATGTGGGCAAAACTGACATTGGAGTAAAAATATTGTTGGAATGGGGTAGAGACCATGTTGAAATGATATATGACACAACCAACCTTCTAGACCATATGGAAGAATACAATTTAATAAACAGAATTGGCATAGTTATTCACACAAGCAAAAATGTAAAATTGAATTGCTGTTCAGATCATTCTAAAAAATAATACAAACCAGTGGAGTAAATCCTTGAACAAAAACATTCAATGTTTTAGGAAAGAACATTGGAATTAAATTACTATAACTTCAAAGTAGGAAAATTTTACAAGTTATGAAAGATACAGTCTATTTGAAAATTAATACTAAATGTGAATACATAGAAAACCACATTTAATTTATCAAAAGATGTAAAAAAAAGACAACAGAAAAAGAAGGCACAGTCTGAGTAAAGATTTTCATAATGTATCATCTAGAAGTCACTAGTGCCCAAAAGATATGATAGATTTTTCAGAAATCAATTACAAAAATAAACTGCAATAGAAGGGCATACACAGAAAAACTACATAAGCATACATATGTATATATATGTATGAACATGTATGTGTATACATATATGTGTGGGTGTTGGGGGGTCATGAAACTAGAAAGGAAATAATGAGAAAGGAGGAGAATAAGAGAGGATGAAAACTTTTAGTGAAATTCATGTGACAGGAAAATTAGAGGAAGTATTATCTAAGGGAAAGAAAGGAACCATCCAGAAGATGGCAGAGGGTACAGAAAAGAACAGTGGAGAAGGACAAATTAGGACAAAATATGACACAAAAATATGAAAATTCTATAATGAAACCCATTACACTGCTTGAAAACTTAATTCATTGAAATTAATGCCACAGTGAAATATAATTCAGCACACAAAACATTGGCGAACACTAAGGAGTCTGACAATACTGTCAGCAAGGATGTAGTGAAACAAAAACTCTCATATGTTGCTGGTGGAAGTTAAATCAGTGCAACTCCATGGGCAGGCATAAAAATGTGCCATTCACCCCTTCTGGTTTTACGGGGCCAGACTTGCACTGAGGTCCAAAGGTTTTCTCTTGTTACACACTCCCTTCCTTTTTATCCCTCATAGGAATTTTTTAGCATTCAATCACACGTATTCCCAATTCTCTTGCTGCATGGAAGGCTGAAAAGAGAAACCATTTTGGAAAATGTCTTGACATTACTTGGGAAATTTTAACCTACTTTTTTGATGATCTAGTAATTGTATTCTTAAGCATTTGCCCTACAAAAAATAGTTTTTATTCCCAAAACACATCCAATAATGTTAACTAGGGCAAAGCACCAAACTGGAAATAATTAAATGATTGATCACTGGTAGAAAAGGCAGATTGCCCTGCATTCCCGGTTTCTGTGCACTGATTCATATGTACCCAAACACTTGATGACGGTACAATCACAAAGAGGAAGAACAAACTGCAGAAGCACATGTCAGCATAGAAAGTCTTGAAGAAGATAAGTTGAATAAAAGACATTCCAAGGAGGACAATTTCATTAAAAGTTCAAAAGGGGGAAAATCTATAGACATGAATGCATGGACTGGCAGAAAAGCTGAACAGAAGAACGAAGGTATATTCAACACAAACTTAGGAGACAGGTGAGTACAAGGGCTGTGAAGGAGGAACAGAGCATAAATAAGCTTCTAACTTATGTGAATCCCTTCAACTCACCAGTAAAGAGACAGAGATAAGCTTAATAGATTAAAAAACAAGATTCAACTCTAGGTTTTCTCAGAGAAACACATCTCATTTGTAAAGACACGCACAGACTGATAGTCAAAGGATGGAAGACAATTTATCAAAACAAAACAAAACGGTGTAACTAATTTGATACCTAACAAGAAGGTTTCAAGTAAAAACTATCCAGAAGAGATAACGAAGGTCACTGCATATTAATGAAAGGAACAGCCTTCATCAGGAAGATAATTATGGGCTGGAGAACTTGCATAGCTGTAAGATCAGGCTCACAACCAAACATACAAGAACATTTAAAATAATAAAAAATATATGCACCAAATATTTATGCTTACATTTCATAAAATAAATACTAATGGACATAAAAATTCAGACCGGTACAAATAAAATAAAAATAAGTGACATAATCATCCAATTATCATCTTTAAATAGGTTATCCAAATTAAAAATTAATAACCTTCAGGGTTTAACTACATCAACAGAGATCCAGTAGTCTCATATATATATATATATATTCCATTAAACAAACACAGAATAAAAATTATCAGCAGCCTATGGAACATTCCCAAATTTAGAAAACAGTCTATCTAAGCCACAAAGTAAGTCTTAACAAAAGCAAACTTCAAAATAATTTTGTGAATATTGTCAGATCATAGTGGAATAAAACTAAAAATCAATACCAAAAGAAACAATACAAATACATAGACAATGAATGATGTGGGATAATTGTAGGATGAATGGGTCATTGAAGAAATCAGAGAGGATATAAACATTCATAAAATCAAGTCAAAATGAAGGCAGAACTTACCAAAACATTCTGGATGTAGCTAAGTCAGTTCAAAGAGGAAAGTTTGCAGCTATGAGTGCTTACATTAAAAAATCAGGGCAAATATAGATAATATAGCTATTGAAAATAAAGCAGCAATAAACATGGATGAACAAGTGTTACCATATAACAGGGTGACATTGTCCATAACAGACACCGTAGACTACTAAAGATAAAGCCCAATGCTAGGAATTTGTTCCCTCTTTTGAAGCTGTTGACCAGGGTTCCCATAGACCCTCGAACTATACTGGCCCTTGCCCCTGCTCTTGGTTTCTCACCAGAACTTGATGGTGAGATGCTATTGCTAAAGACCCTACACACATGAGTTGTAGAACAAACAAGGAGAAATCAAGGTGATACTAACTTCAAAGATTCATCTCTACTGCCTATCTTTCACAATAGTGGAAGGCGTTATGCATTCTATGGGAAGAGAAAAATAAGCATAAACCTTGCCCAGCTGTTAATCCTGTGAGTTACAACAACTGGCCTAACAAGATATGACTGCTTTGTGGGATAGTGGCATAAATGTTACAGTAGTAATTAACTTTAGAAAATGGAACACATACCTGACACTGATATCAAATGTAGGAACATGTAACTAGACAGGTCACAGGCCATAGACTAGTCTAATGCTATTATTCTGCTAAATGGACATAGTATTCATCTGACTTCTACTGATTGATGCATCTTTCAGCTCTCACAAGAGAAGCTGCCTCATGGAGCAGATGGCGATTGACACAGAAACCCACAACTGGTCAATGTGTAGAGAATAAGAGGCTGCACAGTACTTATCTCAGAGTAGGAGACCTAGATCAAACCTCTGCCTCCCAAGGTTCAGGGATCATTGCATAGGGGGAGGCAGAAAGCCAGAGTTTGTGAACAACCACAATGAAATTTAACGTTACAAGTACCTTGACATGACTCATATGAACTCACAGCAATGGTAGCACCATTCATAAGTCCCATGTAAGCTCAAGTCAGACAAATTATCAGCATAAAATTGAGGAAAAAGGTATGAAACCCCAACCCTACTTGAAGAACTATAGTTGATGGGAGAGGGAGAGTCAGTTTTATTTAAGACTGTGACACTAAATAGGTTACGAGAGTCCAGTGGATGGACCCACACAAAACGGCATTTGGAGACACAAATTTGACACAATAGGCATATATATTTATATGTGTGCACATATATGTGTGTATGTGTATATCTGCATGTGTGTCTGTGTGCATGTGTATGAATATGTATCCATAAGTATGTATCTAGAGAGAAGGTACATGAAATTGAGTAGGTAATATTAATAGGGTTCAGATAGGAGAAGGTGTTTAAATCTGATCAAAATACAATGTATGAAATTTGCAAAAATTCAACCAAAAAAATAAAAGGGAAAAAATTAGGAAAATGTCAAATAACCTAATAACAAACCTCAAGAATTTAGAAAAATCAAGAACAACCCAAACATGAAAGTAGTGGGCAGCAATAAATAACAATTATCAAGACAAGAATGAAGTGCGACTGAAAGAATAATACACCAAATCAATATATCTCACCCTATAAAAGATCAATTTATAATAGATCAAAGATCTTAATGTAAGACCTGAAACATTGAAACTTTTAGAGGAAAACAGAGAAAAAGTTCAAGATAAAGGTGTAGGCAAGCACTTTTTGAAAATAACACCCCATTGCAATAGGAAATAACCCCAAGTAGTGGAAAAAGGGCTTAACATGGAATTTAAAAGCTTCTGTTCAACAAAGAAAGAGCTGCCAGAGTGAAGAGGAAATCTTCAGAATGGGAAGATCTTTGCCAAGTACACATGACTTAAGGGAATAATATCTAGAATACATAAAAATGGCAGGAATTTAACATGAAAAAAGAAAAACGAATCATCCAATCAATGCATGGGCTAATGAACTAAATAAGTAGCTGTCCAAAGAATACAAATGACCAATAAATACTTGAAAAAGTGTTCAATACCATATCCATCATGGATATGCAAAACAAAACTTCTTTGCGATTCTTTCCTATCCCAGTCAGAAACACAGGGTAATAGCTGGGGAAGATGTAGGGATGGAGGTAAACTTATACAGCGCTAGCTGCAATGTAAACTTGTACAGAATCAGTAAGTTGATTCCACAAAACTCTCTAAATGGAAGTATTATATTACCAAGCTATACCATCCCAGGCTTTATACCAAAGGGACTCTAAACCAAAGTACTACATATACACTTGCACATCCATGTGTATCTCTTTACTATTCACAGTAGGTAAGAAATGGAATCAGTCTTTATATCCATCAGTAGATGAATGAAGAAATGTGGTATATATACACATTGGAATTCTTTTAGTCATAAAGAAAAATGAAATCATGGCATTTGCTGGAAAATGAATAGAACTAGTGGTCATTAAATGAAATAATAAGCCAGATTCAGACAGACAAACACAGCATGCTTTTGCACACATGTGGAGCATGCCACGCGTGTGTGTGTGTGTGTGTGTGTGTGTGTGTGTGTGTGTGTGCGTGTGTGTGTGTGTACTATGAAAGCAGAAAGGGGACCACGGAAAGAAAGAGCTTTTAAAGGAGGAGGAAAAGAGATGGTAATGGAACACCTGTGGCCTGAAAGCAGAAGGGAGGACTATCTGAGATATGAAAGGGGGACCAACAGGAGGCAGCAGGAAGGATGTGGGAAGGCCGTGCAGGAGGAGAATGAATAAGAACAAAGAATAATGTGTGTGTGTGTGTGTGTGTGTGTGTACATATATATATACAAAACCCATAATTAAGCCCAGCATTTTATATTCTAACTTAAAAATTAAGTAAGAAAACAAAACAATTTGAGTTTAATAAATGGACTACACTAACAGAAACCACATGGGTTTGAGTGGAAAATTCTGGGATTCAAACCCAGTGCATTGATTCCAACATGGTGCCTTCCTCTACTAACTTTTCCTGTCGCCAAGAATGTGCTCAAGGGATGGTGAGACTGAGATGACAATGGCATATGCTCTAAGTGCAAAGGGAAGGCATGACGGGTGGTGGGGGAGGGCAGTGTCCTGCTTCCATTACTTCCAGTGTCTGAACAAATACCAGACTACATCTGACAGGGCTTGTACTAAGTTTTCTCCAGACATATATCATCACTTTACATATAAATCAGGATTAGTTACTCATTGTAAGGAGGATGATCACTTATGTAGCACATTGTATGATATCAGGAGTGTCTAGAAAGCACTTGCAGAATGCAATTAGGTCATCAATGGGCAAGGCTCTGCTGTTTGAATGCAGCTAGGAAAGAGAGACATTCTAATATTTAAGTACCATATTTTTATATAGAATGTGGGAGAGACAAAACAATAATAAAGTTGGAATTAGCTAAAAATAAACGCAGTAGCAGTTATTCATATTAACCACGCTAGTGGGATGTTTAGGTCAGTTTTGTAGTTTGCAGAAGGTTCTTATTTTGCCTGTTCTCAGATTTGATTATGAGCATTGTCATTTTAATCCTGTCTTGATTCATCAGATTCAGAGAATGAACTTGTCTGATGTTGTTTCTCTATGAAATTCTTTAAGTTCAACAGAACACTACGGTCTACCTATGAGTGACAAGCCAGCCTCCAGATGTCAGGGAATATTTTTTTCTTCTCAACACTTAACTTTTCTCTTACTACTTTTATTTGTAGTCTTTAGCTAAAGACAAACAGGTGCATTTAAGAAATAGAGAAGTTTATGACTATATTTATTTATAGCTAATACATAAAACTGTACATATTTATGGGGGACCATGTGATATTTTAGTACATATGTGCATTGTGCAGTGTTCAAATCAGTGTAAATATATCTTCTCAAACATCACTTTTATGGTTAAAAACATCCAAATTCTTTTCTTCTAGCTTTTAAAAAATGGAATTATACATCATTGTTATCTACAGTCATACAGCATGCAATAGCACATGAGAACTTCTTGCTTCTCTGGTAACCATTATTATACTCTAAATTTCTGTGAGATCAACATTTTAAAATATGCCCTTTATGAGTGAGACTGTGAAGTACTTGCTACTCACCTGGATTATTTTCACTTTACATAGTGAGCTCAAATTCTACCTACCAATGTTGTCAAAGATGGCAGGATTTCATCTTTTTATAAATGAATAATATTCCACTGTGTATTTATACCACATTTTCTTTACCCATTTATCAGTCTGCAGACATTTACACTATTTTAATCTGTTGACTTTTGTGAATAGTGCTGCAATAAACATGGAAGTACAGAGACTTCTTTGGCATACAGATTTAATTTCCTTTGGATAGATGCTCAGTAGTGGGATTGCTGAAACATATGGAAGTTCGACTTTTAATGGTTTTAGTAATCTCCATTTTTTTGCCATGGTGGCTTTACTCATTGAAATTCCCACTAATAAGTGTGTAACGGTCACCTTTTCTCCAGATATCTCTTAGCACTAACCTCTTTTCTTTTTGATAATATACATTCTGACTTCAAGAAGGCAACATCTCATTCAAATTTTGATTGGCATTTACTTAGTGATTCTAGAGGTACTGAACATTTTTCATGTTTATGGTTCATATATATGTATATATTGATTTCAGAATTTATTTAGATGAATTGCCCCTTTAAAAAATTTTCCCAAATTTTTGCAGTTTTCATGCAATATAGATTGATGGTATTTAGATCATTTCCTCTAGTCACATCTCCCAACTGTGCCCACTCAATTTAATGTAGTCTCTCCTATCTATCTATCTATGTATCTATCTATGTATCTATCTATCTATGTATCTATCTATGTATCTATCTATCTAATATACCTATCATATATATAGGCTTATAGAGTTTGACATTTGTGTCTCTAAATGTCCTTCAGTGCAGGTTCATCAACTGGGCCCACCAAGAGTTCCATCTGTGTGAAAGACTGTCTTTCCTCCTTCCAGAAGCCATGAATTGCCAAAAGTTCCTTAGGTGCATTTGAGATTTCTTACCCACTTTCCCATGTCTAGGCTGGAATTTTGAGTGAATTGAACTTTCATAGGACTTGTGCATGCCGTCACCATTGCTGTGAGTTCATATGAGCAACTGACCAGCTGTCTTAGAGACTCTGTTTCCTTGTGCTCATCCACTCCCTCTAGCTCTCACAGCCTTTGTGTCTCCTCTTCCACAATGATCCCTGAGACCTGAGAGGCAGAGGTTGGAAATATGTGTCCTAATCACGGATAAACACTCTGCAGCCTCTTGTTCTCTGCACATTGGCCAACTGTGGTATTCTGTATTAAACAGACTGCCCAATTCTTACTGAAGATATTCATCTCTGATGTTGATGTATTGAAGTTTCTCATATACATTATACATCAATTGTCAAATGGATAGTTTGCAGATCTTGTCTTCTCCATAAGTTATCTCTAGAGTCTGTTTCTTTTGCTGTGGAGGAGTTTTCTAGGTATATGATATCTCATTTGGTCTACTTCTTACTATTTGCATACTATAAGACAGTAAATATTTTGTTTGAATTCCAAGTTCCGTGATGAAAACCTCACAAACAGTGATATACTTAACACCAAGGTAAGTATTGTCAAATATCATCATCTCAATTATCTTAATGTTATAGTGAGAAAAAACACATAACATGAGCATTATCATCTTAACCTTTTTCATTACATTGTACAGTAGTATTAATTCTGTGTTCACTATTGTGCAACTGATCTCTAGAAAGTTTTACTATGCCAGACTACAACTCCATAACAACTACTTGCTTTCTCTTCTTCCAGCCCCTGCCAACCAGAATTATGTGTTCTGCTTTTATGAGTTTATCAAGTGAACTATTTCAAATGACGGAACACAGCATTTGCAGTTCTGTGATTGACTTATTTCAAATAATATAATGTTGTCTAGGCTAATATGTGGCATATATGAGAAAATTTCCTGTTTTAAAGGCTAAATAGTATCTATTATATATGTATATATATCACTCTTTCTTTATCAAATCATTAATAATTGGGCTCTGAAATTCCTTCTACTCTGTAACTACTACAAGTGATGATGCAATGAACATAGGTGCAAAAAAATCTCCTAAAGATACCGTTTTGCATTCTTTTGGATATATATCGAGCAATGCTGAAACATATGATAATTCCATCTTTAATTTTTGAAGAACTTCCATACTCCTTTCTGTAGTGGTGTAGCTAAAATTTCTTCTGAGGGAGTGTAAACAACATCAGCCTGCTCCTCCCTTGATCCCAAAGACAATCCAGTGTATGATTTCACCAAACTGTAGTCTGTGAAGCCAGAGAGTGTATTGGGCTTAATTACAGATCAGTGGATGAACGTTTACTTAGAGGAATGTGTGTTCTTCCCCACTAAGGCTGCACTAAAAAATCTTCATATGCAGCCAAGCTTGGGAAGATGACATCTGTCCATTGTCTGTCTGTTAGAGGACAGTCTTATGCAACAAGTGGATATACCTTTTCCAATTTGATCAGAAATATATAAGTGTTCCAGTCATTCCACATTTTAAAAAAATGGTTGTTACACCAATACTGTACTGATTCGACTTCCGTAATAGATTTTGAAAAAAGGGAGCATGAGGTTTCAAAATTCCTTTTTCTTTTTCAAGACTGTTTATTCAAAGTCTTTTGAGATTCCTTTGGAATTCAAGAGTTCTTTTTTATTTATTCAGAAATGATATTAGGGTTTTGTGCAGAGTGCACTGAGTCTACAAATCACTTCAAGTATCATGGGGACATTTAAACAATATTCAATTTTCCAATATATGAATATGTGATGTCTTTGTATTCAAATGTCATCTCTTTAATATTTTCTGCACTGCTGCAAAGTTTTAAATGTATAGATCTTTCATCTTCTTGGTTAGGTATAGTTTTAAGTAGTTTATGCCATTTAATGTTATTATAAAAGGATTTCCTTTCACATTTCTATTCATATTATATGTTAGTGTAGTATAGGTATACAACTACTTTTGAGTGTTAATTTTATAACTTGAAACTTTGATGAATTTTTCAGACCTAAGTATTTTTGTAGAATCTTCAGGGTTTTTCTACATACATGACATTAGTCACAAATAATTTTGACTTTTTCTCCTCTTCCTGTTGGTTGCCTTTTAATTCTTTTCTAATTTATCTAGGAAGGTGTTCCATTAACATGTTAGTACAAGTAGCATAGATAGGTATTTTTGTCTTGTTCCTGTGAGAGGAAAACTTTCCTGTTTTTCTACATTGAGTATTATAATAATAATAATGCCTTTTTATATATTGAAGTAAATTTATCTTAATTCTAGGTTGTTATTTTTTATCTTGTAAGGATGGATGTATTTGGTCAAATGCAATTTCTTACTCAACTCAGACGTTTTTAAGGTTTTGTTCCTTCATTGTATTAATAGCATGTTTTATATTCATTGATGTTCGTTTCTCTACCCATTCTAGCATTTCAGAAATGCATGTTTTATATGTAACTGATAATGATGTAAAACCATAGTAATGTGTTATTAATTTGAGCTTGTTAATATTTTTAGAGAACTTTTATATCAATACTTATTAGAGATTGACATTTTCAATTTTATTTCTTTGTAATATATTTTTATGATGTAGGAAACAGATTAATGCTGGCCTACAATGAGTTTGGAAGTCTCCCTTGATCTCTTTTCTGAAATTGTATTATTATAATTTTATTTCTATATATTTATGCAGTAAAATGCAGTAATTCCATATATTTATACACTATTTAATGACTAATCAGAACAGTTGAAATTCACACCTCCTTAAACATTTTTGTAAAAAGTGTTAAAATATAATGATGATATGTATTTACAAGGTACATGTGATGCTTTGATATACCTATGTAATGTGTGCTGATCAGATTAAGGTTGTTAAAAATTAATGTTTCTGTTTCCATTATCATTGATTTATGTTGAAGATCTTCAATTCTTCTCGTGTAATATAAATGTTCTTTAAGTATATGTAATATAAATGTTCTTTAAGTATTTGGTAGAACTTTCAGGGAAATTGTTTAGTTGTAGTTATCCTGGGATTGTTTACTTCCTTCCTCTCTCTCTCTCTCTCTCTCTCTCTCTCTCTCTCTCTCTCTCCCTCCCTCTCTCTCTCTTCCTCCCTCCTCCTCCTCCTCCTCCGCCTCCTCCTCCTCCTTCTTTTGGTTATTGTTGCTAATTGTTTGAACAATTAGTTCTTTAATCTCACAAGTGATTGATCTGTACACATTTCTATTTCTTCATGATTCAGTCCTTGTGTGAACTATGTTTTAGGAACTTATCTGTTTACCCTAAATTATTAAATTTGTTGGCATATACATGATAACAATATCTTATTTTACCTTTTAAGTGCCCTGGCATTAATTATAATGTCTTTTATTTATTATTTTAGTTATTAAGTCTTACCTATTTTATTCAGTCTAGGTAAGTATTGTTATTTTTGTTGATTATTTAAAAATATTCTTTGGTTTTTTTGATTGTTTTCTACTTTTTCCATTCTCTATTTTGTTCCTTATGTGCTAAATTTGGGGTTTGTTTTCTTCTACATCCTTCAGGTGTAAAATTACGTTCTTCATTTTTCAATATATATTTTGATTGAGTTTTTTCTGCATTTCATATGATACATTTTAATAATATTTAGACCCTCTCCCCTATCTGAACCCCCAATTGTCACTCACCTGATCTGAAGCATTCTGTCATACATGCTAAGTCCTATGAAGTTGAGTTTGCATGCCCAGATGTCCCTCAGTGTGAGTTCATCCACTGGAGGCAATCAGCCTATCTAGAGTCACTCGAAGAAGATCAACTATCACTCACCTAGCAGTGATCAGCTGCCAATAATTCTTCAACTAAGGTTGGGGATTCTTTCCCATTTACTCAGTTCTATGCTGAGTTTTTGTCTGAGAGAGCTTGCATGGGTCTTGTGCATGTAGTCACTATTGCTCTAAGTTCGTAGGAGCAAGTTCCCACCCACATGGAAAACTCTGTTTCCTTTTGGTCATCCACCACACCTGGCTCTGAAAATCTTTCTGCCCCCTCTTTCACAATGGTCCGTGAGCCTTAGGCACATGAGGTTTAATAATACGATTCCTATCCAGGGACACACACTCTGCATTTTGCCTAGTTGTGGCTTTCTGTGCTAATTGCCCTCTGTTGCATGAGGAAGTTTCACTGATGAGACTTAAGAGATGGCATTTGTATTCTCTCTACCCCCGGTTCCAACTATGTTCCATGAGCCTTATGTGTAGAGGTTCAGCTGTAGATGTGTCACTTAGGGTTGGGCATCTTACATACGCTTTATTTTCTGTGTTTACCAGTTGTGGAACACTGTAATAGTATCCATCTGTTGCAAAAAGAAGCTTCTTTGATGAGTTGTGAATGGTATACTTGTCTGTAAATATACGGATCTATATTTAGCATACAGTAAGAAATTGTGTTTGTCTAGGAAAATGACAGAGGTAGGGTTTTCTCTAGAATTTATGACCTCTCCAGCCATGTGCATTCAGCTATGTTTATAGTATGACACACGAGTTCCTCCCACTGAGGTTTTAAGTGTAGCTGGTAAAGATTTCCCTCCACTTTGTGTGTTTGCTTTTCACTTAGATTGTTTCCTTTACTGCAAAGAAGATTTTTAATTTAATTAAGGTCCAGTTGTCAACTGTTGACCATACTTCCTGAGCAACTGATGTCCAAATTAGAAAGTCCTTATCTTGTATGATACAAACTATATTTTCTTCTAACAGTTTCATAATTTCAGTTTTCACATTGAGGTCTTTGACCCATTTGCGCTTGATGTTTGTGCAGAGTGATAAAGTTCTATTTTCACTCTTGTACAGGTGAAGATACAATTTTGCCAACACCAGATGTTGAAGATGTAGCCTTCCTCCAGTGTGCAGTTCCTAGCATCTTTGTCAAATATCAGGTGGCTGAAATTGCATGTACTCATGTTTTTGTGTTCTGTTTTGTTCCACTGATATACATGTCTGTATTTGTATCAATACCATGCTGTTTTATGACTATAACTCTGTAATATAGTTTGAGCTCTTATATGGTAACCCTCCAAGCATTGCTCTTTCTCCTGAGGATTGCTTTAGCTATCTGGAGTTTTTTGTGATTACATATGAATTTTAGGATGATTTTTTTTTTATTCTGTAAAGAGTATCATGGAGATTTTGCTTGATATTGCACTGAATCTATAGATTGCTTTTGGTAGGACGGTCATTTTCATATTCATTCTACAAATCCATGTGCATGGCAAGTCTTTCCATCTCCTGTGTCTTCCTCTACCCCTTTCTTCAAAGATTTAAAGTTTTCATTGTAGATGTTTTAAATGTCTTTGCTTAGGTTTATTCCTAGATATTTTGAGGCTATCGTGAATGGCAGTGGTTCCATGAACCCTCTCTCTGGTTGCTTGTTATTGGTATATTGAAAGGCTACTGATTTTTGTCGAATTGACTTTGTATCTTTCCACTTTGTTAAAAGTGTTGATCATTTCAAGAAGTTTTTGGTACAATTTTTGGGATCTCTCATGTATAATATCGCAATATCCACAAGTAGGGGTAATTTAACCCCTTCTTTTCCAATTGCTATTCCCATAATTTCTTCTCTTTTCATATTGCTTTAACAAGAGTTTCAAGCACTAAAGTGAAAAGGAGTGGAGGTAGTGGCCAGCTTTGTCTGGTTCCTGATTTTAGTGGTAATTCTTCACATTTTTTTTCCACTTAGTATAATGTTTGCCCTGGATTTATTGTACATAGCTTTACTTACATTGAAGTATATTCCTTACAGCCCATTTCCCTCTAGGACTTTTAACATAAATTCATGTTGGATTTTGTCAAAGTCCTTTTCAGTATCTATTGATATGAATGTGTGATTTTTGTCTTACATGATTATTACATTTGTTGTTTTATGTATATTGAACCATTTTTGCACCTCTGGAATAAAGCTGACTTTATCATGGTGGATAATCGTTTTGATGTGTCTGTATGTGATTTGCAAGTATTCTGTTCAGAATTTTTAGGTCTATGTTCATTAAGGTTATGGACCTATAGTTGTGCCCCTTCTCATATCTTAATATAGGCACTTAGAGCTATGAATTTCCCTCATAAAACTGCTTTTAATGTGTCCCAGTTGTATTGTTGTATTGTGCTATAACTTCACTTACTTTCAAGAATACTTTTCTTTCTTGCTTGCTTTCTTCTTTGACCCTGTCATCGTCCAGGAATGTGCTTTTAACCTCCATGCATTCGTAGTCACTATAGCCTCTTTTGCTTTTGTGGTCTGATAAAAGCCTCTTTTGCTTTTTATTTTGTGGTCTGATAAAATAGATGGAATAAAAAGATTTGATGTTTGTTTAGGTTTGTTTAATGCCTCAGTGTGTGGTCTATTTTAGAGAATCTTCCATGTGCTACTGAATCAAACATGTATTCTTTGGTGGTTGGGTGGAATATTCTGTAGATGTCTATTAAGTCCATTTGATGTATGACGTAGTTTAATTCAGATGCTTCTCTGTTTATTCTTCAGCCATATGTTCTATATAGCGGAGAGATTGGGGCACTGAAATCACCTACTGTTTCTGAGTTGTGGTTAATTTGTGTCTTGAGTTGGTGTCCTAAACAACAGAAAACTATTTTTTCATAGTTATGGTGGTGACAAGTACATGGTTGGTGTTCAAGGAAACATAGTTTCTGGTATGACTTCACTTCATGGTTTGAAGGTGGTTATATTTTCTCCATTGCCTCACAGGGTCTTTACTTTTTGTTCATGTGGCAAGAGAAAAATATCTGGATATTTTTGTATTATCCAAAGGATATTAATTCTTTTGGATTAAGGTCTCATTCTTGTAACTCAATTTATTTGTTAATGTTTTATTTGTTATTTTTATTTTATGTGTATGAGTGTACTGCCTGCAGGAGTATAAGTGTAACTGTGTTCTGCAATGCCCACCCACGGAGCTCAGAATAAGGCATAGGATCCCCCTGGAACTGGAGTTACAAATGGTTGTTAGCTGCCATGTGGGTGCTGGGAATCCGACCTGGGTCCTCCGTAAGAACAGACAGTGCTCTTCTTAACTGCTGAGTAATCTGTCCAGCCACCTTGCAACACAATTTAATCATAATTAATTCTATAAAGAATTATGAATGTTACCATTCCAAATGCATATGAATTTGGAGAAGGAAAGACAACTCAGTTCATTACAGATACTTCAACACAATTCCATTTATAGTAACTACCAAGAAGAGAGACTATTACTAATTCATAAACTTTTATTTGTATGACTTATTCATGTTTTATCCCATTTTTCCTCTATTACTGTGTTTTGTGTTTCATTGATTTATTTTGTAATGAGATACTTTGGTTCTGTCCTCATTATTTAATTTTTCTTGCTTGCATTTTATTGTTGGTTGCCAAGAGGACTCTTGGGTACTGACCAGTTTATCAGTATCTGAGTACTGAACCCAGGGCTGCATGCATGCCTGAAAGGTACTTTACCATTAAGCCCAAATATCTTTAGTATTGGTTTTTGGAGATTTGTTTCTTTGGTGAAATCTTGTTTCTTTGTTTCTCTGGAGGTTTTATTGATTGTTGCTTTCATTTGTGCATTTGAAAAAGATATCCAAGGCTCCAAGTCTTTACTGATTGGCTTAGGTTACTGACAGCTGAGGACAGGAGCTTCACTGATTAGTTCAAATGGAGATTGGGATGATCTCTTTAATTTTTTTCTCAAAATGTATATTCTTTGTGCTTATCTGCATAATTTCCTAGTTAAAAAGCTTTGTCAGTTTCTTTCTTAAGAGCTCATAATTTGTTGTTTCTTTTACTGTTTCTCTGTGGTATTTTAGTCTTGCAGATACTGCAACAATCCAGCAAAATCTCCTTTGTTCTCTAAGGTCCCTAGGCATTCAAAAAATGTTAGATCAGTAATAGTATTTTCAATCAAGAAAATACAAATCATTCAGTTAAGTAGGCATACAGAAAGCTGGGGAATTTAGTTGTACATTCCACTTTTCACTTTCTCTCCAAAATGAGGAGCCTCATTCAGAATATTTTCTCCTATTCACACTGAGTTGTGCCAGTTTGGGGAAGGGTTATAACAGGAGAAATGCAGTGACTTTTCTCATGTGTTGAAACATAGTTGTCTTGGATTTGCCTACGCCTAAATACTGAAATTTCTTGATTTGTTTTTGGTAGTTCTTATAAAGGCTTTTAGACTCATAATATTGGTAAGTCAGAGCCTCTGTGGTGGAGTAAGGTTTATAGATTTCAATGCTGCCGTCTTGATCCCTCTCCATAAACACTAATGAATGAACAATTTGATTCAGAGAAAGATTGGATGAAATCCCTAAAGGTACCCAGTGAGGAAGCTGAAGAACTAAGGTCTAAATGAAAGATGTTCTGAGTTCTAGCCTATGTGCTGAGCATTTGACCTCCATACTGCAGTTGATGGTCAGTGGGTTGATGAAGAACTATGAAATGCATGGCTCTTTCATGGAAGGAGCAAAAATGGAAGCAGCATTGAGCTACATAAGAAATAGTCTAATTTCTTACTACATGTTTTATTAACTTAGGCACATTAATATATAGATTGTTATATATGATATTAAGGTTTTTTAAGCTTGAGGGCTTACCATTTTTAGTTTTCTTTCAGTCACTTATTTGACAAGTCCTTTCAATACTAACTCCATCAGTACTTTACATTATATGGTTTCGAACAAGTCACATGACCAGGAAGTATTTAAACTGGGTTAGAATCTATGAATTCTCAGCCCTAATGCTTGTTTATGAAAGAGAAGCTGTGTTGGAATCTGTTTTTCAACTCTTACATCATGCTGTGTCGTAAGAACTGGAACTTAATGAGCCATGGTTTATAGAAGGAAATGTAGGTATTTCAAAATTGGAAGCAGTCAGCAATAAGAATTCAGTGGTTCAAGTCTTGAAATATGTTCATGACTGTTGTAGTGTTAAGAACACAGTGGGTAGTGTAATGCTCAGTTATTTGTGGGAGTGACTTTCCTGAGATTGCCTTCTGTTACAAACGTGGACATACCTCTTTTATAAAACAAACAAGGGGTAACTGTGAGAATGAGTTTTCTGGACAAATGGAATCATACCTATCTTTGTAACCAAAGTTAATCTTATAGTTTGAGATCATTTAGCACTATCTTACATTGTTTATAAGGCAAAAATACTTACTAGGCCTTGGACTCCTCCCATATCCTAAACATATAGCTTCAATCCCTCATGATCCTTCTTTACACTTGACCCAGAAAATGTATGTTTGGATGTTGTGAAAACAGCAATGTTGCAAACAGCAAATTATCCCATTTTTGTTGCTTATAATAGGAGGAATTAGGTTGACATTTGTTTGTGATTATATATTCTATTCTAGGCCAGTAGGGGTCCGAAAAGGCAAATTCTTCTTTTCCCAGGTGATTGTGGATGTACTGTTTCAATAAAGACAGCAAGACCTTTGTTAAAGAGAACAGTTAAGAGCACAGTTCCTAGAGAAATCTGAAGAAACAAGTTCTCAGAACAGATCAGGCCCCAGCCCTAGTTTTAATGGATGCTAAGAGCCAGGCTGTCTTTGCTCATGCATCATCATAATGTGCCATTGTACCACAGCAGCTACTAGGATACAACAACTTTTAGGAGAATAGAATAAAGGAGAAGGAGTAGAATGCCTGGAGACAGGACAAAATCATGATGGGAAAGTTCGTCCTCAAATGCTAAGTACTTCTAGAAAGAGTGCATTTGAGAATGGAATTGATCCTCTACACCTTGTATATTTCCTTTCTTTTATTCTGTCTGCACCTCCTTTCCTCCCTTACCTTCCTTCCTTCCTTCTTCATTCTCTCCTTCCTAAAGTTAGGGATGTACTTAATATTAATCACTGCATGTATACACAATGGAAGAATGTGTACAATGAAATGAGAAAATTCAAAGTTCACAGAATGTTTTCACATTCACAGGTGCTAAGTTACACTTATTAAATTCTTTACTGAATTACATCTCTATGTAGCAATATGATCTGTACCCACTTGGCTTCACTGAGCTTCAGTTGTACTCATCTGCAGAATAAGTGTTGTCAGAGTGCTGACCTCCCAACATTGTTGTAAGTAGTAAATGAATTAATATGCATATAATGCCTCATAGCTATAATGTACTAGGTACTTGGTTTATAATTACATTTTATACTCTCTTTATTCTCTAGTCTATAAACATATCGATGTTTCCCAGCTATGATTGTTGTACATATAAGTTCATAGTTTGCCCCTTGCTTGCATCATGGAATGACCTACGTATTGTTATATAATCAATATGATTTTTAAGGTTCTTTTCTATCTTCAGACAATGTGCCAAAATTCATCAAACCATTCTCCCCAATGTTGAGTGGTATATCTTGTCCTGAAGCTTTTCTATATAGATAACAATGAGTATCTTCTAATGTTTTGCATTTTCTTACATTACCAGGAAACTTCAAACTTCAGGTCTACACGGGCTTCTCCTGACAGTGTTAATGGCCAAAGTCAGGCTTACTGCCAGTAAGGCTTTTATGAGCCAAAGCAATCCAACCACATATACAGTGTCTCAGGACCCATAAATTATGGTTTGTGCCCCCACAAAGATCTAAATTAAAGAGAGAGTGAGGTCTGGGCAGTGATTTTTTTTTCAATATGAGTATGAAAATTGCTGTGAGTATTGCTGGGAATACTTAGAGATCAGGACAAATGGAAACACAATTTTTAAGCACTACAAACCAAAGTCCTTGCTCGAAGAGATTGCAATTCAAAACTGTCTACCTGAATATGGGAACAAAGAACAATGACGCCCAGGAAGATACAAGTCAGGAGACACAACCAGGACATAAAACGGTTACCATTAGCAATCTTACTATGAGGCAGGTCTGAGGCTATTGAGAGTTGAAGGATAATTTAAAACTGAATGAGGATGAAAGTAAGCACTACTATGGGGGAAGGAAAGACTAGGAGAGCAGAGACAGTGGCATTAAGAAGAGGAATCTCACCAAATCTAACCACAGAGAAACAGCTTCTTCAGCACTGCATCATTAGAAAAGAGAAGGTGGAGTGGAGGGAAATGGCTTCTCCCCTTCATGGAAACACAAATGGTGGCTGCCTAAAGGAACATGAAGAGGGTCCAGAGAATGCAGATGCTCACCAACATCTAAACACAGGGAACATCTAGACTCCCTCGACTAGAACACATAAAAGAAGCAATGGAGGTGTGCCTGATTATAGGCCAATATTACAGTGTAAAACCACTATTTGCAATCCTTCAAATCCCTCCCTCCTCTCAGGACAAACTCCTACTCCATCTTGAGTTCTATAAGGCCTTGAATGTTCTGATCTCTGGCAACATCATAAGTCTCATGTGTTCCTACCCCTTCATAATCTGGGTTGCAGCACCTTATTTCAGGCCCTTGAATGAATTGCAGTCTCTCATATTCAAGACTTCTTACATGTTTTTCTTTCTGTTCACAACACAGTCCCTTTCCATTCTGCTCATGCATCTCATTAATATCTTAAGTTGAATGGCACTTTGCCCAGGAAGTATAGATTAATGCCTTTTTGGCATCCTAAGTATGCCCTATACTGCCTAACACTTTCACATGTTTTGGGTTGTTACTATCTTGTCTAATTTATACTCTGCAAGCTCAAACTCTAACTCTATCTTGAGTTCTATAAGACCTTGAATGTTCTCATCTCTCTTGTTTGTTATTGACTACATAGTGCCTGATATAAAGTAGAAAAAATACTTATTAAATAGATGTGAACAAACTGATCAATTCATATTCACTTCTATCAGCACATGGTCTAATCAAGGTTTGTACTGAAAGTAGTGAATGAGACAGCCATGTTTCCTGCCTCCCTTTGAGCCCACTGCAGTCTAACAGGGGCATAATGGGTATATTGAACAATACTTAATAATAATGTCTCTGTAAGGATGCAGAGTACTTTTAAGACTGTGAGATTCATGGTATAGAGGGTGAAAGAAGACTCCACAGGGAAAAATGTTTGGAGTGTGACTGTGTGGATCCAATAATGCTTTGAAAGATAAAGAAGGGAAGGAAAATGTTTCTAGAAAATAGATTAGCTAAAGCAAAGGCATCTCCAGAAAGATGAAACAATGCTCAGGAAACAGCAAACAGGTTGGAAGGAAACTGACAGAGCTACCTAATTGTGCTATAATATGAGAATGGTAGAAAAAAGTAAGTGACCAGATCATATATATTATATATATATATATATGTATATATGTTATATATATAAAATCATTAGATAGAGATACATAGATTGATGGATAGATGATAGATAGAGAGTTAGATATAGATAAAGACATAATTTGAATAGGGAAGATACATAAGAAAAGCTAAGACTTGGTAGATGGAGCAACTGCAACGGAACAATATTTTGCATGGGAATTTTCATCCAGGAGCACTATAAAACTTAGAGGAAATACTGTAAGAAAATTCTCAATTTCCTCACCTATAATATGAAATTGTATGTCATTTTCAAATTCTCAACGATGTAGAAAGAACGTTGGCTGAATATTCGAATACTTGACTGACAGTAGTAAGTTTGAAGGTAAAGATATGATGGTTGTTTGCCTTGTACAGATCAACTGTAAAGAAATGGTGTATCCTAACATGGGTAAGCAGCAGTATGTGCATGTGGATGAAGAGACTAAAGATAAGAAGATAGGTTCAGGATCCAACCCCAATTCTGCCTCTGACTTGGTATGAGCACTTGGACCAAACCTTTCTCTCCTCTAGGCCTAGTTCCCTTGTTAAACCCTTCTCATCTTAATGTGCTACAGTTTGTTGGCTATCGTATGGTATACAACTAAACTGGGGGGATGGTCTACACAAAGGCTACTGGAAAAATAGGAAAAGATATGAATTTCATCTGGATGCTTCACTTAAATTAGTTAGAAAAATGATCTAAGAAGTGCCCAGATCTTTCCCCTCTACTAACTGAAAGAAACTCTTTTCCTGGGACAATGCAGTACATATGTGACTCAAGATTCTGGGAACCATATATTCTCACAATGCACATGTAAGAAAATGGGCTAGGAAGGGCATCGGTCTTGACAGTTCATTATTTTATTTATTTGGTACCAACGAGAAATTACATGGCTTTAAGGTAAGCAAAGATTATGAAAAGCCTGTGATCAGACAGAATGGCAATGGCACCCATAGGCCAGCTAAAAGTTTCCAAAGATGATTCTAGCCAGCCAGAGACTGCACTTGAATTTGAGATGAGGAGTATGTGGATTAACTGACAAGCCCAAATCCGAAGCATGATAGAATAGGAACCTATTTCTGGAATAGTTCAATTTAGATGATAACTGCTCCCAAGAAACATTTTCCCAAAGTCATTTGTAAGGGGCACTGTATTGTGGAGGCTACTCCAGATATTTATGATACACAGATGCAGACAGTAACAGTAAATTTGGCATGGAAATGTACCAAATATTTTAAGTGACTGATGTTTATTCCTCCACAAATAAAACTTTCATAGCACATGATGAGTACATTTTGTCTGAGACGTACTTATTTATCAGCAACTAAAACATGAAATTAGCTGGTCCCTAAAGGCAGTTTTGTCCACTGTCTGGTGCTTTAATAAATCATTTCAATCAAAGTCAGCAGGCAATGGGGGAAGGTACCACATTTGCTTTTCATATTCTCACATTCTGCATGAACAATTGTTTTTCATTTAGGACCTGTGATGATCCCCTTGAGACTGTCTCCGTGATCCTGTGATTTCTAGTTTCTGGGGGACTGGTCATGTGTTTGCGTTGGCAAACTATAACAGGAAACGCTCTTTCCCTTTCTTCTTGCTTTCAACATTTAAAGTCCTGGGAATGTTTTAGAAACAGACCCCTGACCAAGACAATGTTTCTACTGTAACAGAACGTATCAAGGATAGTTCTCGTGAGCATAATCCTTCTCCTTCCCAGTCACACATTTTAAGAAAAACAGATTTCATCTGATTGGTCATATTTCCATCAATCCCTCCTGCTGCTATGAGAAATATGAGTATGCATGAAACATGTTTTTCTGGTGTTGACTACTCAGGGGACCTTGAAGATGCCATTATTTCTGCCAAGCAAGAAATCCACATCATACTAGTAAGAACAAGAACTTAGCCGATGTGAGCCTGGCAGTGTGGGCGACAAGAAGCCATGGTTTAAGTCTAGCAATATATCATGATTGTCATATCATGCTAAGGTCAGACAAGTCTTTCTCCTTGAATAGCAAAGAGGAGACTCTTATAAGGTATGAGCCTTACCAATTTATCTGGAAAGTCAAACAATCTGTAGTCTAGCCTGGGGCTCCCAAAACTAGTAATTCAAGACTAGACATCTGTAACAAGATGACTCTGAGTTGGGAGAGAGCACACCTGGGATGACCTCAAACTCACAATAAACCTCCCTCATTGTACCAAGTAGCTGGGGCCATGAGAATATCCCAATACACTCAGCCTCCCAAGACTCTTAAAAGCCAAAAGACATGGCAATAAGAGACTGATATCTTTAAGGTCCATAATTTTCCTTGATGGCTATGTGCAAACAAAATCCAAAGCCTCTTACTGGGTATTGTATTTGTTATATTTTTCATGCTATATAAAGCTAAACAAACAAACTGGTCATGGTGGCACATGCCTTTAATCCCAGCAATTGGGAGGAGGAGGAAGGTCAATCTTTATGAGTTCAAGTTCAGACTACGCTGAAGAGTGAGTTCCAGGTGAACTGGGGTTAGATAATGAGACCCTGTCTGAAAAACAAAACAAAACAGACAACAAACAAACGAATGTGTATCCCCAGCATCAGGATATTTAAATACAGTAGCTCACCAATTATCATGGTTTTAGAAGACATTACTCTTAATTTAAATAAGCAATAATTTAGTAATGTCTATAAAACAGTTTCATTAATCATATCACCACTTGCCTCATTTGATATAAATTTTCCCTTTTTATCTAAGAAATGAAGCCATGAGAAAACACAAAATTTTTCTTTTTGCTCCCAGGGTTATAGGAAATTAACAAGTGAGGATGTTAACCCTTATTTTGTGTTTTTCTCACAAAACGTTAATTCTTTATGATGTCTTTAATGGAAAGAATGAAGAGAATAAAATTATTTTTGGCATTTTATCATGAAGTTAAGGTGCGAAGGAAATTGCCACGATGTCACTCTTAGTTAAACAAGTAGAGATGAGTCCTTGAACCTTGGAACCTCAGCTCTTTCCGTTATAAAACAAGACTGTTAACACACGTTGGTGATGCCAGGTAGAGCCAATCTATTATGTCCTTTCCCAGAAACAGCCTGACCCATGACATCTGCCCTGAAAGAACTATTTGAGACAACCTGTAAGGTATTATTCGCAAACACCCCAGCCATTTTCTGAGGGCCTATTTTGGGACACATGCTGAACTGGGTACATATTATCAAAGCATCATTATTCCTTTATGGAACCAGATGAGAAATAAATAGACCAATGCAAACATTTTCTTGTTGGTGTTTTACATTAACCCAATGAAGGTGATATTGTATTTCTTTCATATTGTGGATAATAAAACTAAGGCTGTGGCATGCCAAATAAGTTACCCATGATCACACAGTAATTAGAAAATCCATGCTTCCACCCCTGGACTGTACAGAGTGTCAGATAATCTCATTTTCCCAGATTTAAGAGATGAAATTTTTTCAGCAGTGTCACAGAGTCAGATACATCACAACTAGAAGGGAACTCAAGAGATTATCTTCATAAATGAGAAGACTGAAATACAAAATGATTTGACCTCGGTCACATAGGAATGTAATGGAAGTTAGAACAAGAATAAAACTTTACAAGCCCAGGAAAGACCATCCCGTAGGAAAGTGGTCCATGGCGCATATCATACTGCTCAGAAAAAGAAGAGAAAGGAACTGGAGCCATTTGAGCTCCTGCTCCCTGGCCCAGGGCTAACCCTCTTCTTGCAGGGATTATTCCCATGTGAATTGATAGCTTGGATTGGAAAAAGTGATATTGTAAATATTGCCAATTCACAGAAGATTTAAGATTTTTCCTCAATTCGTGAATGTAGGTAACAAGCTACTGTAGTATAAGTAGTACTTGTAACAGGACATTTAAAAATTAGAGATGTTTTCAAATCATATTAGAGTTGTTGAACCTGTCTCAAGATGGCATATGTACCCACTTATGTAGTAGTACTTGTTCATTATTCCTTGATAAAGATACATATCTTACCATATCATGATTTTGAAAAAAACATTCTGTGCATATATTTTAGTAACTTGTTTTCTTTTTAATATCATTTATTTTATCATCCAGTTAAAGAACATTTTATAGTGTGGTCTATAGATTTCACCAGATGTCTCAGAGGCTGGGACATGATACAGGTTAAGATATTTTTCCCGCAGTAAGAAATGTACTCACTCCAGACAAGATCAACTTCTATGACTGAACACTTTCACGTAAAGTCGTCAATCAATATAGCAGTACAATGAAGAATTTTTCTAAATATGTATTTATTTATTTATTTATTTATTTATTTATTTATTTATTTAGTGTGCATGGGGGTATATGCCTGCCATGGTGTGTGTGTGTGTGTGTGTGTGTGTGTGTGTGTGTGTG
>NW_008341748.1:3089308-3097442 GCF_000622305.1 Nannospalax galili
TTTGTGAAGGAGAGAGACAGAGACAGAGACACAACTTCCGAGGAGTCCATTCTCTCCTTCTACCCTAAGTGTCCCTGGGATTGAATTCAGTTCGTCAGCCTTGGTAGCAGGTGCCTTCACTGGCGAGTATGCCTATCAGGGAATTGGCTCAAGGAAAAAGCAGCAGTCCTTAGTCAACACCAAACCTCAACCAACAGTTCAGTCCCTTCCCTTAATATACTCACTACATGACGTCCTGGGATACGGTATCATTGCCCTGTGTAGTCTGAGTTCTGCCCTTCAGTGGACAAGGAGAAAGTAAGAAATGACTGGCCCTGGATTTGTGCAAAGTATTTGGTAACAAAATGTCTTCTTAAAAATGTATTTATCCAGACACTATAAAATTTTCTCAGCAATATTGCTCAATGGGAATGCATAGAGTGAATATACTAAATTCTAGATCTTTATGGAACTTTCCTTACTAACATCATCATACTGGTGTCTTCTAGACCCTCCCTTCTTTCCTGAGTCTGTGAACGGAACAAGTACATTGCCCTGTGGTTAACTTGAAACTGTGAAAGCTGATAGTCTTATCTGATTTCCAGACATCTTCAACTATTTTTTAATTTAATAAATAGTGTTTTGTTCATACCTTAATTCAACACATGAATTTCTATTCATGCAATCTTATAAGAATCTGACTATATGCACTATTTCCTCATCTGGACAGAAACAGTATAATTTCCATGTAGAAAACGTATTTACAGGTCAATAGGAAGCAACAATCCCTGCTTACAAAAAAGAATGTTTGCATATAAAGCACTGGTACAGTACTTCACAGTCTACACAAAAATTCACAACAATCACCTCAATCTCCACAATTCAGTCTAGAAGGTAGTTTGGGGGGAATTGTTTATTTGCTTGTTTTAATATATATGATTGTTTTGCTTATATGCATATAATTGCACTGCATGTATGCAATGTCCACAGAGGCCAGAATGCATGGGATCCCCTGGGACTGGATGCTTGTGAGCCACAATGTGGGTGCTGGGAACTGAACCCCAGGTTCAGCAAGGACAACCACTGCTCTTAACTGCTAAGCCATCTCTCCAGTCCCTTGAAGGTAGTTTTAGCTCCTCTTCATAAATATAAGGAAACAAGGTCATGTGCCTTGTCCAAGGTCTCAAGGCAGCCAGAAGCAAAGCTAGCATTTGTACTTAGTGCAATATGGCTTTTCACAATGGCCAATAGCACCTAGCCAGGCACACACCTTTAATTCCAGCACTTAAGAGGCAGAAGCAGGCAGATGTCTGTAAGATAGAGGCCAGCCTGATCTACATAGCAAGTTCCAAGCTAGCTGGGGCTATAGGGTGACCCTGTCTCTAAGCCAAAAACAAAAACACAAAACACAGTGCCCAATCGCCCTAGTGAATTTTAAAAAATATTTTATTTATTATTTGTATTTTATGTGTATCAGTGTATTGCCTGCATGCATGTAAGGTCACCCATGTCCTACAATGCCTTCGGAGGACAGAAGATGGCATCAGATCCCCTGGAACTGGAGTTAGAGATGGTTGTTAGCCACCATGTGGGTGCTGGGATTCGACCCTGGGTCTTCTATAAGAACAGCCAGTACTCCTAACCGCTGAGCCATCTCTCCAGCCCCATTACTTGTGAATTTCATGTATGAAGATAGTTCAAAAAGAAAGGTCAGCAGCAAAACCCTACCTCACCAATGAATATCATCATCTTCCAGATAAAACACCTGATGAAAGGCAAACCCAAACATGGACATGGAAATCAGCTCATCCCACAGGAGAATTCGGATTTACCCTGTTTCCTAACTGAACACAGATGGGGGATTCTAGTGAGTCAATAAAGGCTGAAGGACAAGGGGCAATCTTGCCAGCCACAAATCCTTTAGAAAGCCAGAGAACTGGCTTTTACTCCTTAGATCACAACTCCATGAACCAAGACCAGAATGCAGTTTGCCATTCTAGAACTTCTGGGACCATAGAGTCACGAAATCCTTGGAAAGGATTCTAATAATGTCTTATTTGAAAGCACAGAAAATAAACAACAGAGTAATTAAGGGATATTTCATCAAGGACCTTGCCAAACCTTCTATCTGGTTATAACTGTGATTCCCAAGGTGGTCCAATGCTGGTGATAGCCAGAATACACCTGTAAATACTCAACTGTTGGGGCAATTATGGGAGTTAGCTGACAGTCTGTCATTTAGGGAAAGAACTGCCTAATTGCATCCTTAACTGAGTATTTGCAGATGTGTTCAATACATGCAGAAGGAAGATCACGAAGAGCCACGACCATGAGCCTCATTATGACATTGTTGAATCCATAGCAACTGAGAAGAGACGTGCAAGTCATCAGATTCACCCCACATCAGTCATCCTAGTAAGGCTAGGAGGAAAGAAGTTAGAGGGAAAGTAAGAAAGCCATGTTCTCCAAAGACCTGAACTAGGCTTATAAAGTTGTAGTCCTCAGCAAGGAAAACTAGCTGCGAAGACACGGCCAAATGCAGTAGCTGGGGAAAGAGACAAGGAAGGTAGGTGACTGGGTCCACATAGCTTTAGATTTGTCGTGAGATAATGCTGGTTTAATACATAGTACATTTGATGTGATATTCCAGAATGTCCTTGCTGTCATTAATAGTCCTGGACCATATTAACTGAAATATGACACTGCTCTCAATTGATACTTCTGCCCAAAGAAGCAATATGCGTCTTTGAAAAAAAAAATGATGGGATAGCCCAAATTTGTGCTTCAACAATTTCCTCTTCTCTCTTATGGTCTCCAAAGGAATTGGGGAGGGGCTCCACTTTTCCATGTTGCTCACTACCATGGTAAAACTTGCCTGTTGCTCAGACAGCTGTTGCCTGTTTAAAGTGACAAGTCAATGAATCATAAAAGGCCAGAATGGGAATGCCCCTGCTAAGCATGAAGACCCACCCTTTATTTATTTTCCAGATGAGCTATGAGAGGAAAGGAAAGAAGAGGCTTCTTTGAGGTCACACAGATAGTTAGGTGCAGACTGAGACAAGAATCCAAGCCTTCTGGGACAATGCCCAGGACATTACCTGCTCACCAATTTGCGGCTTAATTTGAAATGCACACAGATCAGTCTAAGTAAATGGTGTATGTGATAGTTCCCTGTCAGAGCCAAGACATGTCACTGCCAGCCCCCATCCCCTACCCAACCAGTCCTGAGGAGGAGGCATCAGCTAGAGTTTAATTCTCATTAATACCTGAAAGATGGAACATCTTGTCCCCCAAATTTCTTAATGGTAATGCCGCTGGAAATATAAGTTAATGGTGGCTAGAGATGGCAAAATTGGGCAAAAAAAAGCCATAAAAAATCAAAAGTAACTTTTCATAGGTGTAAATATAAAACTTTTCTGGGAACATGTCAGAGGGAAGCAAGCTTCTATAGTGTGAGTTAAAATCTAAATTACATTATTTGGAGGTATACAAGCATAGATGAATAAACAACACATAAAGCAGCGCTTTAAGAGGAATACTTCTATATTTCAAGCATTTTCCCACTCTGAAATTCATTACTTAATATAGAATCTTTTAGTCACAGAATTTCTAGAGTTTATTCAATATCTTTTATGTGCTTTACAAGGTCATTAGAGAATTTATTTGCTCTTTCCCTTACAGATTGGAAGGTGGGCGGTGATATATGAGGTTTCACATTTTATTTATTCACCAAACTGTTCCAGATGTGATCCCATCAGTTATCCACTGACACATCAAACCTGCTGGGTGCCCTGCACACTGACCTCCTCCCCACATTTGCTTTCATGCTCTTAAAAGTTATAGCAGGGCTTACTTGGATGGGAAGACAAGAGAATTGCTATTTGGGGAGAGGTAGTAGTGGGAGAGAGATGATCAAACTTTAGTAATAAAAAAATTTAATTACTTGTCTGCAATTTGGAAATGATATCCAGGTGGAAAACTGATCGAGTACCATCCCCCCTACCAAATGACTTCCCACTTGCCCTCCAAACGGAGCTGTTTGTCTCAGATTTGGAATGTGCAGGAACTGAATAAATGGAATTGAACAGGTACTAAATCATTTCCCCCTTCTCCTAGTGATTTGTCACCATAATAAGCATTCTGAGGTTGATAGACCTTTTATTACTACACACTGTTAAGTAGGAAGGAGACTGCAATGTATTCCTGGCACTCCTTAAGGAAATTAATTACTCTGTGCAAACATTTTTTAAAATATTGATTTAGCAGAAAGAAGTGTATTTAAACCCAAGTGCTTATTTAGTACAAAATATGAAACATTGTTATGTTTGTGTTGGAAAGGATAATGATGACTCATTTATATGACACTAGGGCCCCTGACATGTAATATACATTTTCCCAACTACCTCCCAAAGAACAGAAAGGGCAAAGCAAAGAAGAGGAGAATCCCTGTATGATTCCACATGTACATATAATATGCATTCATTTATATCACACTATATGTAAATATTTATATTGCAATCTTATATTTGAAAAGTGTCAGAATTCTTTGATAAGGCTCAGAGAGACTAATATGAAAATACAACTATATATGTAGAAATGGCACTATTGATACAGTTTCCAAATTTAGCAAAAAAATTAGTATATTCCATGGAGCATATTTACAGTAAATTATTCATTATTTATTGTAAATTTAAGTTTAACTGAGTATCTCTTATTTCTTTGGGCCACCCTGAATGAGAAGTCTTATTCCGTTCTTGCCATTCCCCAACAATAGAGTTGATTGTGGAAATATGAGTGATTTGCTAATGTTCTCATGGTGATTTTAGGTCAGTTCTACGGCTTATTAGTTATGTGATGCTTAATATCTTCCTTACATTCTCACCTGCCTTGGGAGCAGAAAGAAGAGAATGGGTACATGCTATGGTGCTATGACAGGAAGGCTGCATACTCAACCCAGCTTAATTGGGAAACAGCCTTCTTGGGCCTTTGAGATCCCCCATGCTCAGGCAAATGAAGTGATCTGAAGACAACTTTTGCTTGGTACCTTCCACCTTATCCCTAAACCTCAATATCTGAACCCAACCCAATCTAACAATTGCACCACCTAAAAAGGATGGTCCTCTTAAATTGAACATAAGGAAATATGCATCATTTCACTCATGGATACACTAATATACAGCAAAGTAATATAATGTCATTTCTTATTTATCATATCTGCAAACACATGAAGCTGTATTACACATGATACTCATGAAAGGACAGAGGGAAGGTCTCTTTTATACTATTGGCAATATAAATCAATGCTATCTTTATATAAGTTAATTTGGCACTATGGTAATTTAAAATTCACATATTTGGACGAGCAATTTCTGAGATATAATGCCAAAATCAAAACCAAATGTGAAGCTTAACTACATGGGCCAACTTGACTGGGCTAAGGGATACTAACATGGTGGTTCAAAAATTATTTCAGATCTCTGCTGTGCCAATGATGGTGTTTTGGAATAGAATAGCATCTGATTAAATAGAACTAATGAAGGAGATTATCCTCACCTGTGTGAGCTGACATTATTTGATCCTGGATGGCCTAAATAAAATTTAAAATCTAAGAAAGAAAATTTACTCTCTCGTTCAGCTACAACATCCATCCTCTCCTATCTGCCTGTATTTATTCTTCTGATTCTTTGGCCTTTGGACTGAAAAGATTTTATGCCATTTCCTCTCATTTCTCAGTACTTTGGACTTGAACTGAGCCTTGTACACACATATACAATGTGTGGGCCTTCAGACCTGGATTGGGACTCATACAACTTATTCATTGGTTCTTAGGCCTTCAGAATTGTTATAGAAATAGAGTACTAGCCTCTTAGGATTCTTGCTTGCAAATGGTGAATCATTGGACTTATCATCCTCAATAATCGCATGACCCAATCCCTTATAATAAATTTTCTTCCATATATTTTAGTATATCCTTTTGGCTCTGTTTCTCTGGACAATCTTGACAAACAAAAAAAATTATATTTTTTTATGTTTTAGTCAAAATATGTAATGATTCAGGTGCCGTGGTTGTGCATGCATCTAGTCTGATTTCTCACGATCCAAAAGGACAGGTAGTACAAGATTAATTTGGGATGCATAGCATGACACTATCTTAAAATAATAAAAAGCCGGGTTAGGGAGATTATTGAGTAGGTAAAGTGTTTGCCTCACAAGCATGAGGATCTGAGTTCAGATCCTTAGAACCCACATAAAATTGGGCACAAGAGCACACATACGTAATACCAACACTCCTGTGGCAAGGTGGGAGAAAGAGCAGAATTCCTGGATGGACACACACTATCCTATCTGGAAAACAGACAAGCGAACAACACAGATTGTATCTCAGACAAGGCAGAGGGTAAGAACTACACCCAATGGTGTCATCTGACCTCACACAAGCACCGTGGCTTGTGTCCACCTGAACTCATACACAGGAGCACACACACACACACACACACACACACACACACACACGCACACACGTATATATACACATATATAAACAGACACATATTCATGCAAAGATAATTTTAAGAATAATTTTTTAATTTTACTTTTTGTAGTTAAGTCATTTCATCAAAAACAAATGACAGCTGAATGGTCATAATGTATGGGGTGCGCAGGGATCCCGGGGCACCAGCTGCTAGTGTGGCGCCGGTCCCCTGCGCGCACCTGGAAGGCCGCGGGTCCCACAGCGCATCTGCTCTGCGCTGCTGGCGGGCCCCTGCTTCTCCACTGCTTCTCCGCTGTGGGTCCCTCTGCTACCGGGGCTGGCCCGGTCGAGTTCCGCCCTAATTTCACCCGTGCACTTCCTCGAGATGCGAAATCCACTGGCCACTGTATCACGCGGGAAGGTGCGGGGCGGCTAAAGCTGGGTTTCCGTGAGTCGATGACGGAAGGATAGCGCCCCCCAGGGAGACTGGATCGTAGGCAGTAAGACACAGGACTCAGCTCTGATCTCAGTGATACAGCTACTTTATTCTCCTGACTCTGCTTGGCTCCAAGTCTTGGTGATCCAGCTCCAATTATTGAGGGGAAACCAGGATATTTTTATACTATGGGGGTGGTAGTAAAATCCTTAGCTGATAGGTACTTTTAGGATGCCCCATTTACATGTGGCAGTGAGCTCCTGCCAGGCTGCCAGACTGTCTGAAAATCACACAGGAAAGGCTGGCAGTTTCCAGAGCTGGAGGCCATGTTTCTGTGATGGCTGCTTCAAAAGATGAGTCAGGAAGATGCTGGGAAGGCACCCTGATGAAAAAGTAGTCTCTGCATTTGAATCCGAGCCCGTGGGCTTTCCGGACATGGAGAAACTGCTACTTTACACAGCAGGAGTCCCCAACATCTCCTCCTCTTTGATTTAAATATGGAGAAGTGCCATCACCAGCCCTAAGGGCCAACTCATCTCATCTCGGGAGAATCCAAAGTCTGATAATTGACCATGACCTGTTTTGTAGTGATTTTAGCAAATGGCAGTAATTTGTCAGCAAGGAAACCTTAAAAACAGTGAGCAAGTATCAAAATAACACAGTATTATCAGGGGGTAACAAGGGATAGGAGCTATGCAAAACAAGGGATTGCTAAGCCAACCTAATTTTTTGGTGGGTGAAATCTTGAAAATGGCTTACAAAGTTTTTTGAGAGTGTTAACATTGGTTTCAACAACATTTGATTCATTTACAAAGAAACAGCATTTTTTCCAATATCATACACCCTCCCCATGTTCAGCAGTTATCAAGTTCAATGTTCTTCTATGGTGGAGCACAACCCTGGCGAGAGAGTTTATTTGTTGTTGGAGAGATTCCAGGCTGTCAGTTGTGGATGCCATTGTCTGGTCCAGCTTGTCTTGGAAATCTGCCAGGTGCTGGGCTTGTAGCAGTTGTCGTCATAGCAACGCCTCCAGTACCCAGGGAAGGTGCAAGTTCGATCCCTACCAGCAGGGGGAAGATTTTTCTCTGCTGGCAGCACCTGGGATGTAATCATTACTGGTACACAAAAGGTGGACAAAGAAATTAACACAGTTTTGGGCTTCTTCCTCGCACCATAGGAAGAGAGGAGGGGCGATGCATGCTGTACTGGAGAGAGTAGTTAGTGAGGCATTTGTAATGAGTAGGCTT
>NW_008341748.1:3098367-3099099 GCF_000622305.1 Nannospalax galili
TGGACAAATAATGGAGCCACTCTCTTTTGTAATAGTGTGGAAATTTTAATTAGCAGAGGTGAGGTGGGGTTGCCATCTATTTTAATAAAGGAACGACCTAGCCATGGGAGTAAATTAACAGCATAGATGCTGTCAGAATAAAGGTTGAAGGGTTTATGAATCTTATCAAGAGCCATATAGATAGCAAAGAGCTCTTTAAACTGTGGGGATTTATGAGGTAGGGGTTGGAAATATATCATAGGTGGATCATCAGGAGAGTCATATATGACTAATGCAGCTCCTTTTTTCCCTCCATCTGTAAAGGCTGTAATAGTCTCTTTTATTGGTTTATTGCAAAAAAGTCTAGGTGGTAGCCAGCGAAATGTTGGAATAACTGACATCCATTTATCTTTGGGCTAGTGATTTATCAATTTGTCCTGGGAAACCTATTAAGCTAATTGCAAAAGAGGAGTGATGCTTTCCTATAATTTGCATAACCCTATTTCTCCACTGGTGGACCATGGACGCAAGAGTGTCCACTTCTGTAAGGAAGCTAGGAGCGTCCCCTACTGGCGTGTGAAGCCATTCTAGTACTCCGTGTGGCTGATGAATCACTCCTACCATGGTGGGGGAGGAATTAAATATTAAGAGTTGGACAGGTAGCTTTGGGTTATATCTGGCTAGTGATGCCTTTTGGAAGTGGCTATTAATTACTTGGAGAGCCTTTTTGCATCTGGGTTTAGATACCGTCTG
>NW_008341748.1:3099680-3100432 GCF_000622305.1 Nannospalax galili
TGTCTGCCGAATTGAGGGACATGAGTTACATCAATTTGCCAGAAGGCATTAGATTTTAGCCCTCTAGGATTGGTGTCCATTTGTTGCATAGCAGGAGTATGTATTATTAATGCACAAGAAGAGCAGGTTCTAACAATGCGTTTAAGTTGTTTGAGTGGAATGTGGGGGAATATGAGATGGAGCCCTTGCAAATTAATATGGGTGGTATGGTGGAGGTTTTGGGCATCTGTTACACTGGCAGAGAAAGTTCCAGCAGTGGCTACCTCATCTGCTATGGCATTTCCTTCAGTAAGAGGTCCAGGGAGAGAGGAGTGTGACCTGATATGCTGGACAAATAATGGAGCCACCCGTATTTGTAACAGTGTGGAAATTTTAATTAGCAGAGGTGAGATGGGGTTGCCATTTATTGTAATAAAGGAACGACCTAGCCATGGGAGTAAATTAACAGCATAAATGCTGTCAGAATAAAGGTTGAAGAGTTTATCAATCTTATCAAGAGCCATATAGATAGCAAAGAGCTCTTTAAATTGTGGGGATTTATCAGATAGAGGTTGAAAATATATCATAGGTGGGTCAATAGGGGAGTCATATATGACCAATGCCGCCCCCTTTTTTCCTCCATCTGTAAAGGCTGTAATAGTTTTTTTTTTAATTGGTTTATTGTAAAAAATTCTATGCGGTAGCCAGCGAAATGTTGGAATAACTGACATCCATTTATCTTTGGGATAGTGAATATCAATTTGTCCTGGGAA
>NW_008341748.1:3101480-3101796 GCF_000622305.1 Nannospalax galili
GGGGTGTTCCATGGGCTCCTGGAGGGCCTAATGTGACCCAGCTGTAGCTGTTCTTTTACAAGTTGTTGTAAAATGAGTAATTTTTCTCTGGGTAATGGCCATTGTTCTACCCATACTGGTTCTTTGGTGATCCAGTCGAGGGAGGGAGTTTGGTAATCAACAGTGGCCATTAGGATTGGGGTTTTTTTTGTTCTAGGAACCTCATATAATCATCTATTTGAAGGCACTCCCCTTCAGATCCACTGGCAAGAACTACATTGAGGTCTTCCAGGATATTTTGTCCTATGAGATTTGTGGCTATATCTGCAATCAGGGC
>NW_008341748.1:3103612-3120485 GCF_000622305.1 Nannospalax galili
CAGCAGTCTGACACTAGGGGGTTGGAGCGCCCTGGCAAGTTACAAGCCTCTAGATTGCAGAAAAAAAAGTGTCACTTTTAAATCTTTTGTTCTGGCCGCGAACCACCTTGAACTCCCAGGTGCTCGGCAGGGGCTAGTTAATTTAAATTCTCATTTAACTGGTTTTAGTTGTGGTTTGAATGCCTGGGGGCAGGATAACAGAGCTGACTAGAGAAATCTCCCTGACTCCAAAGCTTACGTGGAGATTTCTTAGAACTTTAGGGATTTTTCTAGCAGTGTTGAGATAGAAAAAGTGGGGTGAAATGATGGTTCCCAAGGGAACGTGCCTGAAATTAAAATCTCAGGGGATTCCACTTGGTTCCCAGCACAGGCCCTCCCGCAAATTTAAGAGGCTGGCGGCCATCCTAATGACTCTTAAGTGGCCGCTGCTTCACCAGATCTTTATATTAGAAAGATATATAGATAGAGGTCTTTTGTCTACACCTTTGCAGGCAGTCAGGGTCCGTTAGGGGGTCAAAGAAACCTTCAGCTAACATCAGGGAGTAGCCCTTACCAGGAAGCCTCAGTTGTCTCTCTGTCCTTAACGGTCCCACTCGAAGACTTTTAGACCAGAAACAAAAGGAGGAAATTAGAGGTGTCAGCTTGTGAAGTCCATGAAAACATTTTGAAAGGGTGATGCAGCATTTTGTGGGTACAGTGAATTTTATTGGTGGTATTCAATAGTGTAGGTCTCCCTAAGCCCCTCCCATTCTTCTAAGGGTCTGGGATGGAAACTGTGAAAGGAGGTACTCAGTGTGTGAGGGGCTGACTTGGGGCAGGGACGCCCCCCCCCCAGCCAAAGGTCTCTCTCCTTCTTTTGCTGGGGTGAGTGGTCCAGGGCTTTGTATTCTTTGGAAGACATGTGGACAATGGGGGGTCTACCACCCTGTTGCTACAGCCAAATTTGTTGTCATACCAGCAAATGAGCTTGACAAAGTGTTCATTGACGGCAATGCCACCCCAACATCAAAGGTAGAAAAGTGAGTGTCACTGTTAAAGTCGCAGGAAATGACCTGGTCTGCAGTATACCCAGGATGCCCTTTAAGAGGCTCTCAGATGCCTGCTTCACCACCTTCTTGATGTCATCATATTTAGCAGCTTTCTCCAGGTGGCAGGTCAGATCCATGACAGACACTTTGGGTGTCGGAACATGGAAGGCCATGCCAGTGAGATTCCCATTCTGTTCTGGGATGACCTTTCCCACAGACTTGGCAGCCCCAGTGGATGCAGGGATGATGTGCTGGGCAGCCCCACAACCATCACACCACAGCTTCCTGGAGGGGACATCCACAGATTTCTGGGTAGTGTGATGGCATGAACTGTGGTCATGAGTCCCTCAGTGATGCTGAAGTTGTCATGTATGACCTTGGCCAGGGGGTCTAAGCAGTTGGTGGTGCAGGAAGCATTGCTGACCATTTTGAGGGAGTTGTCATAGTTCTCGTGGTTCACGGCCATCACAAACCTGGGGGCATCAGCAGAAGGAGGAGAAACGATGACCATTTTTTACCCACCCTTCAAGTGCTAATGAATTACCCTGCCTTCTCCATGGTAATGAAGACACCAGTAGACTACACAACATATTGGACACCAGTATCACCCTGTTTGATGTTGGCAGGATCTCACTCGTGGAAGATGGAAATGACTTGCCCAATGATGGTAAGATTCCCATTCTCAGCCTTGACCATACTGCAGATCTTGCTGAGGGTGAAATCTTACTGGAACATGTAGATAATGTAGTGAGGTCAATGAAGGAGTCACTGATGACAACAATCTCCACTTTGCCAGAGTTGAAAGCAGCTCTGGCAACCATGCATCCAATACAGCCAAATATGTTCATTCTGACCTCCCCCATCATGTCTCAGGATGCCACTGCATGAGAAGAGGTGGCTGTCTCTGGAACCAGGAGGAGTGTAGAGCCAGGGTGACACAACTTTGAACGTATCAGAGAAATTACTTTAAAAACATGGTCCAGTCATATGATTAACACTAAAAGCAAGAAAGATTCAAACATCTTGAGATTGTTTAGTAGGTTATGAAGTAAAAGATGGAAGGTTTTGACAAGTAAGCATTTAAAAGTGTTAACTATCTCCAAAGCAATAAAAATAAAACAAAGCAGAAAACAAAAGAAAGCAAACAAAGGTTGTTGAATCCCTGCAGTATGTAACAAAGTCTCTATGGCAAGCTTATAGTCTTAAGACACTTTGGAATGAAGTCACCTACTGGATACATTGACCAAAATCATACCTGTTCATCCCTTGAAGGTAAAGGACATATGTGTTAAGCAGCAAAGTAAAACAAATGAGTGCAAAGAACTTTGGAATAAGACACACCGCAGTAGAGATTGCTAAGATCTTGGATGAATGCCTTAACTCTGCAAGATCTCAGCTTCCTAAGCTGCAGCCTGAGAATTGTAATGCCTGTTTGTTCCTCACAAAATCGCTACTATGTTAAAACAGAAAAAAAGTGAAAGAATATTGACAAAAATAAAAGCTCAATACATGTGTTTGGTGACACACCAGTGAGACAGGTATTGGAGTAAATATTAAAGTTGTATCTTGATTTTGCATAGCCTGAACTCATGATCCTAGAAAAATTATTCCATTGCTTCCACTATGTCCTGGGTGGAGAGAAAATATGAATCTATTTGGCTCTTATTCTAAAGCGAATTTATATAAGACATAAGGTCTGAACCTTGTAAAATGGTAGTACTTAGTTAGATATGAACTATGTCCTCAGCAAAATCTTACTACAAGAATCCTTTGACTTCACAGTTGTCTATTTAGTATTTAGCATTTAATTTCACAAATATTTGGATGAAATAGAATATTTTTGGTAGTCTTTCAACTTTTCAAAAATTTATTTTATCATCTGTGTGTTTTGGATTTTGCTTGAAGTTCTTCAATATCCACACAATTACTCTACCCTTTAAAATCTCCCTCCCTCAGCATGTCAACTGGTTTGTCATTATGCAGGCCTCATTAGACTACCATACTGTGGGTATTTAATTGATCTATCTTCCATATTATGTTTTGAATGTTTTAACAAGCAGCAGCTATCTTGTCCCTCTGGCTGTTCTTTCTGGCCCCTCTCCTGAGATGTTCCCTGAGCCTTCTGGTGTAGAGGTTACATTATTAGATGTGTTGCCTAGCACAGAGCATCTCTCAGACACTTATTCTCTGTGAGTGACCTGTTGAGGAACTATGTAATAGTCTCCATCTGTTACAAAAAGAATCTTCTTTGATTAGTGGTGAGAGGTACACTTACCTGTAAACCTAAGGATATGTATTTAGACTATGGTAAGAAATTGCATTGGTCTAGGGATGTAACAGAAGTTAGTTTTCTTCTAGGGTCTATGCCATCTTCATCCATGTTTATTTGGGTATGTTTATAGTACCACACATGAGTTCCTCCTTATTGAGTGGGCCTCAAGTCCAATCAGACATCTATTGATTACCTCTAAGATAAAAATGCCACTACTGTATAAGTCCTTCACTTCCTTCATCAGACTTAATTCAAGATATTTTTGAGGCTATCATCAATGAGATTGTTTCCTGGATTTCTTTCTCTGTATGTTTGTTGCTAGTATATAAGAAGGCTACTGATTTGAGGGTGTAAATTTTATATCCTGCTACTTCGCTGAATGTATTCACCAGTTCTAGGGGTTTTTTGGTGGAGTCTTTAGGGTCTTTTATGTATAGAATCATATCATCTGCAAATCAGGGTATTTTGACTTCTTCTTTTCCGCACTTGAATCCCTTTTATCTCCATTTGTGTTATTGTTCTAGCTAGGACTCCAAGTGCTATATAGAACAGGAATATAGAGAGTAAACATCCTTGTCTTCTTCCTGATTTTAATGGAATGCTTTCAGTTTTTCTCCATGTAGTATGATGTTGGTTGAGGGCTTTTGGCATATTTCCTTTATTACGTTGAGATATGTCCCCTGTATTCCTAGGTTCTTCATGACTTTTATCACAAATGGATGCTGGACTTTATCAAAGGCATTTTTTCTATCTAATGAAATGATCATGTGATTTCTGTCCTTAAGTCTGTTCAAGAGGTAGATTAAGTTCTTTGGTTTACATATGTTGAACCATTCCTACATTCCTGGGATGAAGCCAATTTGATCATGGTGAATAATATTTTTGATATGTTCTACTTGTGCAATAGTAGTATGACTATTATGGGAGTAACCAACTACTTTCTAACTAGATTTAAGGTTCACTTCATAAGATGGGAGCCCATATCTCACACTGCTGTCAGGACTAGGAGCTGGAGGCTAGATAGATCACAAGTCATGGAAGAAAGCCTAATAAAAAACTATTCATATATACATATATATGGGTGTATGTATATGTATGTATAATTAAACTTATTTCTAAGGATTTACTATTATATCCATAGATTAAGACATCTCTCAACTCTTGGCAGAGAAAATTCCTTCCTCTCAAGGCTCAAGAATCATTGCGGAAGAGGGGTAGAAAGATTGAAAGAGTCAGAGGAGGTGGGTGACCACGAGCATACAAAGTTTTGCAGATAGCAGATCAGCTACTTATGTGAATTCAAAGCAATGATGACAGCAAGCATAAGTCTTATGCAAGCTCTACTAGACAAAATCCCAGCGTAGACTTGGGAATGTATGTAAGAAACCCCAACCTTATCTGAGGAACTAATAGCAACAGATGACCGCTGGGAAGGGGAAATACACTCATTTCATGGTGGGACTTTTAGGTTGACTGAGCTCCAGTGGATGAACCCACATCAAAGAGTACTTGGGGACACAAACTTGACTCAGATAGATAGATAGATAGATAGATAGATAGATAGATAATCGATAGATAGATAGATAGATGATAGGTAGATAGATAGATAGATAGATAGATAGATAGATAGATAGATAGATATACAGGAATACAGAAATTTGGTGGTAGTGTTAGAAAGGGGTGCAGATATGAGAAGAGATATAAATATGACAAAAATATATTGTATGAAATGCACAAACATAAAACTTTTAAAAGTACCACTACTGCAATACAGACTAGTTTTGCTGGGACTGTCATTGTTGTGTTTATAGGCTTTAGAACCGGGTATGACCATTGGTTCGTTTTTGTCTCATACAATCTTGCGTAGTATAAGAGCTAGTCTTTAGGGAGGAGGCCTCCAGGTCAGTTCCAACTTAATTCTTCAAAGCCCTTTGTCTGAAATGCGTTATGCCTTCAGCAATACGGTCTTACTTTCAAGTTCTGGGAAGCAATCAAGGGCTGTGGCAATAGCCTGTGGTAGTCTCTTGGACTCCCCTGACCAACAACTCAAAGGGAGATTTTCCATGTCTGGCACTGTGATTTTTGTTATATAGGCATCAGTTATATACATGCACTCAGATTTATATTACATGCATATATATTATATTATGTATTATATTTTTCAGTGTCCTTATTTCCCTTTGGTTTTTCACACTACCTAAAAATTATTCATCTCCCCTATGTCCCTGTTTAGCTCCTCCTTCCTCCCTCTGCAGTTAAAGTACTCTCCCAATTTCCCCATGTTCCCTTTGATAACTCCTGTTTCCTATTATACCCCCTCTCCCAAGCTCCTTTATCCCTCTTATCACTTGGTTACTTTCCATTTTCCTTGCTCTTGCAGTTATATGAAACTCTGTATTTATACCTAAGGATTTGGAGTAAGGATCCACAAATGAGAAAAAGTATGTGTCCCTTATTTTTTGTGAATCTGGGTAACATAAGTTACTAATACAGTTTCTAGTTCCATCTATTTGCCTGAAAAGTCTATGATTTTGCTTTTCTTTGCCACTGAGTAGAACTGCGTAGTAGTAGTAGTAGTAGTAGTAGTAGTAGTAGTAGTAGTAAATGTATCACATTTTCATTATCCGTTCATTGGTTGAAGGACATTTAGGCCATTTACATATCCTAAATATTTTGAAAAGAGCAGCAAAAACCATGGCTGAACAAGTATCTCCACAGTAGGATATTGAGTCCTCTGGGTATATACCAAGGAGTGGTATAGCTGGATCATAGGGTAGGTCTATTTGTAGTGTTTTGAGAGTTCTCCACACTGATTTCAACAGTGGCTGTACCAGTCTGTAATCCCACTAGTTTTCTCCAGGGACTAGCTCCTGACAGATTATTTAATCCCAAATGGACAGCCCTAAACACAGGCATACATGAGCACCACTAAATGGATTCAGTGCAATATATATATATATATAAATGTATTATTTATATGAACCAATAGTAATCAAAGAAGAGGAATCAAAGAAGAGGATAAGAAATTGAGAGGGAGTGGGGACATGAGAGGAGTAGGTGGGAGACTTGGAAGGATAGAAATAATGAAAGACTATACTGATTTATGAAATTCTCAAAAAAAATCTTAAAAATGTGCTGGAGATGCTGTCACAGGCCTTTAATTCTAGCACTCAGAATGTAGAGGCAGGTGGATCTCTCTGAATTTGAGGCCAACCTGGTCTCCATAGTGAGTTCCAGGGCAGCCAGGGTCACATAGTAAGAATCATTTATCAAAAGAAGTGTAGCCATTGTTCAACTACACATAGATATTCTTAGCTGTAATCTGTATGCTTTATATGATAGTTGATTAATAAACAGGTAGACTTTGAAGAATGTAGATGTTTGGCTATTACATTTTACTTTTCATTCTACGTATTGTGTAATATTTCTGAGAGAATTCCAAATTTGCATAGCCAGAATTGCTATGCAATTCTAAAATTGCTGGAGTGTGTGTTTACATCAGGGCAGCTGTGACACTTGTATGCACCTATGAAGGGACAGTCTTTGTGCTCTAATCACATGTGAACAACCATTTGTCTTAATCTATATGTCTCATTTTATTGTTAAGAAAAATAAGACTTTCCACTTTAGAAGGCCAAAATGGCAGCATGAAGGAAAATATCATACTTTAAATTCACAGTGACACATGCTAGAGTTTACAAAGAACTAGACTTCTGATGTATTTGATGATTCATCAAAACATATATATCTGAGCTAACATCCTCTTCTCTATAGCTGCTTTTGATACAGACCCATCTCATGTGAATTAGGTGAATGGTGCCACAATGGCCAAACAGCAAACAGAATCAGATAGCTGCTAGTTGCTAAGGTTATAGTCTTCTATAATCCAGTGATAAAATGCATGCTTGGCTACTGGAACTCTAGGTTACAGGAAGAATGATTCTGTAAAGGAAAATTATAAAAAATGGGAAAAGCAGTATTTATATGACTGGTTCAAAATAGCCAAAGGCCACAAAATCCCTTGTAATGTCTCCTACCTTTAAGAAAGCATCCTTATCTTTAGCTTTATTTCCAAGAAGAGACTATTGCGATACTCGTATTTGAGGTAACTGGTATCCCCAATTTGGCAGCCAGCTTTAGGCACCAACAGGAGAAGCGACATATGAGCACCGTTGTGAAAAATGACAACATAGATGTCGACTCAACCATCTGTATTGTCAAAAATTCAAGTCACTCTGTCTTTCTTTACCTCCATGTATCCTTTCCCTTTTCCTGGCTCCTGGTGTTGCATCAGAGTTTTTATACTCACATATAAGGGATTGGTGCTGCAATCTGCAAATGAGGGACAACATACGTCGCTTGCTTCTCTGAGTTTGTGTTATTTCACTTAGCATAACACCCTCTAGTTCTATCCATTTACCTGAAAATTTCATAATTTCATCTTTTCTTACTGCTGAGTAGAACTCCATTGTGTAGATGTACCACATTTTCATTAACCATTTGTCAGTTCAGGGACAAATGCCTGAATGAATAGAACTTAACATGTATGGCAGAATACATGAGGTTCAGCAGAGGGATGAGGGAGGCATGGATGGGGGAGGGGATCTAAATTGAATTAAGAACTGTTGTATAAAATTTCAAAAGCTCAATAAAAATGTAAAAAATATTCAAGTCACTCTGTGCACAGAATTTTTCTTTTTATTTTGTCACAATGTATTTTGTCACATTTTGTCACATTTCTGCCCAATAAAGTACAGAAGTGACCTCTGTAATCTTCATTTATTTTGCACATTGTGAAGCTTCCTATGTATCATTATAGAAATATAATTTCTTTGATATATAGGATATATTTCTTTTTAAAATATGAAATATTTAAAACACAGTACCACATGGTCCCAATGTTTTCAGGTAAGAGATAGTAGATATGTATATTACAGTGATTAAAAACATGATTCTGAAGACAAAATGCCTTTGTTATTGCCCCAAGTCTACCACCTAAGAGTTTGGGAGTCTTTGGTAAGTTATTCTCTCTGATCCGTGACTAAAATAATGAATCAGACTTCATTGAATTGTGAAACTGTAAGTAAACATAACGTGATTAGAAGCTTCTTGATGCTGTGAATAATGACAGGAGATATCTAACATCAACTCAAAATTATCAAGAAGTGAGGATCCTCTACCCTAGGAATGTGGGGCCCTCATCAGAGCCAACTCTATGAGATCTGAAGACCCAGATACTGAAAGAGAGGGAAGAGAAACATTTACTGACCAAAGAAAAACCTCACTGCTATCCTGGAAGTTTCCAATGGTTCAAACCAGACATGATCTTTACGATCAAGACTTGATTCTGAAATCAACTTACACGCTGACCTTGAGTGAGCCATTTGTCCTCTATGGACCTTTGGAACATGAAGGGGAAAATGAGATGAAATCCAAAGTCCTTCCGGTTTGAACACACTGATTTTAACAGGAATATACTGCAGAAAATCTATGCTGGTTGGGGATTTGCAAATCTCTCACTTGCTAATTCCTGGGGGCATAAGGGAACACAATCCTTGTTTTCATAACCCAGAGCTGTGTCGAGGGCCAGGCCAGAACAGCAGATGGACAGACCCAGCTCCTAGATGTTTGTAATTGATCAGGACACACTATAATGAAGTAATTTTCTTGTCTTCATTCCCCATGTCAGCAGGGGCCTGTCTACCACGCAGGAAGGGTGACAGAGTAATCTGAGCTGCAGCTGAAAATCTGCTTTTTCTCCACAGTTATTTAGCCTGCCACGAGCTGTGGCAGGATGCGGGAAAGAGTCCAGACAAGCAGGGGAATTTGGCTTTTCTCAAAATATCATAGAGGAACTTTGAAAATTGAACTGATTTATGCTTTGTAATGTTTGAAAATTGAACTGATTTATGCTTTGTAATGTTTTCAATAATGTGTAAATTAAGTTAGAGCTTGAATCTTGGTTTAAGGAGAAATTTTATATGTTACCAGCCATGAAAGCATTATAGAAAAATCTGATTGTATGATAACATTCTCTCTGTGTACCAAGAATTACGCCTTGCATAAATAATGAATTCTGAAGCAAGATATGTAACTCGCATTATTTTCCAGAATCAAAGAAACTCAGAATCACCTGAAGGTCTGAGAATTCCTCTGGGGCTTATTAATCTCAATTCAAGAGAAAACCTCCAACTGTAGACCTGCCTTTGAATACCAAAACCTTAAGGCACTGTCACGAGAATCTGGCACAAAACTCAACATTCTCAACTGTAGCATGGGCATCATGGCCCCATCGTCTTCCACAGGATTTGGGATTAGGAGAAAACCACACATCCTATAGGAACTATGGGGAACTTGATGCCTCCACACTCATGGATCCCGCCAAAGGCCAAGTTGTGTGACTCAAAGCAGCTGAGGCTGTGGAATGCCTTCCACGCACTCATTCTCTGAGCCAGAAGCTCATTTTTTCCCTTAAGCTTTTATTGCCTTGCACTGTTTTTAACCTTGGAGAATTATACACTGGCTAAATTGGCAATGAACAGAAGAAAACGTCACTAAAGCAAAACCAGTGGCAGATGGTACTGAACCAAAGAGGAAGAAAAAAGAAAAAACGCAGCCTAGATCTGCTTGATGTAGCTCATTCATAGGCGTATACCTGAATTTATGAATATCTAGACAATGCTCCTGAAACCCACAGACCCTGAGTTGGTCAGTAAAATTCAGCCCCTCTCTCTGTCTGATTTGACATGAACATAGCAAACAGTTCTGGGGGCACTGTGCTTGTCCCCAGTATCTTTAGCGTAGCATCTGTTGGGTCTGTGAAAACTTTCTACTAGGGTAATCCCAGCTTTTCAAAAGGCAAGAGACAATTCCGCATGCGCATTACTAAAAGCCTTTGCTTGAAGTTAACTACATAGTATTACTATGTTCCATAGAAGCTTGAAACTATACTGGTTAAAATAATGGGATCAGTTAATATGCTACACATAAATGCTCTGTTCAAACATTGTTATTTGTAACAAATATACATCTGTATCATGATAACGAAGAGATGTATTGGGCACAGCATTGACCAGAACTTCAGGAAACTATGGAGCTGGTGCTTCCTTCACACTGATGGAGCAACTAGGGAAATGGAGTCCTTGAAATCAGAAGGGGATATATGGGGCTTGAACTCTGGATATGGTAGGAGTAGCTCTACCTTTTCCGGAAAAAGGAGGTTAATAGCCATGTATTACAAGAAGTATTAGCGCTGAAGTCTTTACATCAAATATACTAGCAAGGTAGGCTTGGAACAGAGAAGGCTGAAAGTATAAGATCTTGTCAGGGAGTTCATGAAAGCATGGACCCACAGCAACATTCAGGGGGCAGATTCAGATCACCTGAGTTCCCGAGGTTCAACTTCAGGGATACAGGCTCATTTATGCACAAAATTATAGTCACATTCATAAGCATCACATCTGATGAAAGAATTAGTGGAGGTCAAAAAAAGCCATGCTCAGAAACGCAAATCTTGCATCTTCTGTCATGTGACATGAAAGCAAAAAGGAAACTGTACATGATGAACAAGCCTCAGGGGAAGGAATGGGAGAACAGCTACAGATAACGTGAGTGAAAATGAAAGACAAATATTGTATGTTCATCTTACATACAGAAGCTAGATATATAGTAAACATAATAACGTGTATAATACGAGCAGAGAAGGCTTTTAATAGGAGTAGGAAAAGAGAACAAGGTACAATGATATACATATATGAAAATGTCATAATGTCATTATTAAGTATGTTTACTAGGATAATCAATAATATTAGTAAAGAATTAGTGGAAGTGCAAGACTGGCATAAATAATTTGCATTCTTTCAAATGATGCCTTAATCAATTAACTTTTGATTCCATAGAAAATCTGACGTAGGAAAGCAAGGTATTATCTTCACTTGAATAGACAGATATAGCTCTTACCTAATGTAATCCACATAGCCAAGGACAGAGTGAAGTGGCCTATCCACTTGTCTTGGGTTTGCCTACCAACCTTGTGCTCTTTCAAAGACTGATCAGCATTGCTGAGTTTATGCTAGTGAATAGTTCATTTCCACAGGAACTTCATATTCTGGGCTTCATAGACCATGGCTGCTCCATCCTGCAATAAGTCTGGATTATGATGAGAAGGATCTGGAGTCTGATAAAGGCTAATTATGGTTAAGGAATATGAAAATGGGGAACTCAGGAGAAGATTGGCTTCAATGACTGCCTGGGCAAAATCATCAAGAAATTAGCAGAAAGTGATGGCAACCATAAAGAGGCACTAGAGGATAATTGAAGCATTAAAATTAAAGATATGCTGGCAAGTGGTCTGTCCCTGGAGAATCCAGGCCATCTTCCTTGCTATCAGGAGAACATAATACAGCTAAAGAGCTTTTAAACAAGGCAATGAGGGCCCAATAGAATGGATGTCTCCCAACTAAGGCTGGGGCTCTGGCTAAGGCTAGAGAACACTAGCCGTTGGATATGCTTCTCTGCCTGAGCATAGATACTCTCACTAGGCACCAGGATTTAGGGTTGCTTTGAAAAATTAAAGCAAGTATAGAGAAGGGTAATAAGAACTGTCTCAACTTGGAATGTGGATAAACTTTTCAGATGGCCAGGCATTTTTAGCTGGTAAAGCGATGGGTCTCATTGAACATGTTTTTTCAATTAATTTAGAGTGATATCACGAAGAGATGGGATTATATGTAGTCTCTAGACTACAGAAAGTCTCTAGATTCCCAAAGGAAGAGAAAAAACTACAGTTAAAACATTTTAACCAAGCACTGTTGAGTTCCTTTTATGTGCCATGAAACAGACCATATTGCTCATATATAGTTTCACTTAATCCTTGTGACCATCTATGAAGTAGGATCAGTTCTAAAAACCATAGTAATTACTCTTCTTTTACAAATGTCAGGATGGAGGCTCATAAAGACAGCATGATTTCACCAAAATTATGTGAGGGGAGACTGAATCTTCACTTCAGTTTTATCCTGCTCCATGTCCAGTGCTCTTTGCACCACATAAAGCATATCTTTTTCTAACAGAATAAATAGTATTTATAGATGTGTAACAATGAAATCTATGTTTCTTGAGGTAGTGAATTCTCTATTAGTGAAGACATTCAACCTGATTGTGAGTAGAATTATCTAGAGATTTAGATCACGTGATATGTCAACTCTCTGCGAACACTGAGCTGTTTGGACCTGGCCACTTCAAAAGCGTATATGAAGTAGGTGTGGTCCATATTGCCAAGAGATCCAGCATTGATCCCTAGTAACTAGAAAGAAAAAAGATCAATGACTCACAAATCATTTTAAATCCTCCTTTTAGCCTCCTAATCCAGAGACTATTTACTATCCACTTCACAATGTTCCCTAATTTGACATCAGGCTTCTTTTTTCTTGCCTTTTAAGGAAAAGTAGAAAACATACACAGAACAAATGACATACAGATAATCCAACCTGGATATATAGCTTAGCATTGAGAACAGTTATAAAGTACGTTAGAGGTGAAGGAAGTAAGACGACCCACCATGAAGTAATGCCTCTCAATATATTTTTTAGCAACTGAAGGCATATTATCTTAAGTTGCTCACCAACCGTAATCTTCAACCTCCCGTTTCATGATAGGGTCTTTAAAGAGAATGCCTTTCACAGTAAAGTATCCCCTGCTCACCTTCTTGTCATTCTCTGAACGAAGTGGGCTCCAGCATTTCACATGCTCTTTGGATAATGTTAAACTAGGAATATGCTTGCTGGCTAACGTTTAATATGAATTCCAACACAATTTCGTTTGATAATGTGATTGAAGCAGACACTCATAATTATCTTTCAGAACACAATTGTGTGCGGAGATGTTTTTGTGTCATCATACCCCATCTACTTCTGCAGAACAAGTTTATGCAGCTTAACTGCACTGGTTTAACACAATACAATACAACCAAATCTGTTTAAACAGGAGAAAAAATAGAAGGGCCAAGTATTATTAGGTAGTTAAGAGAAGAACAAGTGATTGTATGGGAATACTTGAATCAGATACTCCAAACTACGCTACCAGAGGTAGCAGGTAACACAAATGTGTATACTAGGCCATATTTAAGGTACATGGACGATGTAGAGCCCATAAAGCTGAGGAGTATTATATGGCCAAAAGCAACTGAATAACTTGTAAACACAACACTAGCTGAACACAGTTCATCTCTAAGCAATGTTTGGGTCTCAGTGTATGACTCTTGCCCCAGAAAAAGAGAAACCTAAATTTAAACAATGAGCTGTTTATATGTAGTTCCTGGAGGACAAGGAAAGAATGTACAGGTAATGGACTAGAGGGTCTTCATCATCTCACTAATACAAGTAGAGAACTCATCTATCAAGAGAGATGACCTGTTTCTTATTTCAGAACTCTAACAAAAATTTTGCTTACATCTTGTCTTAAGGAAACTTACACTAAATAATGAATGATATATTTAACAAGAATATTGCTTAAGAAATGTAATTTATTCCACATATGGTGTCTATTACCTAGATGTTCAGAAAAATGTAAATGTGTAATGTTAACTACAGCTCTGGGAAGGCAGTTCCACTGGGAACAGAATGACAGAGACCAGGTCTGTAGCTCCCTAGTGCTCTGGTATGAAATAGGGAGAAAGCTTTGGAAATGTAGAAAAATTCCCTGAAATTGGCACTCTTTAAAATAAATGCCTTCCCCTGGGCTTTTAACAGGAACTGTGATGGAGATAACTCAAACCACATGCATCAAGGGCAATCTAGAAATAAGGGGACGCACACTTCAATGTTGACAGAAAGTGGATCCCTAACCAACACAGCTTGGAGGTAGCTACAGTGTTGTCTGTGGCTGCTCGATGCCTGTCTCAAGAGGCAGCTTCATTCATTGGGATGGATTTTTTTCTTCCCTCTGTCTGCATTTATCTACAACACATCTATGCATACACAGATGCAAAAGAGGCTGCAGTAACATCCATTCCCATAGCTTGAAATACCAACTTTATGCTCATGGCTTTCAAATTAATATTTTGACTCTAGACCTCTTCCCAATGCTATAGACTTGGAGGGCCAACTGTTCTCTTTACATCTCCCTTTGATTCCTCATAAGTATCTTAAATCTTGCATGGATAAAACTAGGCTAGTGCATTTTAAATGACTAGATTCTTTTCTCCCACTCTTATCCATCTCAGTAAGTAGCATGAACATGTCCCCACTTGCTCAAGGTAGAAATTTGGCAGTCATCATCATTCTTGATTCTGACTTCTTGACATCATATCATATCATAGAGATAAAAAGTCTAGGCCCTGATTTTACTGCCTGGGTTTAAATCCCACAGCCACTTTTAGCCATTTATGTGACCTCATTCAAGTCATTTCAACTCACTATGTCTCCCATTAGGAAAACATAGAAAATAATGGTAACTATTTATAGAAAGCATCCCCAGAATCAAAGAAGCTAGAGAATAATAAACTCTTAGAATATTAAATAGTAGTGTTATGAATGTTATGTATTATTGTCTTCCTTTTCACCTTGTAATCTACCTAATTTTAATTTAACTATTCTGTAAACTATAAATAATAGAATACTACAAGGGTATTTGGATGATTAAATGTCATAAAATACATACAGCCTGAGTGCCATATTATCAATAAATAATAGATTTTAATGTTAATAATTATTTTGCCAAAGTATCAAAGGTCAGGAAAAATAATTAATTCAATAATAATTAATTCAAAAATATTTTTGGGAAAAGTTGCTAAATTTGGGTTATTCTGAGAGATACTGGGGACAGATGATTGAAGCTATGATCTGTACATCCCTCTCCTCATAAGGTTTTGCTTTACAGTGCAGGTATGGGAAAACCATAAATACAATAACGGAATTGAGTAGTGCAGCAGCTATGGGAAACAATAATGCTGAGAAAGCAAATTAAGGGAAAAGATTATAGTATTCAACATAGTGGTCTGGGAAGTCTTCCTTGAGTAAAAATATGAAGGAAGGGAAGGTAAATAAAGTGGGTGCCCTGAAAGAGCACATGGCTGGCTTGTCTGAGGAACAGCAGAGGCCAGTGGGATTTAAATGGTAGGAATCAGAAAGAAAGTGGTATCAGATGAAGTCATATAAGCATTAAGGGACCACAACATGGAAAATCTTGTAGGCTATTATAGAGACTTAAACTTTTGCTTCTGAGAGAAGAAGTCAATAGAAAACACCAATGGTAGAAAAAAAAAATCCATAATGTCTTTTCTGACCTCTGTGCTGCAGCCCAGCAACTGACATAAGACTGGAAGCAGGAAGTCTAATCATGGGACAGTTGCAGTATAGCCACAGGTGATGGCAGATGAGATGAGAGTGGTATCAATGGGAGTTAAGCATTTTGAATTATGGGTATACTTTAAAGGTAAAACTCATAAGATTTGCTGACTGGCAAGACCTAGAAAAACATAGGACTTAAGGATTATTTCAAGTATTAGAATGCGAAATTTCTGATGCAAGTATGAGTAGTTGAATTTGAATCCAAGTTGAAAATGACATTGATAGCAGCAGAAGCTACAGACACCTAAATCACCAAGAGAAGTGGACCTCCTTCCCCACCTAGAAGAACTTTGGTCCAAGAGGGTCAGGAATTAAATGAAAACTCAATACTAGAGAGATATCTGGAAAATGCCTAAACTTCTAAAAATACAACACAATTTCAAATATTCTTTGAGTCAAAGGGAGGTCTCAGAAAAGGGTTAACTGAATCAAAAGCAGGGAAATACAAGGTCGTTTTATTTTCCATTTCCTTGATAGATAAGAATGCTGAACACTTTAAAAAATATTTACTTGCCCTGCTTCACTGGGCCTGCACAACCCACAGGCCTCTCTCCGACCTGCAGGCCTGTCTCTCCGGGACCAATCCAGCTTCTCAGTGCCATCCACAGGAGCCCTGGGGCCACTTCCTGCCCCCATCTGCCTTTGCCTCTCTGGGTGGCAGGGCCACCAGCTACCCTAGACCAGCATCTTTCCTGGGCCCGGCTCACAGTCCAGTCCAACCCCTAAATTCCTGAGGCCGAAATACTCCCTGGAGGGATCCAGAACTTAGAAGAAAGCTTGAGAGCATCTGATCCTCATCTGACTTGGGCCTCTGTGGGAACTCCTGAAGACAAAGGCAATCTGGCTACTCCAATATAAAATCAAGAGAGACCCAGAAGCTTAGGGGAACCAGCTTTTCATGCCCCAAAAGTAAACTACAAAGACACATAAAGTTCACAAAAAGAAGCAGACATAAATTTTAAGGCTTGAGTCTCACACAAGATTCAGAAACTACAAAAGAAATTCACATGTCAAAATCATAGAGAAAAAAATAATAACATGAAAAACATATCCCCACCAAATACCAGTACTCCTCTAGAGGAGTACAATGAGAACCCCCTAGAGATAATGCAAGACATGGAGCTCAAAAGACAATTATAAACATGACAAAAGAATTCAGTGAATTTAAAGAACACACAAAGAAATAAATCAAAGAACTTAAAAAACAGAGAACCAAGACAAGAAGC
>NW_008341748.1:3120858-3121126 GCF_000622305.1 Nannospalax galili
AAACACCAAACAGACAGGACCAGAAAAGAAACTCTCCATGGCACATCATAGTAAAAACACTAAACTTACAAAACAAAGAGACAATATTGAAAGCTACAAAAGAGAAACAATTCACAAACTATGAAAGCCAGAAGAGCCTGGACCAAAGCATTCCCAGTTTTAAATGACCACAGATGCCAACCCAGAATACTATGCCCAGCCAAAATTTTTATTATAATCAAAGGGAAAGAAAAATCTTCCATGACATAAATAGGCTGAAGGAATTCAT
>NW_008341748.1:3121136-3125289 GCF_000622305.1 Nannospalax galili
ACCAGCCCCTCCAAAAGTTCTTGAAGCAATACAAAGAGCTGAAGAAAGAACGACTATACACAACAGGTGACAGAAAGAAATTCAATGAAGTTATAACTGTGGAAATGCACAGCTATAGGAAGAACGTGAACAGAAATAAAAATAACAGGATTCAATACACATCTTTCATTAATAACTTTAAAAATCAATGGGTTGAACTCCCCAGTCAAAAGATACAGACTAGGTGAATGGATTGAGAAACAAAACCCCAACAACAACCCTTGTTGTCTGCAATACACTCATCTCACTTTCAAAGACAGACACTATCTCAAAGTGAAAGGATGGAAAAAAACATACCAAGCAATTACAACCATGAACAAATATTCACCAAACTCTGGTACACCCAAATTCATAAAAACAATATTACAGGACTTTAAGACCCAGATTAATCCCAACTCATTAATAGAAAGGGACTTCAATATCCCACTGTATCCATTAGATAGTTCAACAGGGCAGAGGTGTTAACAGAGAGACATCTGAATTAAACAATACCATATATCAAATGGACTTAACGGACATCTACCGAGTATTCTGCCTAAGCACCAAGGGACATACTTTCTATGCAGCACCCCATGGAACCATCTCCAAAATCGACCATATACTGGGACACAAAACAAACCTCAAAAAATACCAAGAAATTGAAATAACTCCACGCATTCTATCCGACCACAATGCAATAAAGTTTACAATCAACACCCAAATAAGCCCTAATCACCACACGAACACATGGAGAATAAACAACACACTTCTGAATGATGAATGAGTCAAAACAAAGAAAGAAATCAAAGTATTCCTGGAATTAAAAGAAAAGGACAATACAACACAACAAAACCTCTGGGACACGCTGAAAGCGGCCCTTGGAGGGAAGTTTAGCTCTAAGTGCCTACATCAAAAAATGAGAAAGAACGCAAATAAATGACTTAACGTTGCAACTCAACACACTTGAAAAGCGACAGCAAATGAAACCCAAACCCAGCAGACAAGAAGAAATAACAAAAATTAGAAATTAATGAAATCGAAACAAAGAAAAGAATACAAAGAATCAACAATTCCAAGAGCTGATTCTTTGAAAAGATAAACAAGACAGACCAATAGTCCAGTTAACCAAAAGAAGGAAAGAGCACCTCCAAATAAAAAGATACAGAACATTATAAGGGAATACTTTAAAAACCTATATGCTACCAAATTCGAAAACCTAAAAGAAATGGATGCATATCTAAAGGCATGGGAACCACCAAAACTAAACCAAGAAGAGATTAACAGCTTAAACAGACCCATATCACAACAAGAAATTGAAACAGTAATACAAAACCTCCTGACTAAAAAAAGCCCAGGACCAGATGGACTTACAGCAGAATTCTATCAGACATTTAAAGAAGATATGCATCCAATAGTACTTAATTTATTCAAAAAATAGAAATAGAGGGATAACTTCCAATGTAAAGACACAACCAAAAAGAAAACTAGAGACCCATATCCTTAATTAACATAGACGCAAAAATTCTCAACAAGATACTTGCAAACCACATACAGACACACATCAGAAAGATCATCCACAATGATCAAGTTGGCTTTATCCCAGAGAGGGAGGGATGGTTCAATTATACGTAAATCAATAAACATCATACAAGATATAGATGTAGGAAAGGATTTTCTAAACTGGACATCAATTGCTCAGGAAACGAGGGAAACAATTAACAAATGGGACCTCATTAAACTAAAAAGTTTCTGTACATCAAAGGAGGCAACCAGGGAAGCAAACAGAAATCCCACAGAATGGGAGAAAATCTTCACCAGCGACATATCTGAAAGAGGTTTAATAACCGGAATATATAACAAACACAAAAAACAGAGAACCAAGACAAGAAGCAACCCAATTAAAAGATGGTTTTAAGAGTTCTCAAAAGAAGTAAAGATGGCCATGAAAAATCTTAAAAGATGTTCAACATCACTAATAATTAGGGAAATGCAAATTAAAACAACTTTAAGATTTCATCTTACCCCAGGCAGACTGGCTAAGATCAAGAGAACAAATGATACCAAATGTTGGAGAGGATGTGGGGAAAGGGGACCACTCATTCACTGCTGGTAGGGCTACAAACTTGTTCAACCCGTATGGAAAGCAGTGTTGAGAACTCTTAAAAAACTACAAATGGACCTACCATTTCACCCAGTTATACCACTCCTTCGCATATATGCAAAGAAGTAATCCTATTGCAAGGTACTTGTACATCCATATTTGTTGCTGCTCTTTTCACAATAGCTAAGAGGTGGAAGCAACCTAAGTGTCCCTCAATTGATGAGTGGATAATGAAAATGTGGTTCATTTATACGATGGAGTTTTCCTCAGCAGTAAAGAAAGATGAAATCATGAAATTTGCAGGTAAATGGATGGAACTAGAAACTGTTATACTAAGTGAAGTAACACAGACTCAGAAAAAAAAATCAACATACGTTCTCCCTCATATGTGTATCCTAGAACCAAACCCTCATTAATGACTATGTATCCAGACATAACTGCAGGAACCAGGATAATGGAAAGGAACCAGGGAGGTAAAGGAAAACCAAAGAACCTGAAAGAGAAGAACAGTAGGAAACAGGCCTTAATAAGGGAGATATGGTTAAAAATGGGGTTAGTTTAAGGGAGGGGAGGGTAGGGTATACAAAAACCTAGAGTATAAAGGGAAAGAAGGCACTCAATAGAAACAGGATTGTAGGAGAAGGGTATTAGTAAGGGAGAAAGGGGGGAAATGGGGTAACTTTAAGTGGGAAAACCATGATGGAGGGGTGAAACAATGCAAGACATAAATAATGCCTAGCTAGTCTCGAAAACCAGAGGGAACCATATTACTCCTACAACCTACTGAAAAATTATACACAGCAGCTCAAGAAACATATGTCTGCGTAAGGTTTATCTGAGAACAACTGGTCTTTGCCCAAGATTTATCTACATGACACACAGTAATTAAAAGTACCAGACTGGTGGAACTAACCTTCTTGGATATTTAACAGACATACTTTGAGGCCTATAATAATTTGGTCAGAAGGACAACAGTTTTTGCTCCTGGCCCTCCTGGGTCAACTACTTCCAGGAAGCTGTGAGCATCTCTCAAAATGTCCTGTAATGGTGGTGGGTCACCTGTCCTCTTGATCAAGGACGCTGAGGAAACCCCACCAGATAGACTTGAACCAGTATCCAGTCTACAAAGAGGAAGGTCACCACAGAGGAATCATTTCCTCCATGGTTCCAAGGGAAGCCAACCATGGTTGAGAAGGACCTTTGACTTATTTTCACATAGGCAGAGCTGGTAAAAGAAAGGAGCCAGGGGCTCCTCCCCAATCCGTGTAACTTCTGAGGAACAGATCCTCAAAAGGCCCTAAGACTAAACATAAATTGGCTTATCTGGGCCAACTGTATGGCCTTAAATACCCAAAAGGAAAGTATAACCAAAGATTAAAGGGGCCAATATAATTTCCTAAGAGTCCATATGCATAGCTAAAGGCTACATAACAAGCAACAATGCCAGATAGGAGATACCTTCTTTTGAGTTGTTGGCCAGGGTGGCCAAAGGGACTCCCAGATAGTAACCCAGCATAGAACTAGGAAAATGAACAGCAGACCCCAATGTCATCTAAAGGAATATTGACAACTAATTACTGCTAGATGAGGAGCAGCTGACCCTCCAAAAACAAAGACCTCTAGATAGGCCGACTAGATTCACCAGAAGGGCAAGTAATGAGGAAAGGATGGGGGAGCCGACAACACAGCAGACAATAGCAGTGATATCAGAATATTAGGCCTCTATAGTGGGGGAAATAGGCTATGGGAGGTTGCCATCTGGGAAGTGGGGATATAGTCGAATGAGATGGTTTGGGATGTTCTGTGTGATACACACACACACACAAAAAAATCAACAAATTAAAAAAATGTATTATATTTGAAGAGGCAGCATGGAAATTTATGTCATGCTAATTAGTAGAGGTGATAAACAATACCGTTGAAATCTACCCAATGACTTTATAGACATACACAGGCACCAAGTATCCAATTGCAACCGATTACAACTAGTAATAATCAGATACATACAGATTAGAGATGCAAGCACCAACATCT
>NW_008341748.1:3125312-3129481 GCF_000622305.1 Nannospalax galili
ATTGTAAAATGAAACGGAGATCTTCCTTAAAAGGTAAAAACTCATTCAATTTTATGTGTTACAGGGTTTATATTGAGTTCAAAAATGTACAAATGTATTAATTCAACTGTGAAACTAAAAATTTACAGTCACTATTGAAAGAGATGTATCCTTGCTCTCGAGTGTGTTACTGAATATGTTAAAGCTGTAATGAAATGCTTCTTCTAATCATGTGGTTATTATTAATTTTTTAAATGATTATAAAAATAATTCTTCAAAGCATAAAATGTGCTCTTTTATAATTAGTAGATGTGAAAGACGTTACCGTTGAAATCTACCTCACAACTTTATATCCATGCTCAGATGCCAAGGAGCTCAGAAAGTAACTGACTGTGACTAGTAATAATCAGATCTATATAGATTATAAATGCATGTGCAAATATCTTAATGTCAATTGTATTAAAAATGAATTTTTCTGTATGAAACTGTGTATTTTAATAATGAAATGGAAATCTTTTTTAAAGGTTAAAACCTCATTTAATTTTATGTCTTATAGGATTTATACTGAATACAATATTGTTTAAGTGTAATAATTCAACTGTAAACCTAAAAATTTACAGCCAATTTTGAAAGAGATACATCTTAGCTCAGAAAATTTATTGAATATGCGAATGCTGTTGTAATGAAATACATCTTCTAAGTATGTGGTTATTAAATAAATAATTAAAAAATATTTACTTGCCAATTGTATTTCTTTTTCTCTCTTGTATTTGGACCTTGGCTTTTAAAGTCCATGTGTGTGTGTGTGTGTGTGTGTGTGTGTGTGTGTGTACACATATGGGTGTGAGTGTGATTATAGGCCATGAGACTAGAAAGGGGCCTAGGAGAAAAGAGGTTTCAGGAAGAAGGTGGAGGGTAACAGTGAAAGGGTTAGAGACATGAAAGTGAAAAGGTGCTAAAATAGTACAAGGGAGAGGCAGGACCACAGAGGAGAAAAAGGGGAAGGAAGCACAACTAAAACAAACAAAAAAACCCATGCCATAATGAAGCCCAACATCTTATACAGTAATTAATAATAATAAAGAAAAGCACAAACCAGTACTCCTTATGAATGCAAAAATAATCAGCCAAAGGTTATCAAACATAAAAATAATAAATCTGGAATCTATCATGAAGTTGCAAGGCTAGTTCATCAATCGAAAATCTATGGATATTATCCATGATATCAAGAATAAAGTAAAATATTTATGACTCTATCAATAGATATAGAAAAAATATATGAAAAAAATAATATACAACTAAGATAAACACATCCTCAACTGATAAAGGGTGTCTACAAAACTACTGATGGCAAGAATTATATTTAATTGTGATAGACTTAATACAGACCAGATTCCGTTAAGATTTGCAATAACAATGTTTCTTTTAACACTCCTGTATAACATCACACTGACATCTGTACAGGCTAGAATGAAAGGAATAAAATCATCCTATTTCATTACATATGATTGTTTTCATAAAACTTCTAAGGAATCTCCATTAAAACCTTAGAAATAATGAAGTAGTTCCTCAAAGTCACAGGATACACATCAACACACAGAAGTCAACTATTTTTACCCGTATTAGCAATGAAAATTTGGAAATCAATGCCAAAAATTCATTTATAAAAGATTGAAAATTTATATTTATTTAAATGTGTATGAGTGTTTTGTCTCTGTGTATGCAAGTGCACCCACCTCAGGCCCGTGGAGGCCAAGAGAGGGCATCAGATCCTCTGGAGCTGGAGTTATGGATGGTTGTCAGTGGCCATACAGGTCGTGGAAACTGAATCCATGTCCTCTGCAAGAGCAGACAGTGCTCTTAACCGATGTGTCATCTCTCCAGCCTTATATAACATTTTTTATGTACATGAGTACATTACCTGCATGTGTGTAACTGCACCTATGTCATGCAATGCCCATGGAGGTCAGAAGAGGGCGTCAGATGGCCTTGGAACTGGAGTCGTTGAAGGTTGTTAGTTATCACGAGTGCTGAGAACCAAACCTGGGTCTCTATAAGAGCAGCCAGCATTCTCAACTGCTAAGCCTTCTCTCCGGCCCCTATAACAACTTTTTAAAATGAAATAAACTGAGAGAAATCTGATGAGCCTTGTTAGTCACTATCCAACAGGCAGATCCCAAATAGATGTAGTGCAAGCCTGGCCATTTCATAAGATGTTGTCCATCCTACAGAAGCTCAATGATTTGATCCCTCATCCCATCATCTTGTAGCCATGATGATGGTTCCAATTTGCAGCAATGTGACCTACATCTTAAGAGGTCATTCATTTGAGAAAGACAAAATACCATGAAGAACCCCCAAAGGCATGAAGAACCCCCCAAAAGCATCAAGGTTTGATTTCAAGTTAGTCCTGATTTTACTGTTTGAATCTAACAACTCTGTCTTAAAGCCTTTCACACCAGACTCCTTAAATTCCCATGTGGGCATCATTGTCAACCCCAACCCTTTCCCACAGAGACGCCAAAGTCCATTCTTAAGCCATTGTTCTAAACTGCCAATTCTGTTTTGACATAGTGTGAACTTCATTTGCTATCCCCGTGTCCACGGAGATGAAGTCCAACTTCTACCCATTAAAACTTCAGCCTGCAGCTCTGGCCCAGTGCTCCAGTAGAAATGGCCATATCCAGCTTTTTTTGCACCTCTGTTGGAGACTGTCCACTCACCCTTCCAGGTTAACCCTTCACTTTTCTCCAGGGAAATTCAGCTCTATAGACAACATCAACCAGATACCCAGTCTCCCCTGCCTTGGCCAAAGGGGTTCACTAGCAAAATGTGAGAGATGGGGCACACGGATTTTGAATTCAAGCTGTATTTCCCTCACTCATTGCCTCGCTGTGGTTACCTTTCTCTATGAAGTCATTCTGTGTGTGTGTGTGGTGCTGGGATCAAACACTTGCATGTTAGGCAGGCCATTGAATTACACCCCACAGGCCACAGTTCTCTGCTCATGGCCTTGGTTGCTGTCAGGGAAACCCTCTCTCAGCAAAGCTGTCACTGGCTCTGGTGTGACTAAAACACTATTCTCTCTTTCAAACCTTTTGAACCTGAAGTTGTTTGCTTTGAGATGCTTCATCTTCCTATGTTGACCTTTTATCCTATCCTGCCTACGCATTCATAAAGAAGACCTTATTTGAACTCACTTCGATTAGCTCCCCAAGTATAGAATTTTAAATGGGTTTTCTTTCTAGAATAGTTTCAAATTTATAGAATTATTAAGAAGATAGCACAGAACTCCCATGTACCACCACAGCCTCTCTTCCTCAGCCAGTTACGATTATTATTAACATTCTAAGTATGATACATCTGTTTCAAAATTGATACGTTATAACTAATTTAAGTCCATACTTTATGTAAACCTCCTTATTTTTCACCTAAGGTCTGTTTTTCTGTTCCACAGTCCCACCCAGGGCATTTTAGATCCAGTCATCACTTTTACTCAGGTTCCTTTTGACTATGACTGTTTCTCAGTTTCTTTGTTTTTGATGACCTTGATGGCTTTGAAGAATACTAGTCAGGATTTGCAGACTGGCTGATACTATATATTAAAGATATACAATTTTGGGGCTGGAGAGATTTCTCAGTGATTAGGAACACTGTTCTTGCAGAGGACCTAGTCTCGATTTTCAGCATCTACATGGCAGCTAACAACCATCCATAGTTCCAGTTCTAGGAGATCCAATGCCCTCTTCTGACCTCCTTGGGCATTGCACAACACAGGTGCACCTACCTACATGCAAGTAATATACTCATACACATAAAATAAAATAAAATAAAATAATTTTAAAAAAAAATTTAAAAATCTTCTTATCTTGGATGCCAATGCTTTAAAATAATCACAAACATTTATGAACAAAATAGAAAAAAAACCTGCATTTATGGATTGAAATACAACCTACTAACTCTGCCAATTTCCCCCAAATTGTTCTACAGATTGAATGCAATGTCGATCAAAAATCCCTAAAGTTTTGTAAATACAGACAAGGTGATTCTAAAGGAAGGAGACAAAATAGAGCCAAAATAATTTTTGAATAATATTAGAAGACTTGGGCCACCAAATTTTACAATCTGCTATACAGCTACAATAATATGTACAGTGCAATATTACCAGAGTACTCCATATATATATATAA
>NW_008341748.1:3129522-3138801 GCF_000622305.1 Nannospalax galili
TCTTCAACAAAATATTATCAAATATAATTCAGTGTTAGGTAAAAATAATGTAATACACAGTGGAATTTACCGTGAAATTATTCTAGAATGAATGGGTACAATTCATCACATTACAGAATAAAGAAAAAACATGATCCTATAAAAAGGTGTAGAAGAAATATTTGATAAAAGCCAGGAAGCATTTATGATTACAAACTGATTACTCTTCAATTGGCGTTTGACTGGCAAAAGAGAGTCTTTTCAATAAATGGTGCTGAAATTTTTGAACATGTGATGGCAAAGCAAACAACCCAAACTCTCCTTCTGCCTAACCTTATAGAAAACTTAAATAGCTCATCCAATTATTGCATCAAAATAAAAAGTATAATACTTTAAATTACTAGAAGGCAATATTGGAGAAATTTTCCTTAAGCTTAAATTAGGCAAGGAGTTTTATACACCATCAGCATACTGACTGATACATGAGGATAAACTGGACTTCATCAAAAATATATCTTTGTATGCAGAATGCACATAAGAAAATGAAAAGGAAAGCTAAGCACTGTAGAAAATGTTTCAAATAATATACCTGATAAAAGAATCATTAACTATAGAGAAGCAGTAGTAAGAAAACAAGCAGAACATGAATGAAAGGGCAGGCGAGTTGGAGCACACCTGTAACCCCAGCACTGGGAAAACCAAGGAAACTGAGGTAGAAAGATCCTGAGTTCAAATCCATCCTGGGCTAAAATAGGGATACTCTGTCTCAAAAAAAAAAAAACCAGAAAAACCACAACAAAACAAAACAAAACAAACAAGCAAACAACAGAAACAAGAAAGGAAGACAAGAAGGAGAAGAAAGAGGAAGCAGCAGAAGAAAGACCTGGAAAGACACTTTACAAAAGATGTACATTATAAATGTGGCTGGAGAGATGGCTCAGCGGTTAAGAGCATCGACTGCTACTACAGAAGACCTGAGTTCGAATCCCAGCACACACATGGTAGGTAACAACTATCTGTAACTGCAGTTCTAGGGGATCTGATTGCCCTCTTCTGTCCTCTGCAGGCACTGTATGTATGGGTGCACTTTCATGCATAGCACTCATACAAAAAACAAAAAGAAATAAAATAATAAAGAAATATGCATATAGGAAAAAAATAAAGCATCATTAGCTATTATGGACATCAAATTAAAATCAAAATGAATTTTCATGATACACCTATCAGAAGGTCTAATATGTATATATCCTGTTGGGAAACTGCAACTCTTCTCCATTTTTACTGATGATTTAAAAAGCTAAAGCCACTCTAGAAAACAGTTAAACATGCACTAACCCTATGATCTGCCAGTAATAGCCGTGGCCATTTTTTTTCAGAGAAATAAACTTATGTTCATACAAAGCCTTGCCTGTGCTAATAGTAGCTTTGTTTTCAATCGCCTCCAACTTGAAAACAACCCAATGTTCCTCTATACCTTAGTGGATGTTCTACTTTGATTTCTGTTGCTATGATAAAATATCCTCATAAAAAGTACTGGGAGGAAAGGCTTTATTTAGCTTTCCTTTCCAGGTCACACTCTATCATTGACAGAAATCAAGGCAGGACCTCAGGAAAGGAACTTGAAGGCAAGTGTCCTTGCTATCCCACAGAGTATTACCTCTGACAAAGGGAACTCATTTCACAGCCAGAGAAGTACAGCAGGAACCACAAAGGAATGCTGCTTGCTGGGTCACTCACAGGCTCATGCTTAGCTAGCTTTCTTATACAAGCCAGGACTACCTGCCTAAGGCTAGTGCCCCCCACAGTGGGCTGAGTCCTTGTGTATCAATTAATTATCAAGACAGTCACCCAGAAACATGCTCACAGACCAACTTGATCTAGGAAATTTCTCAACTGAGGTTTTCCTCTCAGATGGCTCTATACTGTGTCAAGTTGACAGTTAAAGCTGGCTAGAACTGTAGATAAACAAATTCTGATATCACCATTCAGTAAAGTACTAAGCAATGAAAATGAATGAACTGTTAATAAGGCATCATCTTAGACTAGGCTCAAAGGCATTTTGCTGAATCAAGGGGGCCATTCTCAAGTTATATATTGTATCATCCACTCATATGACTTCCTTCAAGAGACAAAACAGTGACAAATGAATAATATTATTGTGCCAGATTCTAAACTCCAGCTCCATTAACTGATATCACTGATAGATCATAGGTATACATACATATTCCATATGGACATATATGGTTACACTTATTGTTGAATCAAGAACTTATAAAACACAATATAATATCACATTCACTTTGGAATCTCAAACACATTATACATAGGAGGTAGTCTGCAAAGGGGCTGGACACAGACTTCTAAATTCATAGCAACACATACGGTAAGCAGATTCAGAAATAGAATGCAGGTCATGATGTCCTTTCACATTTGTACACTTCTTCAATTCCCTAGAATAGCAATTTTTCCAGCACATCTTCTTTGAGACTATTAAGCATTCTTTCATCTCCCCCTCATTCTAATTGTGGCATAAATCAGTCAAACTAAAGAATAATGCCATCCCAGAAATGATCTGGCTCCAAGCAACTCTAAATCTTGACAACCTAAGCTCTTGAAAACATGGTCAAGGGGGTTTGCATTGGTTCACCAGGATTTTAGACTGGAAATTTTGTGGTAAGTTGGCAAGGTACCCTAAACCAGATTACAGACATTTTTAAAGAGCTGCCAGTGACAGTTTTTAGAAGGATTTTCCATTATTTCAGGCTCTGATGGTTTCAGGCCAAATCCTTAGAATAATTTTGTAGAAGTCACACTGTCATGTTTGTGGATCTTGGCAAGTCATGTGTTGCTTTCCTCTCAACTTAGCAAATTGGTATGCTTTATGCTTTGTCATTTTGAGGCCAGAGTGCAGCAGTTGTCCATTTGCTAATTTTCAAAAGATTGGGAGCTGATTGCCACACACATGTATTTTAATCATCATTTGCAAAAATTGTGTTATCCACATGGGGTTGTGCCATCTCCTCTCAACTAATCAAACTTACTTGACCATCCAAATCAGTTATACCTCTTAGAAAATAAAATAGACCTTGCATCTAGTCTTGTATGTCATAAACACATTCAAACATTGTGAAGGCAAATCATACAAAATAAATGAATTCAAACAACTTATTTTCAAACTAAAATTGAACGTCTTTTATTTATTCCCTCATATGGCTAATCCTATCATCTATTGGCACTGTGGAGGCAACTACCCAGAAGCATTCTCTCTGCTGGGAGTACTACTCATTAAATTCTCACACTTTCACAACCAGTGTATAGTCACAGGCTCATGTGTGGTGAAATCTCTCTATCCAAGCATCCACAATGGTTGGGTCACTATTCTAGAACCGGGTCCTTCATGTAACATAAGAACAGTGAAATGAGAAAACTAGAGACTACATGTTACTTCTGAGCTTGATGCAGGTCAGCTGCTCTTCGTTTACGTGTGAGTTTTAGTTTTCGATGCTAAGTACACGTAAGAATCAGCTTCACAGCTTCTGATCAGAATACACACCAGAACAATTTGGTCCAAATATCCAACCACAGTTATACTGATTTACACTCACTGTGGCCTGTGTTGCAACTCTAGCTTTATTTGTGATTTTCCCATTCTAGAACAACAGGGTTAATATGAACTTGCATTCTTGAAGGAGCATGGCTGGAGTGTTAAGAAATTTTGGTCGAAGTATGTAGTGTTTTGGTTAGTGGGAGGTATGCACTAAAGAGATCTTGAACTATATACTGAGGTGAATGGGTTTGGTAGCAATATATGTTACACACCTGAAAATTGCTTAGACGGTAGATTTTAAATGTTCTCACCACAAAAGGCATAAATATGTGAGGTCCTACATATGTTAATTATATACATTTAACCATTTCATAATATGTACATACACCCAGATATTTTAAACATTACAAATTTTTACTTGTCAACTAAAAATAAATTCTAAAATAGTAACCATACTACAGTAAGTATAAACTTTGAGGTAGAAAATGCTTTATGTATATTAATTTACTTAATCTTTACAATACCATATTCAGAAGGCATTGCTAATATCTCCACTCCACAAATAGGGGAACTGAGGTATGGGGAGTATAGAGTAAATTGCTCAAGATCATTAAGCTTGTAAGCAACAGATTAATAATTGAAATTCATAGTTTGTCTCCATATCAGGAAACTTAGGTTTCTTCTTGCACTGTAAATCTTTCTTCTTACTTCCCCTTGTTTTGACTCCTGTCTTCTATCTTTGCCCCTCAACTTGTTGTTATATTTTAGACTTGATTCCTGCCTTGACCCTGGCCTTCAGTTTTCAGGAGCACTCTTTAGTTCCTTACCATCTAGTCCAGCCACCACGACCACACACAGTACCCATACCTAATGGGTACCCTTCACTACCTGTCCCAGTTTCATTTCTGCTTTGTGATAAAAATATCCTGACAAACAACAAAGACCGGAGACATGGCTCAGTGAGCAGAGGCAGTTGTCACCAAGTCTGATGACCCCAAGACCCACATGGTGTAAGGAGAGAAACAACTCCTACAAGTTGTCCTCTGACTTCCGTATACACACACACACACACACACACACACACACACACACACACAAACTCATAACAAACAAACATAACTTTAAAAAGCACCTTAAAAAGTGTTCAACATCTTTAGTAATTAGAGAAATGCAGATAAAATCACTTTAAGAATCCAAGGCAGACTGACTAAGATCAAGAGAACAAAAGAATCCAAATGCTGGAGAGGATGTGGAGAAAGAGGAACGCTCATTCACTGCTGGTAAGAATGCAAACTCATGTAAACACTATGGAAAGCAGTGTGGAGAACCTATGGCAGAGACATCCTATCGCAGAGACACTTGTACATCCATGTTTGTTGCTGCTCTTTTCACAATATCTAAGAGATGGAAGCAACCTAAATGTCCCTCGTCTGATGAGTGGATAATGAAAATGTGGTTCATTTATACGATGGAGTTTTCCTCAGCAGTAAAGAAAGATGAAATCATGAAATTTGCAGGTAAACGGATGGAACTAGAAACTGTTATACTAAGTGAAGTAACATAGACTCAGAAAAAAAAATGACATATGTTCTCCTTCATATGTGGATCCTAGCACCAAATCCTGATAAGTGAGTATATATTCAGACATAACTGCAGGAGCCAGGATAATGAAAAGGAACCACGGACGTAAAGGAAAAGAAAGAATCTGAAAGAGAACAGTAGAAAACAGGTGTTAACAAGGGAGATATGGATAAAACTGGGGTTATTTTAAGAAGAGGGGGGAGGGAAGGTTGTACAGGGAACCTAGTGGATAAAGGGAAAGAAGGAGCTCAAGAGAGGTGGGACCGTAGGAGAAGAGTATTATTAAGGGAGAAATGGGAAAAACGGGGACAATTGGGGAAACCATGGTGGAAGGGGTTAGACAATGTGAGAGATAAATAATGCATAGCTAGTTTTAGAAATTCACAGGGAACCATATTAGGCCAACAACCTACTGACAAATTATACATACAACACATCAAAGAATACAATATATGTCTAGTCAAGGATTATCTGAGAGTGTTTGGTCTTTGCCCAAGCCCTATCTACTTGGCACATGGTAATTAAAAGTAACAGACTTGTTGAACTAACCTGCTTAGATGTTTAACAGCCATACTACGAGGCCTATATTAATTTGGACAGAAGGACATAAAGGACAGTTTTTCTCCTTTCCCTCCTAGCTCGACTAAGTTCCAGGGGACTATAAGCATCTCTCAAAATGTCCTGTAACTGTAGTGAGTCGCCTGTCCTTTTGATCAAGGAGGCTGTGGAGACCCCACCAGATGGACCTGAACCAGTGTCCAGTCTACAAAGAGGAGGGTCAATACAGAGGAAACATTTCCTACAGGCTTCCAAGCGCAGCCAGCCATGGTCGAGCAGGACCTTTGAATTATCTTCACATAGACCAAACTGGTAAAAGAAAGGAATCAGGGGCTCCTCCCAAGCCCATGTGAACCCTGAGGAACAGATCCTCAAATGACCTTAAGAGTTAAAATAAATTGGTTTATCTGGGCCAATTGTAGGGTCTTAAACACCCAAAAGAAAAAGTATAACCGAAGATTAATGGGGGTCAATATAATTTTTAAGAGTCATATGTATAGCTAAAGGCTATATAACAAGAAACAATGCCAGACAGGAGATACCTTCCTTTGAGTTCTTGGCCAGGGTGTCCCAAGAGATTCCCAGACAGTCACCCAACATAGAACTGGGGAAATGAACAGCAGACCCCAATCTTATCTAAAGGAATATTGAGAACTGATTGCTGCTAGATGAGGAACAGCTGATCTTCCTAAAGCAAGGATCTCTAGATAGGTTGACTGGATTCAGCAGAGAGACAAGTACTGGGGAATGGCTGGGGGTGCCCACAACACAGTGGACAGTAACAGGGATGGCAGAGTATATGGGCCTCAGTATGTGGGAGAGGGAAGGCTGTGGGGGGGTGCCATTTGGGAAGTGGGTATATAGATGAATAAGATTGTGTGGGATGATCTGTATGATACACACAAAAAAAATCAACAAATTTTTAAAAAGACTAATATTTGAGGAGGAAGCATAAAATTTACTTCATGTTAAATAGTAGAGATGATAAACATTACCAGTGAAATCTACCTGATGACTTTATATCCATACTCAGGTACTACAGACCCAAGTGTAACCAACTGCAACTAGTACTAATCAGATACATAGAGATCAAAGACACATGTGCAAAAATCTAGGTGTTAGTAGCATTAAAAATGTAGGAGACAGCATATTTTAAAAAGGAAATGGAGATCTTCTTTAAAGGGTAAAAACTCATTCAATTTTATGTCTTACAGGGTTTATACTGAGTTCAATATTGTATAACTGTATTGACTCAGCTGTGAGCCTGGAAACATGCAGCCACTTTTGAAAGAGATGTGCTCTTTCTCTGGAGTGTGTTACTGAATATGTTAAAGCTGTAATGAAATGCTTCTTCTAATCATGTGGTTATCAAATAAAAAAAGTATTTAAAAGCACTTTTAAAAGTGTTCACCATCCTTAGTAATTAGACAGATGCAGATAAAAATCACTTTAAGAATCCAAGTCAGACTGTCTAAGATCGAGAAAATGAAAGACTACAAATGCTGAAGAGGATGTGGAGAAAAGGAACACTCATTCACTGCTGGTGAGAATGGAAACTCGTGCTGCTTCCCTGGGCCTGAAAGACCCACACAGCAGGCTTCTCTCCTACCCTCAGGCTTCTCTCCTGGGTAAGTTCATCACGCCCTCCGCCCATTGACTCCCCCAGTCTCATTCACCCTCCCATCTCCCCGGCAGGTCTCTCCAAATTTGGGTCCAGTACCATTCCTTGTCTTGGGGCCCCAGACACCTGGAGAACCAATGCTGCTTCCTGATCCTTTTCATCCAGACCAATATAGTGCCTTCTCTGGGTCCCAGGAGCACTGCTTCAGGGCCTGGCCCCACCCTCACCTCCTTCTGCTTCCCTGGGCCTGAAAGAACCTCCACGGGCCTCTCTCCTACCCACAGGCCTCTCTCCTGGGTAAGTACTTCGTGCCCTCCTCGACTTGACTCCTTCATCCTCATTCACCCTCACATCTCCCCCTCAATTCTCTCCTCTGAGTTTGGGCCCTGCCTCATTCCTTGTCTAGGGGCCCCAGACACTTGGAGAACTAATACTGCTTCCTGATCCTTTTCATCGAGACCAACATAGTGCCTTCTCTGGGCCAAAGGAGCACTGTTTCTGTGCCCCACCCTCACCTCCCTCTGCTTTTCTGGGCCTGCACCACTCACCAGCCTCTTACTGGGACACAGGGGCTCCCTTTTCCTCTACCTGATCCTTTGCATCCAGAACAACCCAGCTCCTCACTGCAGTCCCCAAGAGTCCTTGGGGCCTCTTCCCACCCCATCTGCCTTTGCATCTCTGGGTGGCGTGGCCACCAGCTGCCCTAGACCAGCATCTGTCCTGGGCCAGGCTCCCAGGCCAGTCCAACCCCAAATTCCTGAGGCCAAAATCACTCCTGGAGGGATCCAGACCTTAAAAGAAAGCCTGAAAACATCTGAACCTCATCTGAATTGGGCCTCTGTGGGAACTCCTGAAGACAAAAGAAATCTGGCCACTCCAATATAAAATCAAAAGAGAGAACCAGAAGCTTAGAGGAACCAGCTTTTCATGCCAAAAAAGTAAACCACAAAGACACATAAATTCACAAAAAGAAGCAGACCTAAGCTTGAAGGCCTGAGTCTCACAAGAATCAAAACTACAAAGAAATTCGTATGTCAAAATTACAGAGAAAAAAAATAAAATGAAAAACCAAAATAACATATCCTCACCAAATACCAATAATCCTCTAGAAGAGTACAATGAGAACCCCCTAGAGATAACACGGGACATGGAACTCAGAAGAAGGATTATAAAAATGATAAAACAATGCAGAAGAACACACAAAGAAATCAAAGAATTGAAAGAAGATAGGGATAAACTTCTGAATGAATTCAGAAAAGAGTTAGAAATATTGAAGAATACTCAGGCTGAAATGAAGAAGGAAGTGAAACACTTAATAAGCCAATTAGAAATGACAGGAGAAAGTCTCACCAATAGCATGAATGAAATGTAAAACAGAATATCAAGACTAGAAGATAAAGTGGACGAACTAGACCACTCAAATTATCAAGACTGGAAGACAAAGTGGAAGAACTAGATCACTCAAGCAAAGATTATGAAAAATTTAAGAAATCACAAGAATGGACTATTCAGCAATTGTGTGACGCCATAAAAAGGCCAAACTGATGAATCATAGGCATACAGCAAGGAGAAGAATCCCAAGATAATGGCATGGACGAAGACCAAATGTATGAATCATAGGCATAGAGGAAGGAGAAGAATCCCAAGATAATGGAATGGACCAGATCTTCAACAGAATTGTGGAAGAAAATTTCCCAAACTTAAAGAAAGATATGCCCATACAAATACAAGAAGCATACAGAACAACAAAAAGACAGGACCAGAACAGAAATTCTCCATGGCACATCGTAGTAAAAACACTACACGCACAAAACAAAGAGAAAATTCTGAAAGCTGCAAAAGAGAAACAAGTCACATAATATAAAGGAAAACCCATTAGGATCACAGCTGACTTTTCAATGCAAACTATGAAAGCCAGAAGAGCCTGGATCAAGGTATTTCCCATTCAAATACAAGAAGCATACAGAACACCAAACAGACAGGACCAGAACAG
>NW_008341748.1:3138921-3140091 GCF_000622305.1 Nannospalax galili
AATGAGAGGATTCAATACCCATCATTCATTAATAACTTTAAATATAAATGGACTGAATGCCCCAGTCAAAAGACACAGACTATCTGAATGGATTAAGAAACAAAACCCATCTTTTTGTTGTCTGCAAGAAACTCATCTCACTTTCAAGGACAGACACTATCTCAAAGTGGGAGGAAGGGAAAAAAATATACCATGAAAATGGCACTAAGAAAAAAACAGGCATAGCAATTCTAATATCTGACAAAATAGACTTTAAAATAAAACTAATCAGAAGAGACAAAGGAACAATGAATAAGAAGATATTACAATCATAAACATATATTCATCAAATTCTGGTACACCCAACTTTATAAAAACAATTCAACAGGACTTTAAGACACAGATTAACCCCAACTCATTAATAGTAGCTGACTTCAATACTCCACTGTCTCCATTAGGTCAACAGGTCAGAGAGTTAACAGAGAGACATCTGAATTAAACAATACCATATATCAAATAGACTTATCAGATATCTACAGAGTATTCCACCCAAGCACCAAAGGACATGCATTCTACTCAGCACCACATGGAACCATCTCCAAAATTGACCATATACTGGGACACAAAACAAACCTCAATAAATACAAAGAGATTGAAATAATTCCATGCATTCTATCATACCACAATACAATAAAACTTACAATCAACACCCAAAGAAGCCCTAATCACCACATGAACACATGGAGATTAAACAACACACTCCTGAATGATGAATGGGTCAAAAGAGAAATTAAGAAAGAAATAAAAGTATTCATGGAATTAAATAAAAATGACAATACAACATGACAAAATCTCTGGGACATGCTGAAAGAGGTCCTTAGAGGGAGGTTTATAGCTCTAAGTCCCTACATCAAAAAATCGGAAAGAACACAAATAAATGACATAACATTGCAACTCAACACACTTGAAAAGCAACAGCAAACAATACCCAAACCCAGTGGACAAGAAGAAATAACAAAACCCAGAAATTAATGAAATTGAAACAAAGAAAACAAAACAAAGAATCAACAATTCCAATGCTGGTTCTTTGAAAAGATAAACAAGATTGACAAACCTCTAGCCCAGTTAACCAAAAGAAAGAAAGAGCACCTCCAAATCAACAAAATAAGAGATGAAAGGGGAAACATCCCA
>NW_008341748.1:3140335-3156367 GCF_000622305.1 Nannospalax galili
TGCGCGGCCACTTCCCCTACCGCAGCCGGGCAGACACTGGGCTCGCACACCGTTGCTGAGACCCGCACGGTGCTCGGGGACCGCGCTGGGCACCGGCCGCCACCTCCCTTCCTGCCTCCAGCCGCCGGTACTCGCTGGTCGGTCCCGCCGGGTCTGGGGATGCCCACGGGCAGGCCCAAGGACGGCAGGCCCCACGCGAGTGCCCTCCGGCCGCTCACGAGGGTGGCGGCCGCGACGCTCTGAAGCGCTGGCTTCGGCCCCCGCCCCCGCGGGCTTCAGGTCTCGGGAGCGCGCACCGCCTGCGTCCTCTGCCTCCAGGAAGCCGTGCGCGCACCTCTTTCTGGGTCCAGCTGCCCGCTGCCGCCCCCTGGAGGCCGCCGAACAAACGCACACGCTCAAGCACACCCAGAGCAGCGGCCAACATCATTCTAAATGGAGAAAAACTGGAAGCAGTAGCATTGAAATCAGGAACCAAACAAGTCTCTCTGCTATCTCCACTCCTTTTTACCATAGTGCTTGAAACTCATGCAAGATAGTAAGACAAGAGAAGGAAATTAAAGGAGTAATAATTGGAAAAGGAGAGCTCAAATTATCCCTCTTTGCAGATGATATGATATTATACCTAAAGGACGCCAAACATTCCACACGCAAACTCCTAGAAATTATTAACACATTCAGTAAAGTGGCAGGTTACAAAATTAACCTACAAAACCTTTCTATATACCAATGACAAGCAGTCAGAGAAAGAGCACAGGGAAACCCTCCCATTCACTATAGCCACAAAAAAAAAATAAAATAAAATATCTTGGAATAAACCTGACCAAAGACATTAAAGAGCTTTACAAGGAAAATTTTAACTCTTTAAAGAAAGAAATTGAGGAAGACATCAGAAGATGGAAGGACCTCCCATGCTCATGGATTGGAAGAATTAATATTGTGAAAATGACCATCCTACCAAGAGTCATATATAGATTCAATGCAATGCCAATCAAAATCCCCATGACATTTTTCACAGAATTGGAAAAATCTATCCTAAGATTCATATGGAAGCACAAGAGACCCCGGATAGCCAAAAGAACCCTGAGAACTAAGAGCAATGCTGGGGGGATTACTATACCAGATTTTAAGCTCTACTACAGAGCTATAGTCATAAAACAATATGGTACTGGCATAAAAATAGACCCATAGATGAATGGAACAAAATTGAAGTCTCAAATACAAGTAAATGCAATTTCAGACACCCGATATTTGACAAAAGGGCCAAGAATATCCACTGGAGGAAAGAAAGCATGTTCAGCAAATGGTGCTGGCAAAACTGGATCTCCACCTGTAGAAGAATGAAACTAAACCCCTATCTTTCACCATGCACAAAATTCAATTCTAAATGGCTCAAAGACCTAAAGCCTGAAATGCTGAAACTATTAGAAGAAAACATTGGGAAAAACCTACAAGATATAAGCATAAGAAATGATTTTCTAAACCTGGCATCAATTGCTCAGGAAACAAGGGAAAGAATTAACAAATGGGACCTCATTAAACTAAAAAGCTTCTGTACATCAAAGGAGGCAACCAAGGAAGCAAACAGAAAACCCACAGAATGGGAGAAAATCCTCACCAGCGACATATCTGAAAGAGGTTTAATAACCGGAATATATAAAGAACACAAAAAACAGAGAACCAAGACAAGAAGCAACCCAAGTAAAAGATGGGTTAAGGAGCTGAACAGAGTTCTCAAAAGAAGTAAAGATGGCCATGAAACATCTTAAAAGATGTTCAACATCACTAATAATTAGGGAAATGCAAATTAAAACAACTTTAAGATTTCATCTTACCCAAGTCATACTGGCTAAGATCAAGAAAACAAATAATACCAAATGTTGGAGAGGATATGGGGAAAGAAGAACACTCATCCACTGCTGGCAGGGCTGTGAACTTGTTCAACCCCTATGGAAAGCAGTGTGGAGAAATCTTTAAAAAACTACAAATGAACCTACCATTTCACCCAGTTATACCACTCCTTGGCATATACCCAAAGAACTCATCCTATTGCAGAGACACTTGTACATCCATGTTTGTTGCTGCTCTTTACACAATAGCTAAGAGATGGAAGCAACCTAAGTATCCCTCATTTGATGAGTGGATAATGAAAATGTGTTTCATTTATATGATGGAGTTTTACTCAGCAGTGAAAAATAAGATGAAATCATGAAATTTGCAGGCAAATGGATGGAACTAGAAATTGTTATACTAAGTCAAGTAACACAGACTCAGAAAAAAAATCGACAGATGTTCTCCATCATATGTGGATCCTAGAACCAGACTCTGATAAATAAGTATGCAAACAGACATAACTGCAGGAACCAGGACAAGGGTAAGGAAACAGGGAGGTAAAGGAAAAGAAAGAACCTGAAAGAGAAGAACAGGAGGAAACAGGCCTTAATAAGGGAGATATGGATAAAAACTGGGTTAGTTTAAGGGAGGGAGGAGGAAAGGGTATACAAGGAACTTAGATGATAAAGGGAAAGAAAGAGGTCAAGAGTGGTAGGACCATAGGAGAAGAGTATTAGTAAGGGAGAAAGGGGGGAAATGGGGTATCTTTAAGTGGGAAAACCATGATGGAGGGGTGAGACAATGTAAGACATAAACCATGCCTAGCTAGTTTTGAAAACCAGAGAGAACCATATTACTCCTACAATCTATTGATAAATTATACATAGCAGATCAAGAAATATATGTCTAGGTAAGTTTTATCTGAGAACAACTGATCTCTTCCCAAGATTTATCTACATGACGTACAGTAATTAAATATACCAGACTGGTGGAACTGACCTTCTTGGGTGTTTAACAGACATACTTTGAGGTCTATAATAATTTGGTCAGAGGGACATAAAGAACACTTTTTGCTCCTTGACCTCCTAGGTCACCTAGTTCCAGGGGACTATGAGCATCTCTCAAAATGTCCGATAATGGTGGTGGGTCATCTGTCCTCTTGATCAAGGAGGCCGAGGAGATCCCACCAGATGGACTTGAACCAGTGTCCAGTCTATAAAGAGGAAGGTCAACACAGAGGAATCATTTCCTCCATGCTTTCAAGCGAAGCCAACCATGCTCAAGCAGGACCTTTGACTTATCTTCACATAGGTAGAACTGGTAAAGAAAGGAGCTGGGGCCTCCTCCCAAGCCCATGTGACCCCTGAGGAACAGATCCTCAAATGACCTGAAGAGTAAAAATAAATTGGTTTATCTGGACCAACTGTATGGCCTTAAACACCCAAAAGGAAAGTATTACCAAAGATTAAAGGGGCCAATATAATTTCATAAGAGTCCATATGTATAGCTAAAGGCTACATAACAAGCAACAATGCCAGACAGGCGATACCTTCTTTTGAATTTTTGGCCAGGGTGGCCAAAGGGATTCCAAGAGAGTAACCCAGCATAGAACTGGGAAATTGAACAGCAGACCCCAATCTTATCCAAAGGAATATTGACAACTGATTACCGCTAGATTAGGAACAGCTGACCTTCCTAAAAGAAAGACCTCTAGATAGGCTGACTAGATTCACCAGAAGGGCAAGTAGTGGGGAATGGCTGGGCTGACAATACAGCAGACAGTAGCAGGGATATCAGAGTATAAGGGCTCTTGTGGGGGGAGGGAGGCTGTGGGGGGGTGCTACCTAAGAAGTGGGTGTATAAATAAAAAGTAATAATAATTCTTCAAAGCATAAAAATTTGCTCCTTAATAATTAGTAGATGTGAAAAAACATTACCATTGAAATCTACCTGATGACTTTACATCCATGCTCAGTTGCAAAGGAGCTCAGAAAGTAATCAACTGTGACTAGCAATAATCAGGTATATAGAGATTAGAAATGCATGTGTATCTTAGTGTCAATTGTATTAAAAATGAATTTTTCTGTATGAAACTGTGTATTTTAAATTTTAAATGGCTGCCTTTTTAAAGTTTAAAACCTCATTTAATTTTGTCTTATACGGTTTATATGGAGTACAATATTGTATAACTGTATTAATTCAACTGTAAACCTAAAAATTTACAGCCAATTTTGAAAGAGATGCATCTTAGCTCTTGAAGTTGTTATTGAATATGTCAATGCTGTTGTAATGAAATGTTTCTTCTAATTAAATGCTTATTAAGTAAATAATTTAAAAATATTTAAACCCAAGTGTCAAGAGAAAGAGGCTGAGAAGGGGAGTTAGATACACCCAGAGCATGAGTATGGGCTTCTCAAAGAAGGCTGTAACAAGTTGTCTTTACAAAAGCCACATGAAGAATTTGGGTGATTTATAAAGATTTTTAAAAATTAAAAAAAAAAGAATGCAAACTCATGTAACCACTATGTAAAGGACTGTGGAGAACCCTCAAAAATCCTAAAAATGAACCTACTATACGATCCAGTGATACCACTCCTTTGCATATATGTAAAGGACTCATCGTAATGTAGAGATAGATACCTGTACATCCATGTTTGTTGCCGCTCTCTTCACAATAGCTAAGAAATGAAAAAAAAAACCCTAAATATCCTTCAACTGATGAGTGGATAATGAAAATGTGGTACGTCTACACAGTGGAGTTCTACTCAGCAGTAAGAAAGGATGAAATGAAATTTGCAGGTAAATGGATGGAGCTAGAGAGTGTAATACTAAGTGAAGTAATGCAACTGCAGAAAAGTAAGCGATGTATGTTCTCCCTCATCTGTGGATTGTGGCACCATTCCATTATATGTGAGTATATAAATTTTGATGTAATACCATAAGCCAGTAAAATGGAAAGGATACATGGAGGTAAAGTAAAAGAAAGAATGTGAAAGGGGAAAGTAGGGAACAGATAGTACAAGGGGGGAGGTGGGGAAAGTGGGAGTATTTAACAGCGAGGAGAGGAGGGAAGGACATGTAAGGGGCCATGGTGTGGGAGTGGGAGGAAAGTCAGGGGAGGGAGGATGATAGGAGGCAGGTGGTACTGGGGGAGGGTGGGGATAATGGAGTGCTGTGACTAGGGTGGTAGGTGGGAAGAAGCCAGATGGGGAAAAAAAAGGTAGGATGAATGAATCCTGGGGGGCTAGGAAACCTAGAGGGAAAAGTGATGCCCTTGAAACCTCATGAGAAATGCACATATATTGTCTGAATATTAATGTATATGTATACCTGGGGGCTGCTTGGAAGGGAACACAGCGCCAGATAGAAGAGACCTCCCTTTGAGTGACAAGCATGCCTTACAGCACTCATCAAAGAAGCTTCTTTTTGCAACAGATGGAGGCCACCGCAGAATTGCACATCTGGTCAGGCACAGAGAACATACGTCTGGGAGACGCCCAGTACTAGGTGACACATCTGCAGTCAAATCTCTGCAACTAAGGCTCATAGAACACAGTGGAATAAGGGGTAGAGAGAGGGCTAATACACCTGTCAAGTCTCATCAGTGACACTTCCATGTACATCAGAATGTGATGCACACAGAAGGCCACAACTGACCAAGTTTTGGAGAATAAGAAACTAGTGTAGGATTGGACTCCTATATGGAACCTCACCCACCCAGCCTCAGGGACCATTGAGAAGAGGAGGCAGAAAGATTGTAAGAGCCAGGGCTGGTTTATGAACACAGAAAGGTGGAGGCCTCCAGGCCACTAGAGGCTTGCTCATGTGGGCCTGTGGCAGCAGTGGTGTTGACTGTGGGACCCATGTCAGCTCAATTAAAGAGGGGCTCAAAGGGGTGGTGAGAAGTAGGTGGTGGGCCGGCACTAGATTGAGAACTATTTGAGACTGATTGCTGCTGGGTGAGGAAGAGTACAACTTACGTATGACCACTGGATGGGCTAATTAGACTCCAGTGGATGCATTTACACTGAAGGCATTTGTGTACAATCACTTGAATGAATAGGACTCAGCTTGTATGACAGAGTGCATAGGGTTCAGTGGGGCCATGGGGGAGGCATGGATGGGGAAAGGGTCTGGATTTGAAAGGGAAATGTTATATGAAATTTAAAAGGCTCAATAAAAATGTTCTGGGCTTAGGGATTTAGCTCAGTGGTCAGGCATTTGCCTAGCAAGTGCAAGACCCTGGGTTTAGTCTTCAGCTCTGGAAAAAGAACACAAAAAAGCTCTATTGAAAAAGGAGGCATGGATGGGGGAGGTCAGTTCCTTACAAGGAACACAGTGCCAGACAGAAGAGACCTCACTTTGAGTGGTTGTTGAGGGTGGTCCAGGAGACTCCCAAAATAACACAGGATATTGCCAAACCTCTTGGTTATCTCCCAGAACTAGTAGATAAGACCCTACTGCTGAAGACAGGGCAAACCTAAGATACAAGACTTGAAGCAATGGAGCAAAAACTGACCTGGAAGCCTTCTAACTGAAGTTTGGCTATCATAACACTAGATGATGGTATGCAAACTGCCAAGGGAAAATAAACAGTGGTCCAACCCAGCCCTAGAGCCTAATAACCATAACTATGGCACAACAAACTACCTCTATTCATGTAGTATTGGCACTGTTATCTGGGGGGCAATAAACAGGTACCTAATTGGACTTAAAGCACTCTCAATGGGAGGTAACTCATGGATGGCACTGTAAACTCAGCCAAATACACATGGCAGGAGAGGACCTAGACCCCAGAGAAAACCCTATCTCTTTCATATCTCAAGACAAATGAAACTTCTTACTATGTGCTAAATATTGATCCTTATATTTACAGATAAGTATACTCTAGATCACTCATCAAAGAAACTTCTTTTTGCAACAGATGGAGACTACTGCAGAACTGCACATCTGGTCAGACATAGAGAACATATGTCTGAGAGATGCTCAATCCTAACTGACACATCTACAGTTGAACCTCTACAACTAAGGCTCATGGTACAAAGCAGAACAAGGGGTAGAAAGAAAACTAGTGCATCCCTCAACTCTCACCGGTAAATCTTCCTTATACAACAAAGTGTGAAGCAATTGGTCAAACTTTAAAGAATAAGAGACTATAGAGTGTAGGATAGGATTCCTATAAGGAACCTCAACCACCCGAGACTCAGGGATCATTGCGGAAATGTAAGCAGAAAGATTGTAAGAGGCAGGGGTGGTTCATGAAAACAAGGAAGCAGAGGCTTCCAGGCCACTGGAAATTTGCACATGTGAACTTGTGTCAATGGTGGCACTGAGCATAGGACCCATGTCTACTCAATTAAAGAAGGATCCAAAGGGGAGAAGAGAAATGGGTGGGAGTATGATTTATATATGCGATCACTACATGGGCTGACCAGACTCCAGTGGATGAATTTACACTGAAGGACATTTGGGTACAAATGCCTGAATGAATAGAACTTAACATATATGGTGGAATGGGAGGCCTGAATTGGGGAGGGGGGGGGTCTAAATTTGATTAAGAACTGTTTAATGAAATTACAAAAGCTCAATAAAATAATATAAAAAATAAAGAAGTTCAATCTACTAAGGGGAGAGTTTGTTTTAACTTACAATTCCAGATCATTGGTCATTGGTGCACAGAAGCACAGTGGTACGAGCTATGAATGCTCCACGGATTCTGGGGTAGGGAGAGTACATTTATTGCCTTTAGATGTGGCCCCTGGTAGGTTGATCACAGCTCAGTGGATGGCCCCACACTTGGAAGCATATGGGCAGCACTAATTGGAGTTGATAAGTTATTAAAAGTGATAGAGGATATGAAGTGGAGGGATAGGGAGGTGGGAGTCGATCTTGAAGGAGTTAGAGGGAGGAGTGGATGGTAAACATGATCAAAATTTCACCATGGGCTTCCAGTTCTCTACTGCAGGGATAGGCACGAATAAGAGCCTAAAGTTGATGTGTAGTAGTAGATTCTGTTGCAGGGGACAAGAGGAAGACAATTTTGTCATTATTGTGTGGATCGAAAATCTTGGCAGGGCTCATTTGGAAGATTCTCTTATACCGCACACCCTCAACAGTATTTCACTTTATAAAAAAAATAATGGGCTCCACCTGTAGCTAAGGGAGATAACCCACTATTGTTCTAAAATGATGCCTAAATTTGTTCTCTCTATCTAGAAGCCTTTGAGAGGGAACTGACACTGATTCTAGCCACTCCAACAGCCATCAGAGTGCCTGAAAACAAATCCTGAGTCCATCACTCTCGAGTCCAGCCTTGGCAGACAAAAGGAAAATGAGGAGAAACCCAATAGATGGATGCTTTTGGAACCTCTCGTCAGGAAATTCCAATGGACTCTGAGATGAACATTTGAAATTTTCCCTGTTCTTTTTTCCTGGTTCCCTGTCTAGAACTTGTAATGCTAACTACCCTTGCCTTTACTTCTCCTTCACATCTCCTATTCACTAGTCAAGGACCTTCTTTTCTCCCTACAGATAAGAGTTATGCAATTTGGGAGTCTTTTAGCTAGACCCACTGAAGGAGTACCCTAATTGCCTCACCCTGTATCCCTGTTCAGCATGGAAGAAGCCAGAAAGGTCTGCATCCTGATTCCTTATCAGCAATTTGGGTAACCTCTTCAAAGGATGGTGTGATGAGAATAGGAGGTAGGAATTGGTTTGGCAATTAGGGTAAAAAGACCCCAAAGAAAAGTAGCCACTTTCTTGGCTAAAAGTCAAAATGTCCTTGGGCCTCTTAGCAACATACTTTTTTCCAAAGGACAAAAATGTCAAAAGTATTTGGGAGCTTTTATCTAATCCCTAAAAGATTTTAGGGTTACTTCTTCGGGGAGGGGGAATGTTAGAGTAGCAAAAAGCCCTATTAAAAAAAAGAAAGAATACATGAAGCTGTCAGAAAAAAAGTGATGGGGATATATTGGAGGAGTTGGAGGGGAGGTGTGGGTGTGGATTTGATCAAATCACATTATATGCATGTATGAAATTCTCAATAATTTTTTTAAAGTTAAAAAATAATAATAACGGCTCCCAGAGGTGGTGCATGGCCATAAGGAGAGTCTTCCAGGCTTCTGGGAACTTGCTAATATGAACTTTTAGCAATAGTGACAGTAAGCACATGACCCAGACAAGCTCAATCAGACAAAACATCAACATAGAACTGGGGAAATGGGCAGGAGGCCCGAGTCTTAGCTGAGGGACTATTGGCAGCTGATTACTGCTGGGTGAGAGAGGGTTGATCTTCATTAAAGGAGTGATGCTGGATAGGTTGACCGGACTCCAGTTGATAAACTCCCACTGAGGGACAGCTGGTTACAGAAACCTGACTTGATGAGCCTTGACATATATGACAGAATGCATGAAATACTATAGGGGGATGTGGGAGTGCAGATAGGGGAGGAGCCTAAATGTGATTAAGATGTTTTGTATGAAATGCACAAAAATTCAATAGACTGTATACATTGAAAAAAAATTAATCGGCTCCCCAGAGCCCATGATCCACAGATTATTATATCAGACTCATGGAGATCAATTAAAATTGTGAATCCTCCTGGTACCAAAAAGGTTCAAATGCTTAAACATGGTGGATGTGCTCTTAAAAAAATTCCTCATTTCCAAATGCCTTCTTAAAAATCCCAACTCAATTGAAAAAGAAAAATCTGTCAACTCTGATACATTGGGAAGACAATTCAAGCAGCTGCTATTTGTATTTTATTTTTAAACATATTTTTTTCCTTCAGACTGATCACAATTCTATAATATTATTCCCTCTTCTAGGTCAAACAACATCTGTTGCATAAAAAACAAAATTAACTAATTCACATTTTCAAGTTTACAGCTTTCATTTTTATTGTGCTGCCACAATATTGTGAAGTTATTTTACTTCCTGTCAGAAGAAGCCATTATTGTCAGTGGTGTCGAATCCCATGGATTTAGGGTTCTCAAAGATTGTGGCACAATGTTGAAGGTTTTAGTGTCAATAATCATTGAGTAGGGCTGTGATATGACAAACTACAATAGTTCCAAAAGAAGAGTTTCTGTTTATTATTAAGATAGTTCCCTGATTATGCCAAGGGATAACTTCCAAAAATTTACATGTTGCCACATTTGTGTTCTTGCCTTAGAATCTCTGTGAAATAAAAAATGTGGCTGAAGTCACTTCTGCAGTTTTTCCCTAATGATGAGCAAGGGATACTCTTTTTTTTTTGCATTTAAATAAATTTATTGAAAGGTGTTATCTCTTAGTACCAAACATAGTGATAGTTGGTTAGGTTACTTTTGTCCACTCAAAATTAACACTGGTGTTTCCAAAACTGAAATATATCAGCCTTTTGAAGAAACTGAAAAGTTATCCACAAAACATGGTTTACAAAGGTTAAGGATAAAATACACTGTGGTTCTTTGGTTTATTTTTCAGTGGTTGTTTATCCACTACATAATGTCAGCATTGGTCACAGCCATTCTGGATGGAGTCAGGCTGCACACCACACTGAGTAGCCATCGTCAACACTGTAGGTCTGACATTCACAGGCCAAGACAACAGTCTGAATCCCACCTAGGTGATCTCATGAGTACCTCCTTACTTTTCTTAAGACTCAGACAAGTAAGTTTTGCAAATATATTCTCTAACTTTTAAAACAAAATTCTACTTTACAAGCAATGGCAGTTTTATAAAAATGATCTGTGGTAAAAACTTCTGGAGTGCTTTGGCTAGCTTGAATTTACTGTACTGCAACAAATTTTCAGAGACAATTCATTGAATTAATACAACAGAAACAAATTTTCTCAGATGGAACTAGATTGAGGCAGTAATTCTGTAGCAAAATTTTTATCATGCATACAAACCAACTGTTTTTCATAAGAAATATTAAAGATTATTTGCAAAACTTTTGAAGTCTGTATTTTTTTATATAAAATGCATAAAAGTTTAAATGTAATTCTCATATGGCAATAAAAACTCCATCTCTGAATTATCAATTACTTGCATTATGGGTTCCAAGAAACCATTTGCTGCCTAAAATATTAACCCCTATAATGCCTTAAAAGTGCATTTGTGAAATGTTGGTTTTGATGTAAACTTCATTAATTTAAATTTTTATATTTAAATTAAGTTACCATTTTAAGTCACCTAAATATATTGATCCAATATAGAAAGATCAATGTTAGAAATGAAGATTCACAGTTTTACTTCACATTTATGTCTTTAGCTTTGATTTGGATGCTTTAAGGGTGAATTCAAATCTAAGCATAGCTCTACTCAGCATAGAATCAGGCTGTCTTCCCAAGTCTAGAATGTTACACTAATGTAGTTGTGATGTTTTTAGGTTTCCATAGCTTATGTCCAGTATAACAGTATGGAATCTATAGCTCAGGGTTGTAGGGAAGGTTTCAGAGAAGAGTTTTTTGTTGCTGTAGTACTCCTAAAGTAAAAACAAAAACCCAGCTTAATAGAGACCTGTCTAAATGTTACTAGCCACTGAAAGTGAACTGTTCATATCGAAGATTCTTAACCCTACATAGACGTGTTAATTTTTTAACATCTATTTCTTGTGTGTGGGGTGGGGGTGGGGAGCATACATGTGTGGAGGTCAACAGACAACCTGGGGGATTTGGTTTTCTCCTTCCACCACGTGGGTCTTGGGGATGGAACTCAGGATGTCAGGCTTGGCTGCAAGTGCCCTTTCCTGCCAAGCCATCTCACAAGCAACATTTAGGTTTAAACAAAAAATGATAAATAATTACTGTGCATTAAGAAATTTGGATGGCAAAAATGTATATATACCAGTGACTACATTTAAAGTTCTTAATGCATATAATTACTTTCTAATAGTCCAACTGCTATAGCAATGAAATACAAACTATAGAGTTGAGACACCCTCTTTTAAAAGAGAAAGTTTTCATCTGATGACCTGGTTGCCATGGTTTTAAAAAAATTGCCCAAATCCATCCATAGATTCCTGTCAGTCTGTTATACATGCTGCTCGTTCCTCTCTGCAAGGCTCTTCTCCATATGCTTCCTTACCTAGTCACATCTACACATCCTTCTTGTATCAACTCAGCTGTCATTGTAATCGCATCTAGCTTTCACATCACTATAACCAAATATTCATGTTCGGCTTTGCATAACTATAATCAGATATCTGAAGTAAACTCTTTATGAAGAAAAATGTTTATTTAGACCACACTTTCGGGAGCTCAAGCTTCAACAGCATAGTGCAGGTCCTCTATAGTGAGGACCACCCCTTGGTTGCATCCCCTCATGTAGACAGCTATGGTAGGAGGACTTGTGGGCTCAAACAAGTTACGTCTCAGTACTAGCAAACACACAAAGGATCCAGCCTTGCTTTTTATATAACAATCTTCTCTAAAAACTTCAATGGTTGCATGAGACCGACCAAAGATTCTTATAAAAGTTAACTCATACACGCTTATGACCGAAGAATCTTCCATTAGGATATACCACTTAAAGTTTCCACTATTTTACAAAACTACCTTGGGGAACAAGTCTCCAACACATGAACTTTATCCAAGCCACAGCACCATTCTGAATCCCTTCACCTACAGAATAGGTCAAATCCTTTTCCTACATATCATTATCATATCACGTACCTTTCTTTCTTAGCAAATTCCATAGCTGCTTATCATCTCCCTCAGCACACTGATGTTCTGATTTATTCATTTCCGTATCTCTCACATTAGACAATAATGCTTGCAGCACAATATGCATTCTATAATTGTTTCACGAATCATCAAATAACTCCATCTAGTGATGCTGCAGTTTTCAGGATCGCCTCTACAGTCTCTAAAGAATAAACAGCTTGGAAATGACACACTGTCACTTCTGCTCACATTCAACTGGTTGAAAACCAGTCATATGCTCCAATCTGATTGCAAGGGGGTCAGAAATGGAGTCTTTCTGTAAGTTCATGTAGAGTAAATGGATTTAATGATTATCTAGTTTTTTTCTACACTCCCTCCTACAAGTTATCTTCTGAAAATCCAAGTGCCAATAAAAAAATTAAATTAACGGGGCTGGAAAGGTGGCTCTGCTATTAAGAATCCTTGCTTGTCTTGCAGAGGACCAGGGTTCAGTCCCCCGCATGCATGGTAAGCAGCTCACAATCACACGTAACTCAACTTTCAGGGAATTCAGTATACTCTTCTGTGGGTAATTGAATTCACACACACACACACACACACACACACACACGCACACGCACACACACAACTAAAAATGAATTAAAATCTTTATTTTGAAGAAACTAAATCAAGATTTGATTTGATTTGTATTTTCATATTTCCCATAATAAATATATGCCCATATGCATATTTTCACTTTCTGGAAACATTTTCAGAATCATCAGTCCTTTCTTTAATCAGTTTCATTTCCTTCTTTGAACTTCCAGTGCATTAAAATCTCTTCAGCTCAGCTTTCAAAGGTAAGGGAGTGAAAAGCAAGCTAAACAAACACCTGCCCCCAAATGTTGCTTAACTCCTGCTCTCCACCCTCATACCTTACCTTAGCCATTTTTTGCTCAAATTAAAGTTTAAGGTTTTTAATTAGTGTTTTGATTTAATCTTACCTTTCATATACCTAGAGAATTGCAGAAAATACTTCAGGTCCAACTCCCTGAACAAAAGCCTTTGAAAGTATCCCATTACCTATTAGGAGTTTACCAGATTTATGATGATTTAGTCTTTAAAACCTTTCCAAAAGCAAGCAGGAGATTTGCTCTGGAAGATTTCTTACTTTCTTTTAAATATTCACATGGCACATTGCTTCCGGTTTCAAAATGTAACTATAAACATTTTAACTATTTCCCCAGAAAATTTTAAATGCAGTTATTATTCCAGGAAAATGCTCTGTTTTTATTTAATGGTTTTAGATGTTGACTGGCATGAATGGAAATATTTGAACCATATATCTCTCTTAGCCCTAAGAATTGTGTTTAAAACTGACTCTAAGAAAGAGTGTGGCCGAGATGTCCCTTATTGCCTAGGGCAATGTCTTAGTTGACTTGGACTGCCACAACAAAGTACCATGGACTGGGTGGCTCACGTAACAGACACTCATTTCCTCCTAACTCTAGAGATTAGAAATCTAAGCTCAAGGTGAATTTTCTGTGATATCTCTCCTTGAACTGGAGATGGCTTATTCTCTACTCATCGTCACATATTTTTCCTCTGTGTGTTTCTTTAGGCAAATCTCTTCTTATAAGGGCACCGGTGAGATTGGATTCAAATCTGCACATATGACTTTATTTCACTATTTGAAAGGATCCGTTTCACGTGTATTCCCATGACCTGAGATACAGAGGGTTAAGGCTTCAGCATATGAAATGAGAAGGGGCTCAACTGAGCCCATAACAGCTCACAGAGGCAATGAGAAGAGCAGGAACAGCCACAGGAATGCAAAAAAGAAAAATTACCCAGAAAATTAATCACAAGAAACAAACAGCCCTGTCCTACACACACACACACACACACACACACACACACACACACACACGCACGCACTCACACACACGCATATCTTGGTAGGACTGAATTGAGAGCACTTCCACTGAAGGGATCTTCACTCTGCCTAGTGATTGTGGATGAGCCGAGAGCTCTGTGGCATTGTTTTGGGTTGGTTTTCCCGTGACCGCTGCACTGCTCAAGCAATAAAATGAATTTGAATTGCAATAATTTGGCTTCTCACTGTCATTCATATTGCCTTGACTTGCTTGTCAAGCTTTTAAGGAAATCACAATTATACACACACTTTCAGTGCTGATACCTGCCTCCCTTGTATTTGTTTCCTGATAAATATGGCCTTTCCCTCGAATTTTATTCAAATGTCAGCCTGTGATCGATTCTGGTGCCTCTCTTGTCCCTGTGTTCTATGACAGTCCTGCCTGCATAGGGGGCTTTGTCCCTTCAGAGAGATGTGTGCAGAACTCAGTCTGCCCACTCCTCCCCCAGCCAGCACTCAGCAGCTGCTGAACAGAAATGGATTTTGGGAATGGCAATGTGACAATTACACAGGTACCCAGGAGGAACTGAAGCTCCGGTCTCAGCAGCATGGCAGCTACAGGGAAATTAAGTGCAAGCTGTTTGGTGAATATTCTCCTTAGGACATCATGAAATCTCAGAAGTGGGGGGTACGTGGACAATGCCTGCCTATCCAACTCCTCCTGCTAGCTTCCAGGAAAAAAGGAAGGAAGAAAAACGCTGCAGCTTCCTATTCGATATTTAGAATTAATTAGAGCCCCAAATCCCACACCAACCTGCAGGTTTCTTAATAAGGCCAATGTATTCATCTTCTTTAGGGATCATTATATTGCCGCACAGCCCCGTGGGTTTCAAACTGCTGCTGTACACTGCTGTTTCATCTGGCCCCAACAATCACGTGAGGAGGTGGTCAAGAAAGAAGCCAATCTCCCCAATTTCTTGATGAGCTTTCGGGGACATTGAACCACTTTTCCAAGGTCATACAGCTAACACTAAGTAGAGCTCATGGAGTTAAATTGTGCTAATCTAAACTGCACCCCCAACCTTGACCAACCAAAAGGCATGGATGCTTCCATGCCACAGAGCCTAAACTTAGATTCTAGTGCCAGTTACTCAGGGGTAGAGTATCAAAATATAAGATGCTAAGACAAATTTGAATCACTGATGGACAATAAAATATTTCAGTATAAGTACATCCCATAGTTATGCTTCTGCCAATTTTTAGATTGATTTACCATTTACCCCAAATTCAAATTTCAATGGCTATCCCATTTTGTACAGGCAAAATCAGCCAGTGCCGCACTCAGCACTGTCCCAGTAAGTGCGGCCTTCTAATTAATTCTACTCCAGGCCTCACCATACCTGTCTGACACTACTTTCTTGCATGAACCCAGACTTGAAGGCAATCAGCCCCACCTTTTCCCTGACTTTGACCTGTCTGATCTGTCACTAAGTCATAAGAAATCGGAATGAGTTTGATCTCCCCTATCTGGTTCTTCCTCCCCACTCTCCAGCTACCACGCCATTCCAGACACCTATCATTGTCTCTCAGCTAGATCATGAGTATGACCATGCTGCACTTGAAAGATTATTATCACGTATTTTCTAAGCAAAACAAAGAACAATTCTATGAAAAAAAAAAAAAAAAAAAAAAAAAAA
>NW_008341748.1:3156398-3185950 GCF_000622305.1 Nannospalax galili
GCCCCTCAGTGTGGTTTTCAAAGCTTTCTGAGTGTAGGTTTAACCTGACAATACCACCTACATCTACCACCAACACACATTCTCTAAAGTGAGTGTGGATTCTAGGTCTTAACCATAGAAGGGACCCCAGATTTCCAGAGTACACACTTGACTGTATCACCCCACTGGCCGTGACACTCACCTCCCCAATCATCTGTAAGCACAATTTAACTCCTACTGCCTCCAAGATATGTTATAGGCTATTTGTTCTCACAGTCAATCATTTTGCATTTGGCACAACTTCCACAGCATCCTCTAATGCCTTTTCATACATGGCACATTGTTTTACTTCTTGCTGTTTTGGTACATGTCTCAACTTCTCTCTCTCTCTCAATAGTCTCACATGCCTAGGACAAGAAGTATTTTGTGCCCTTTGTTTCTCCTGTAAATGGCTAAGCACAACTTCTGGCATGTGACAGATGTTCCATAGAAATGTTTGGATATAAGTGAATAGTGAAATATTCTCTTTGACAACTAATCGATGACAACACTAGGTCAAGTCACAGGGATAGAGAACTTGCTAAATTTTAGTTCTCCAAGCATACTGTGGGAACAGAGTGCCCTACAGGTAGAATAAAATCAAACCACCCTGAAGTCCATCTCAGGCTGGCATCTGTGAAATCACTACATATCCAACTCCAGAATATTTTGAATATTCTTGAATAAAGCAATACTTCAGAATATTGAAGAGGGCATTATGTGACTAGGAGGGAAATGCATCCTATCATGTACAGTAAAGTGTCCTCAAGAACATCCTTAGACATCTCCAACCCAAATCCTCTTTTTCAGGTAGTGACCTCTCCAATCTTTCTCTCTGCTCCTTTTAAAGTAAAAAAGAAACTGTTGGTCACCCTTGATAGTGCTCAATCTGCAATCCTGTCCTCTCCAGTGATATAATTTAAATTTTCTTTCAAGATATATTTTTATTTTTTTAAGTATTTAGTTGAGTTTCGTGCTTTTCATATAATAGATCTTAATCAAGTTTAGACCCCCTCCCCCATCCATGCTCCTCATAGAGCTTATGTGGCATTAAAAAGTCAAAGGGAAACATATTAGCTCAAAATCCCCGTGAGAAATGCAGTCATGCAGAGTTATTGTATGTGTCAGACTGGAGAAATCTCCCTTTGAGTTGATTTTCATGGTAGTGCAAGAGACTCACAAAATAACACAGACTATTGCTACAGCCTTTGATTACCTCCCAGAATATGAAGGCAAGACCCTATTGCTGAAGACAGGACTTACTTCAAACACAGGACTTGGAGCAGCGACACTGCAACTGACCTGGAAGCCTCCTCCCTAAAGATTAGCTTTGATAGTTACAGAAGATATTATGCAAGCTGCTAAGGGAGAAAATTGATCAATGGTGCAATCCAGCCCTAAAGCCTAATAACCACAATGGCAGGAATAACAAAGTATCTCTATTGGTACAGTAGTGGCACTTTTATCGAGGGGAGAATCAACAGCTATCTAATTAGACTTAAAGCCCTCTCAATGGGAGGGAACTCATGGGTGGCACTGTAAACATAACCAAGTATATATGGCTGGAGAGGACATAGATCCCAGAGAAAACTGTATCTCTTTCATTTACATTTTAAAGAAAGCTGTGCAAAGCCAAAAAAGATTTTGGGCTCCATCTAAGAAGCACAAAGGACCAGCTTTTATAGAGTGAGCGATGGGAGCACATTGAGCTCTTTTCTTGTTTTCCATGGCTGAAAGTCCCCGCATTGCATAGAATTCTAAGAAAACAAAAATAATTATTTGTTCTCCTAATGAATCAATCAGAGAAACTGTGATCTTCTTGGGTATGAAGGGATGTTACATACAGAAGAACATTGGAAGGAAAGCTTGAAGAGGGGGTTAAGAGAATAATCTTCCTCTGTCTTTGAAGCTTTTCTTTCTTCCCAAGCATCCTTGCAGCTTACAGCAAACAACACACAATGTGGCCTCCAAACTGGCACCAATGTTGTCCCTTACTAGTAATGTTCTTGTGTAATCTCTCATAGGCTTGGACAGCTTTATAGTAGCAATTTGACATGGTCTATGTCAGTCAAGTCTGGAGATGGCTGCAACTCCAGCTACTGTCATGAGTGCAGTTTTTTTGAAAATCATTGGGCTAGAGGCTCCAAGATAGGCTGTATCCACAATACTAGCCCATACAAACTGTGGAATAAGTCACTAAGTTCACAGGCAAATTTGTTATGCAGCAGTAGATAACTAACACACAGCTGAAGCTTCCATATACTTCTCTTCAACTGAGAAGACATGTGATGCTGCTAGTTTTAGCAACCCAGCTAGACTGCATCTAAGATGACTGCAGCAAGCATAGCCATCATACTTAATGTCCAAATGTCATTTTCCAGTGCTGCAGTCAAAATGATAGAGCCAGTGATCCTCGGAGACAGTTGTGGGGTTTTTATAGCTTTTACAAATCCTGCTTCATGAATCCCAGAGTCATATGCAAATGTGAAGCTCAACCTTTGATAAGCCACTTGATTTCCGTTTTAGTTAATGAAGTGAAAATACACCATTTTACACTAAGATTAAATTGCTAAAATGCTTCACTCTGGTCCCCAGTTAGTTGTAATTAAAAATTGAAATGTAAGAGCAGGAAAAGTCACTCAGTTTCCTCTGGCATCCTCAAGCATGGAAAGGGAAACTTGTCACCCTAGGCAATTTCTAAGTGAAAACAAAAGTGTTATGAGGGGAGAGGAGAAGGAGAGCAGAGAGAATGGTGTTCAAGATCCATCCAAAACTGACAAAGATGTGACTTTGTGTTGCAGCCCCAACAGCACAGGGTGCCAGGAGAAATGGCACTTGCTAGCAAGGGCAGAGGCGGCAGAGCACTCCCAGTTTTTCACTACTTGCTCAGCACTGGGCTCCTCAGTGTGAGGCCCACGTCTAAGAGGACAGTAGTGACTTTTGAAGGATGTGAAAATTCTTGAAACACAGTAAGAACATAAATATGTGTTTTAAAAGTTTTTTTTGTGTGTGTATGTGTGTTTGTATATGGGTATAGGTATTAATATGTATGAGAAAAAAATAAACCTTGAAGTATGTGGTATATGTACTTGTATGTGTGTGGGGGGTGACGGTGGACCGTGTGAGAAAGAATATGTGAAGAGAGTATATGCATATATGCATGAAGTGATATGAGAGGGGGGAGGAGAGAGACAGAGAGAGATTTGGTGATAGGGATGCATTTGTGTGTGCATTTTCTTTTATTATTATTATTATTTATTTTTTAGAAGAAACATTTCCTTACTGCTTTAACGTACTTAATAACAATTTCCAGAGCAAAGATACATCTCTTTCAAAAGTGGCTATAAAATTTTTAGGTTCACAGTTGAAATAATATGGTTATACAATATTGAACTGAATATAAACCCTGTAAGATATAAATTGAATGAGTTTTTAACCTTTAAAAAGATCTCCATTTCATTTTAAAATATACTGTTTCTTACAGAAAGACTCGTTTTTTATAATAACACTTAGATGTTGGCACATGTGTCTCTAATCTCTATGTATCCAATTATTACTAGTCATGGTCGTTTGCACTCGGGTCCTTGGGTAGTCACTGAGTAGATTTCAATGGCAATGTTTATCACCTCTACTAATTAACATGATGTAAATTTTTATGCTTCCTCCTCGAATATAACTCAATTTTTAAAATTTGTTCATTTTTTTTGTGTGTATATCACACAGAACATCCCAAACAATCTTATTTATCCATATACCCACTTCTCAGATGGCACCCTCCCATAGCCTCCCTCCCCCCACTAAAGCCTTTTACTCTGTCTTCCTTGCTACTGTCTGCTGTGTTGTCAGCACCCTAGCCAGTCCCCAGTACTTGTCCATCCAGTGAATCTAGTCAACCTATCTAGAGGTCTTTGTTTTAGGAAGGTCAGCTGTTCATCATCTAGCAGCAATCAGTTGTCATATTCCCTTAGATAAGATTGGGGTCTGCTGTTCATTTTCCCAGTTCTATGCTGGGTTACTATCTGGGAACCCCTTTGTCCACCCTGGCCAACAACTCAAAGGAAGGTATCTCCTATCTGACATTGTTTCTTGTTATGTAGCCTTTAGCTATCCATGTAATTGGCTCCTTTAATCTTTGGTTATACTTTCCTTTTGGGCGTTTAAGGCCATTCAGTTGGCCCAGATAAACCAATTTATTTTTACTCTTAAGGTCATTTGAGGATCTGTGCTTCCGGGGTCACATGGGCTTGGGAGGAGCCCCTGGCTCCTTTCTTTTACCAGTTCCGTCTATGTGAAGATAAGTCAAAGGTTGTGCTCGATCATGGCTGGCTTCACTTGAAACCATGGAGGAAATGATTCCTCTGTGTTGACCCTCCTCTTTGCAGACTGGACACTGGTTCAAGTCCATCTGGTGGGGTCTCCATGGCCTCCTTGATCAAGAGGACAGGTGACCCACCACAATTACAGGACATTTTGAGAGATGCTCATAGTCCCCTGGAACTAGTCGACCTAGGAGGGCAAGGAGCAACAACTGTCCTTTATGTCCCTCTGACCAAATTAGTATAGGCCTCAAAGTATGTCTGTTAAACATCCAAGAAGGTTAGTTCCACCAGTCTGGTACTTTTAATTACCGTGTGCCATGTAAATAAAGCTTGGGCAAAGACCAATTGTTCTCAGATAAACCTTGTCTACACACATATTTCTTGATCTGATACGTACAATTTGTCAGTAGGTTGTTGGACTAATATGGTTTCCTCTGGTTTCTAAAACTAGCTAGGCCATTATTTATCTCTTGCATTGTCTAACCCTTCCATCATGGTTTCCCCAGGTAAGGTGCCCCCATTTTTCCCATTTCTTCCTTAATAATACCTTTCTCCCATTGTCCTACCTCTCTTGAGTGCCTTCTTTCCCTTTATCTCCTAAGGTTCCTTTTATACCCTTCCTTCCCCCTCCCTTAAACTAACCCAATTTTTATGCGTATCTCCCTTATTAATACCTGTTTCCTACTGTTCTTTGTATGTGTATGTTCATGTGCACATATAGGGGTATCATATAATTATGTGTGTATGATATATAAATGTATGATAGGTATGCTTATGTTGGTGAGAGTATGTATAAGTATTTGCCTCTGTGTGAAAGTATGTGTGTACATAAAAATAGTTGAAGTATATATGTATATGTATATGAGTATAGGGTAGAGAAGATGTTCCTTTCTGTATGCATGCATGTGTAATTTTGAGCATGTGGATGATGTCTTATTTTTAGTGTATAGTTAAGAGAATGCTGTGCATGTATACATTTTTCATGTGTATGAGCTCAAGTAAGGAGCTCAATTGAGTGCATATCTATGTGTTTAAGTATAAATGAGGGGAGTATTTGTGTACATCTGTATGTTAATTTTGCTTAATGGATATATATATATATATATATATGAACGTGTGGTTGTAGGGTGTTACAGTCATTTGTATAAGGATATGGCTAAGTAGTATAGAAATGTTTGTATGTTTGTTGGAAAGCAGGGCTAAAATAGCTCATCTACATAAATGTATTGGAGAGTTTTAGTAAGGAGCTATGTATATGTGTCTGTGTCTGTGTGTATATATGTGTATTGAATATGGTATGTATTTACCTGTATATGGCTGTGGCAATATATATGTGTTTATGAACATATACATGATCATCCGTATATATATGATGATATATGCCTGTGTATATACAGGTGAACGATTTTGTGTGTGTGTGTGTGTGTGTGTGTGTGTGTGTGTGTGTGTGTGTTGACAGGGTATGTCTGTGTAAACCTACGTACAAGTGAGTATATGGGGTAATGGTATTGCATATGTACATACACACACTTTTATGGCAGAAAAGAATGTGTATATTTATAAATAATTTATATATGTGTGCTTACCTGTGACTTCTAAGGTGAGTTGATGTACATTATGTGAGTGTATGTATGGAGGGAGAGGTTGAACATTTCCATGAGTGTATATATTTTGTGTATATATGTATATACATATTAACATATTACAAAGTGATCATAAATGTGTTACTGTATGGCCTTATATTTCCTCTTGTGTCTTTGCATATGAGTGAGATTATATACCTGGTTTCAATCAACCACAGTTCAAAAATGGTAGAAAAATTCCATCTGTAGTGAACATGCATACAGTTTTCTTAATTCCCAAAACAATGTGCTACAGTAACAATTTACTCAGCATGTAGATTGGATTAAGTATGATAAGTGATCAAGAGAAGACTGAAGTTATACAGGAGCGTGTCTGTGAAAATATTGTACCATTTTTATATAAGAAATATGAGCATCTGCAGATTTTAGCATCTGGGAGGTGTCCTGGATATGTATGAGCAACTGTCCTTATTCCACAGTGATGTTATAAAGATTTTTTTAAGAGCACATCTCTCACTGTATTTGAGAACATGCTCAGCAAATTGCCTGGTATCTAATAAACCTGTCCAATAAATGTTAGCTGTCATATACACACTGTCTCGCTAATGATAAGCAGCAGCACATTCTCAAAGCAGCCCACTGAGCTAATGAGTGCTGTATTAATGAATCCCTTCCAGGCATGATGGGAAGGCTGGAGTGGAAACACTGAGATGAGATCCCTGATTGCTTCTTCTTTTAAAATACTGGTCTACAACAACGTGAAGACTGAGTGTTACCCCAAAGAGAATTTTTTCACACTCGGATGGCTTCTTGAGCAACTCTTCCTCATCAGGTTTAAGAATCAAGTTGTCTCTGGACAGATCCAACACAGCCACCACTAAGAAGAATGTTTGGGAGACAAACCACACTGCTGGGGTGGTGCTAGAGCATGGGTGGGCCAACGGGTCTTTACAATTGGATATAGGTATCTAACAATGTAACTTAGACTGATGCTTATTGCAAAGGATCTATAGAGCTACACAAGCACCCCCCCAAAAAATGTGTGCACGTGTTCTGGGCTATACACTGTTCAGGGCACAATAGAAAATAAGTGAACTCAAAGAGACCTTAAGAAGTCCTCTTCCCTGGTTTATAACTCTCCTGCCTGTGTGGTTCATGGTAAGGTTTTCCCATATACTCCTACTGAAGAAATTTTGCTACTCACAAGGTTTAAAACCAGTACATCATGGACATGAGTGAAAAGTGGCTCTGGCTCTATAATAGGGATCACCTAGGAAGCTTGTTAGACAAGACTCCCAATCCCCACCCTGTGAGATTCTAAGTGCATCATCTAAGGAGGGGCATAGGAATCTGCATGTTTATTTCTTTTGTGTGATTCTTTTTATAAAAAATATTTTATTTATTATTTTTATGTATATGCATGTACTGCCTGCACATAGGCAAGTACACCTGTGTCATGCAATGCCCACAAAGGACAGAAGAGGCTGTCAGATCCCCCGGAACTGAAGTTACGGACAGTTATTAGCTGCCATGTGGGTACTGGAATATGAATCCGGGTCTTCTGCAAGAACAGCCAGTGTACTTAACTGCTGAACCATCTCTCCAGCCCCTACTTCATGTGATTCTTAAGCAGGTAGTCTCAGTGAGAAAACCAGAATGGAAGTATGCAGATCCAGAGTGAAAAGGAACTGCAGACATCATCATCATTCTTCAGATGAAGAGCATTAGGTAGAGCAGGGAAGTGCTTGTCCCAGGCTACACAGCTAGAAACTGAAAGGGCCACAACTTCAACCCTGCTCTCTTGCACTCATTCACCTAAAGCAATGTTTCTCAGATTAGGGAGACTAGGGAGAGGAGTGCAGTCACATGACACATAAAGGATCTTTGCCATGCACAAACCTCATCTTATTGTGGCTTTTAAGCACTTGTGCCTCTGTGAGCATCTGTTGATGCAAGCTGGTTATGTGCTTTGAGGGTGTTGGGGAAGAATACGTTGATTGGATATGAGGACTTAGTATCACACTGCATCCCTACAAGAGCTAGTGTATCAAATAGCAATGACAAAGATCAACACTGGATATACTGTACAGGCTGGATGAAGAGGCTCATGGAGAACTCTGGCTTAAGGGAAACTGGGTGTGGTCTATGGCATTTCATAGGAGAAACCCTTCAAAGATGCTTACAAAAGGGCCGGGCAAGTGCTATTTTTAATTCACCTCTCAGGCCGTCTGACAGCCTCTCCTATTACCCTCTATCTTCCTTATTCATCTCAGATGCTGAACACTGTCAGATGCTTTTTAAAAACCTAAGCATACTGTAGCCCCTGAGCTTCCTTTATCTGTCATGACAGCGATATCTTCAAAGAACTTCCTTGGGTTATTTTAAAATGACCTCCTCTATCCTGGAGGTTAGTTTCCCACAAAGCTTTCACCAGTGTCAGCTGAGGTAGGGTTGGGGGGGCGGCAGGGAGCCTGCTGCAGCAATCTTGCTAAGGTGACACAGCTTCTGGCAAAGAACTGTGTGGGTGGCCCATCTTGCTAATGCAGGTTAGGAGCCAATTACAACTCCTTAACCCCCAGTGATTTAATTCCCACAGTGGGCTAGCCAAGGTAAAGATAGAGCCAACTCTGGCCTTACTCCCACCAATTCTCTCATCATGGCACATGGACACACAGGGGATATGAGTATGGCAGCACCCACCCTGAACTTGCTTGCCAAAGGCATAGGCGGGGTTCTAAAGGTCAACCATTCTTACGTGCTTTTTCCCATAGCTGTGGGAAAGGAGGCTAAAAAGTAGGCAATCCTACACTAAGTAGAGAGTGCCTTCACCCCTCATGTCCATGAAGGCTTGCTTCAGGACTCCTGAAGAGACTAAATTCTGCACATGCTCAACTCCTTTATATTAAATGGCACAATCATTGGAAATAGCTTATACATTCCATCCCATGTATTATATGTTAAATCATCTCTGTATTGTTTAAGGAAAAATATGAAAAATGAGAAAAATGTGTGTACATGTACAAATTTATCCTGAACATTGTTAACACCAAATCAATAGAATCCTCAGATGCGGAACCTATAAATGTGAGGGACCTGTTTTGGATGACTAGAACTCCTTCGGTCTCCTTGGTGACTCAATATAAGTTGGCTCAGCATTGGGAAGCATCTCCAGTGCAGTAAAAAGCTTGCCATCAGCTTTACTAACTGGACCACAGGGCTGCTTATTGGCCTTGCATTTTCTTATTCTTTATTTTTTTCATGTAGAGATTGGCTAAAATTTGATTTCCAGAGGTTTCTAGTTTTATATTAATGTCTCTGAGTCTTACTATTGCTAGTGTATACTCAGTCAGGATACAGCATGGAATGTAGAGCCTTGATATCATGCATGCCTGTATCCAAGAACCTAAAAATTGTGCATCAAGAAATCCCTTTACCCTTGTTTCCAGGCAAAAATTAGATGTGTATTTCAAAGTCACTTCTAGTATAGACTAGAATATTTTCCCTCTGTTGACGATCATTCACTGTCCTCCAACAGATAAACAGTGGAAAATAGAAAGAGCAAATCCTCCTCTCTATGCCAGCCACACATTCCTGGTACAAGTATATGATGTTAATTCTCACAGGGACCTTATGAATTACCCTCCGGATACAATTTGGGAACCAAAGCCTACATAGCTCTACATATATCTACATATCTCATAAATGGGCAGAGCCACATTGGATAGCAGGTTACATGATTTAAATGGGGTCATGTAAGTAAACCAGCAGCCCACCAAGTTTCGATCTAGGTAGTAGCTGTCGTCAGTCCCTCCTTTGATGGAAGTTCAGCTGTGGCAGCAAGATAAATAATTGGCCTTCTACAGGCCTGGCTTTCTACATCCAAATAGGAGATCTTGAAGTATATTTGGTCTGTAAAATGTGCCTCTGTGAAATACTAGTTTCTAAGAGGTAGAGGTAGACAGAACACAGTAAGGGAGGGGTCCAAGCCTCTAAAGACAGGAGGCTTTCCTTTCTCCAGACAACGGCATTCTTCAAGGCAGGGTACAAGAAGAGGCTTAACCATACAGCAGATGTCTAGAACACTCCACAAAGCTGTGTGAACAGGCCTCTGCAGATTTTTCTGCAGAAGGAAACTGTAGCTTCACTTCAGGTCAAAGACCCAAAAGAAGTTAGAAAAGACAGTAAATCACTCAAGAAGTTCCCTCCAATATCCACTAAGCATTTATTCAGTGCTCATTTCCTCGTCACTGTGGACATAAAACTTGACTTAAAGAACTGTACTTAGGAATTTGAAGTACCATTTGTATCTGAATTAAGTCACTCAAAACATTAGTATGAGACTGGAATTCAATTTTACTTCTCCCTGTTGGTAGCTGTGTGACTGCCCAGTTCCTTCCCCTTGATAAACCTCTCTGTATACACCTGCACAGTAGACAAAGTACCTTTATAGTTGTCATGAAAGTCTGTGACAAACAGTACTACAATGACCTGGACATGACGGCCCTTGGGCATATGCCATTTTCTTTCTTCTCTTCTAAATCCAATTACAAAGAACCACAGAATCTCAATCCTGAATAGTTTATCGTTCCTAATGTCTTTTGTCAAAATGTACGGTGTTGTTACTATGCACCAAGCATTGTCCTAAGCAATGCATATACATTTCCCTTCTTTACTCATCACAGTGAAAAGGGGGGTGATTTTGTAGGCCAGGGAGCAGGAAGGGCAATCGTTACTGTCTCCATTTTATAAGTGAGATAATAGAAGCAGTCGCTCCTGGTTAAGCATCTTGCCCAAGGCCATCTAGCTCATAAGGAGTAAGCTAAACTCAAATGGCCAGATTCAAATATTTGTGAGCTTCTCTTAGCAATAGGAAGTGTTCGTAAGCCTCAGCTTTCTTCTTCTTGAAGGAGCCTGATCTTATCACTCATTCCAGAACCCTCACCTCTGGCAAGGGCCACTACATCCATAATAGAGTATAGCCACCATATCCCCAGCCTTAGCTTGCCTTCAGTATATCCTCTGGAGTCAGGAATTAAGATTCATAACAATTCCTGCCACTGTTACTAGAACCCCTCATCACAAAAGCTGGCTAGGTCCAAAGACTCCCCCATGCTTAAAGAAAATGACATAATACACACAGAAATAGACACATGAAATTACAGTGTAGGCCAAAATTGAGAAGACAGAAATTCTCACTCTTCATGTTGTTTATAGCAGTGTCACAACTTAAGAGAAAAGATGAAAGAGAAACTAAGAAATACAGACATGGCAGTAGACTTTCTTCTAGCCTCAGGGCTCCTGAAGGAGGCACATCTTCACTCTCAGAATGGAATTTTCTGGATGAACTCTAATCCACAAGATTTGTGTTGCGCTTTTAGAATCTGTTCTCACTCATACATTCATTCATTCATAAATCCACAGCGTTGCACACTTCTTCCACTGTGATGCCCCTCCTCCTCTTCCTCTGTTGTTTTATTTTGATTAGCAAGTATTCGTTTTGTTTTATTGAGACAAAATTTTGTTGCATAACCGAGGCTGTCCTTAAACTCATTATGTAGCACAGGGTGGCATTGAACTTACAACCCTCCTGCTGAAAGAACTGACACCATGCTCAGTTACTCTGGCTCCTTTATTCCCTGTCACACCTGCCTCATCCTGCATAACACACATCAGTAGCCATATTACATCCTTCCAAAGTTTTCTACATGCTCAGATGATCATATTTAGATTCATTTGTATATGCAATCATGCATATGCATGTGAACATACACACATTTAAGGTGATCATTGTTTTCAAAAACTGAGTTCATACTGTGTATGTACTTGTGGACATTGCTATTATTCCTAAACGATCTCTCCCAGGATTTCTTCTGACTCAAGTGACAGAACATCAACTCAATTTTTCCCACAACTACAGTCAAAACCACAATGTCCTTTATCTTTTAGCCACATGGAAACACTGGCACTTTTCAGAATACACCAGTTCATGCCGTGCCCAGGTACCACTGCCTCTCCTGCTTCCTGAGCACTTGGAATGTACATCCTCATCTGTCAAGACTCAGCTGACTGTGAGCTTTTCTTAGCCGTCAATTGATCCTGAAAGGAGAGACAACACTGACATTTCTCTCCTTTACATCCTCAGGGTACACTCTGAAAAGGTTTTTATTGGACAATGAAGTTGACACCTGTCTTCTTAACTAGATTCGGAGTTCCATAAAACCAGGTACCCAATAAACATTTGTTGACATGAAGAATGAATAAGCAAATGAATGAACCAAAAAGACTGGCCACATGGATGATTGGTGTGGTGGACTTCAGAGTTATTCATGAGGTAGATTTGTGAGGACTTGGCAATTGATTTATTTCTGCAAGAACCTAAGTACTATAAAAGGTCATGTTTGCCTTATTCACAATTTTTCACTGTGTTACTATACTTAATAATTGGTGCATAAGTTGGTGTTTAAAAAGTACTTACATGATACACTAATTCCACTGGATCCTGGGATTTCTAGACTGGGCCATGTCCCTGAGCAGACTGTTCTGCAGCAGCCTATGATCATGATGGTCCTCACTGGCTTCTGTCATCTGCTTCTTTACCTGCTGAAATCTACATGCAAGAGAGTCTCTAAGTGGATTCTTTCTGCAGTCTATACCTCAACTGGTCTCAGGACTGGAACTGTTTAGTAACTGTGAATAAGTGTGCTTGTGTTTTGTTTTGTTTTGTTTATGTGTGTGTGTGTGTGTGTGTGTGTGTGTGTGTGGGTGTGTGTGTGTGTGTGTGTGGGTGTGTGTGTGTGTGTGTGTGGGTGTGTGTGTGTGTGTGTGTGTGTGTGTGTGTGCGTGTGTGTATGTGCAAACTCATGCCTGTCTGTGCATGTTGTGTGTAAACCTACATGCAGTGTGAGACTATTTTTCATGTAAATGACATGTATGAGTGTGGAGCAGGAGTTTCATCTGGAAGGCTCAGAATATCACTCAGAAAGAGGGGACACAGTCCAGGGGTTGTTCCTGGGAACAACAGAGAAAATTGTTCCTATGCTAAGATGTGACTGGGTAGAGCTACTTCACTTTTCTATAAGTACCACTACAGAATGTGGGCTCTGCAGAAAAATCTTTATCTCCAAGCAAACTCAAGAGTTAGAGCTTACTGAGATATTTCCCTGGGATACGCTTAGGAACACTGGAGTCTGGGAACAGGTAGAAAGAAGAGAATTTCAATTTTCAATCCAAGCATTTATCAGGGATTTATCAAGAGAGAACATCCTCTCCTACCCCATGCAACCCCGCCTCCTAGCCTCATCTACAGGTGAGGTCCTAGAAACTGAACCCTGCTTAACTGGGATAAGGAATAAGCATGGAAGAGTGATTCCTTCTCAGGATCCTCAGCCACACTCACCCATAGTCTCTGTCGTAAGTCAAGGCTACAGACACAAGGGACCTGTCATCCCAGAACAAAGCACTAGCCTGAGCAAAGGCACTGACACTGAAGAACATAGAAATTTCCTCAGGCTATGAAATAGAACCTTATTGTGTATTTGGAGTCACATGAAAGACAGGAATCATAAATGGGGCTGAAGAAAGAAGTGGGGACTAGATTGTGCTATTCTTTGAATGGCATTTTTAGAATATTTGGGCTATATCCTGAGACCAATTTGAGATAATTCTGGAAATCATGAAAGAGGTTCGGCCAAGGGGCAGTATGACGAGCTCTGGATCTGCAGTCACTCAGCTGGCAGTGTCTGGAACAGACTAAATGGAAGCGAGATTTGGGAACAAGGGGATAAAGAAGATATTTAAAGTGTATGACAATTGGTACAGGGAAAATTAAGTAATTCAAGATCTATATAAGAGACTTGGCAGAACTAGGGAAGGCCTGGGGAATGTAGAGCAAGTCTGGCTGTCACAGAGAGGATGGGGAGATATAGAATATGGGCTGCAATGATAAGAAGTCTTGAATGTAAGGAGAAAAATAAAATCAAAGCTAACTCAGGCTGTATAGAAAAATTAACAGAAGAACCACAAATGAGTATTTAAGTGGTTGGAGGGACTTGGTGAAACAGGCATGCAGAGACCTAGTTTGACTAGTTAAACTGGAGATCTCAAAAGCCAGGCTAGTGGAAATGCCTCACAGAGAATTGGGAAGAGAGTTCAATAACGGTGAGAACAATGTAACATCGGTTATGTAACATCACCAACTCTGCAGTAAGACCAGAACTATCAGTGATCTTGCATGTATATAGCTGAAGACTAACAAAAAAATCACAGTACCAGGCAAGGGACTCTTCCCTTTAAGTCATTGGTCAAGGTAGTCCAAGAGACTCCCAAAATAAGATAGGCTATTGCCAGAACCCTTGCTTGCCTCCAGAACTTGAAGATAAGACCCTATTGTTGAGGACATCACACACTTCAGACATAAGGCTTAGAGCAATGGAGCTGGATCTGACCTGGAAGCTTCGTCCCTGCACAACATCCCCCATGGTGCAATAGTGGCACTTTTATCTTGAGAGTAATGAACAGCTGTCTGAGTAGCCTTAAAACCTGCCCAATAGAAGAGAATCGATGCTTGCCACTGTAAACATTAGTCAGGAACACATAACTGGAGCAGTCACAGGTGCTAGAGAAGAACCTACTAGTGACACTTTCCTAAACCCAGGTAGTTTTGTACTATAGTCTAAATATTTTACTTTATATTCACAGATAAATTTAGCTCTCACCAGTCATCAACAGATGGAGGCCATTAAAGATATCTGCTACTGATCAAAATTAAGAGAATAAGCAACTATGTGGTGCTTAGCTTCAACGAATCTACAATGCCACCCTTATACCTGAGACTTGGGAAACATTACAGAAGAGGGGGACAGAAAGATTATAAGAACCAGAGGAGCAGGACAGCTGCTGCTAAATAGTGTATTCTAGACATGATAGGGAAAGTGTACCCTCGAAATCTTGACAGTATGTTTGCCCAAACAAGCCCTGCATGATGACAACACTAGTTGGCATGCCAAGGTGGATGGGGGAAATTTCACAGGGCCACATTTCTAGATGAAGAGCTACAGGCAATCAATGGATGCTGAGGGATGGAGAATCTGTTTTCTCCAGGGATGACCTCCCTGATAGGTTATTCAATCTCAAGTGGTTATCCCTAAACATGGGTATGCACACACCACTAAATGAACTTAGTGCAATATATATATATATATATGGGATTGAACCCAGGGCCTCACAAATGCCAAGTGCTCTATTACTGAGTTATGTACCCAGCCCTTATCATCTTCATTCTCCAGCCCCCCAGGGAGCTGAAACTCAAACTTGCCCCAGGGTCACCCAGCCAGGAAGTAGCAGAATTCAGGATGTTTAACTTCCAAATCTTATTCAGAAGTGAATCTTAGGCTGGGGTGTAGCTCAGTAGCTTGTGTTAAGTCTTGGGTTTTGTCTCTAGCTGACCTGGTACTTGCTATGTAGCATAGACAAGCCAAAAACTCATGGCAATCCTCGTTTTTCAGCCTCCCAAATGCTGGAGTTACAGGCATGTACCACCATGTTCTGCTTTGTCATCTATTGATTTAAAAAAATATTTTCAGGGGCTCGAGAGATAGCTCAGTGGTTAAGAACAGTGACTGCTCTTGCAGAGGACCCAGGTTCAAATTCCAACACCCACATGACAGCTAACAACTGTCCATAACTCCAGTTCCAGGGGATCTGACGCCCTCTTCTGTCCTCCACAGACATTGCACAACATGGGTACACTTACATACATGCAAGCAAGACACTAATACACATAAAATTTATATATATATATATATATATGCATGTATGTAGATTTGTAAATATATGTATGTATAGGTAACAATAATAAAGAAGAGGACAAGAAATTGAGAGCAAGGGGACAAGGGAAGAAGGATGCAAATACAGTATTCATGTATTAAATCCTCAAAAAGGAGAAACAAAGGATCACATTGGGTAATTCTGGCCTACAACTTGCCACAAGACACACGCTGCACAGCCTCTCACCAATGAATTCTCCAAAGCTCAAATCTATCTCTCTTATGTATGACTCAAAGGTGGTACATTTAACTGTTAGGAATATAAAATGTTTATGTAACCATTTATTACATTAGTACATTCACTTCCCACTTCAGAACTAAATGTCTCTACTAATTAAATACACTTATTTTAACTGAAGGAGCATTTATTTCCAAAATAAGGACGTGTTAATTATCTGCAGCGTGAAATTAAACCCAGGATGTTAATCTATACATTCATCTTCCTGGATCTATATTGCCTGTGGATGCCTGGCTGCAGTGCCAACTGTTGCACAGGACAGTTTAGCGCACTTTTGCCACCTGGATCCACATCCTTCTTATTCTTAAAACCATGCGGCTGGTGTGGAAGATGGAATTTAAATATCACCAGACTCGCCTCAAACTGAAGAAGACTACTAGAGATTCAAATTCACAAACATGCTCCAGTGTAATTCAGGGACATTTTTCCTATGAGAGGAGGTAACTGTCTCCAATTACCCTGAGGAGTTTTTTGCTCATGTTTTATGAGAACTGACACCTTAATTCTCTTGTCACTGACACTTTGTAGACAGGGATACATATCTGTAATTCTCATGATAAGTCATTAGTATTAATTAAGGCACATCAATAGCATAATTTAGCTAGTCAGTCAACATCTTCTGAGAGCTCACAGAGGGAGCACTCACAACTCACTGCACTGTAGAGCTGGTAAGGAAAGAGAAAATGCAGTAAGGAAAAGAGATTTTTCCACAAAGATGGGCATCCTTGCCTTCACAACCCCTTGGGAGTCACAGAACCCTCAAGCAGCGAAGAGTTATTTTATGACACAACATCTGTTTTTTTCATCTGCACAATGGAGCAGTGATACTTTGCAGCTGTCTGGCATCAAAGGAGAGGAGCTTCATAGAATGTGGGCTTTGGTGCTCTCAGGGAAAGAAAACTGGAATGTAGTTGGTGGTAGCAGGCATTTGGCAACCCTCTGGTCCAAATTCTGAACATTTCTTCTTACTAAGGCTTGGAGTGAGAAAAGAAAAGGTAAGAGAACTCTCTCGGTTAACAGGATTTCTTCCTCCCTTCCTCCTTCCTTCGTTCCTCCCTCCCTCCATCTCACCTTTCCTTCCTTTCTGAATATTTATTTAACGTTTACTACGTACCAAACACTGTGGTAAGTTAGAGAGGGAAAAGTGAAGAACAAGGGGCCAGAACTGATGAGAAAGAACACAATTTAAACAAGTGTTGATGTTTGCTGTATAGAGATTCATTAGTTCAGTGAGAGTGCTCCCCACTTAGACAGGTAGACGAATCCAATGAAGAGATTCTATGTACCATCAAGATACCCTGGTCCCGTGGAGTAATAAAATTTCTCATTTTCTCATCTAAGTCTTCCCTGAGATAATCAAAGTTATCAGATGTGGTAGCTCATCTTTATAACCTTAGGACTCAGGAAGCTTGGGCATGACATTCACAACTTCAAGGCCAGCCTGGGCTACTTACATATGGGACCTTGTCTCAAAAATGGGGGAGGCTGCAGTTCATTGGAAAATCATTTTAATAAGGTTTTTTATGTCCTGAGTATGATTCCTAGTATCAAAATTCCCATAACAGGGATTAGATGGGTTGGGCTCCTGTGGCTTAACTGAAATGAGAAGCTTTCTCAAATAATTGTGTATTCTTTAGACTGGAAATTCTCTATGGAGCCAGAAGAACAAAAGAGATTCCTACTTTTGACTAGAATACTCAGGAGGCATGCACACTGTGTTGGTAACAGTTGGAATAATTTCTAACATTTTTGAAGTGCTGGATCGGTGCCATCAGCACCACAGATTTTCAACACCAAATGACTTTCTAGTTAAGTTTCATGTCTCAATGCTTACAAGTCAAAAGTTGTTATCAGTACTACTTCCCCTGGGTAGTACCTACTTGAATCTTCAAGGAAAAGTTCAGTAATGCTAATCTATTCCCTGGTTATTGGATGATAAATGAAAAGGACAAATGAAAAAGACACACAAGTTAGAAGCCACCATCCTTTGAATATGGTTACTCCCCTCCAAAACTCAAGGTGAAATTTTGTCTCCAGTATAACTGTATTAAAAATTGTTAGGACATTTACTAGGTGATAAGGCTGGTAACAGATTAATGCAATTCTCATCAGGCTGGATTAGTTACTGCAAGAGTGGGTTATTATAGACAGAAGTAGTACAGAGTATTCTGTCTCTTTATAAAAACTCATCTGCCCTTCTGCTTCTCTGATACACTTTAAAGCCACAGAAAAGTTCTCACCAGAAGCTAGGCAGGTACCAATTCCATATTCCTGGACTTCCAGACTTCAGATACAAAAGATGAATAAAATTATCTCCTTTGTACATTATCTACACTCGGGTATTCTGTTAAAGCAACCAAAAATAGGAATAGGACAAAAGTGACATTTCTACTTCCATGAATGAGATATACTAAGGTGAATAGAACTGGGTAGAACTGAATGATTCTTAACCTTTTATGCAGTGTTGGTAATGGAATCCAAGCCATATATATATATAGCAATCACTCTACCACTCTACCACTGAGTCACATGCCAACCCCGGATCTTGAACTCTTTTACAGTGGTTTAGAAGATGGCATTGTCTATCTAACATTGAGGCTATATCTATCAGTGAGTAAACACTAAAATGTATCAGTTTAATGATTTAAATCCCAAATGCCATGTCACGTCATGAATCACAACTTATGGTTTATTGAAAAAACTGGTTGTTCATTAGCCACTTTATACTAGTGTGTTATGCCCCAAGTTTAACACACTGAAAGTATGCTTTCTTTGGCAGTTCTCAGTTCTGGGGGCCATACTCAGGGGCTGAGTATCAACAACCTCTGATAAATGAGGTGAGTTGGACACATTGTTTTCACATGCCTGTGGATAGCTCATGGTATGGGGGTTCCTTTCCCTTCTCAATGGCTATGAAAAATGTTAAAGAAATAATTACCTACAAGATTTAGTCTATGTGTATGATTATTACATATCAGTTTTTGTATTTACACCCATCTCCTTCATAAGAACAAGTGTTCCATGATTGTTTTGCTGTACTGCTTCATCATCTTCACTAGAGTAAGATTTGACCTAGAATGGATATTCAATATAAACTTGCTGAATGACTGAATAACTGTTCACAACAGGACTCTAGGAAGATAGAAGCCTTAGCTCCTTAAGAAACCAGGCTGCATAAGTATTTTCTTATTACACATTTTAGAGTTCATGTCTTCTATCTATGAGACATTGTTAGGTATATGTTTTACAAATAATTCTCCTCCCTTTTTATTCTTTAAAGAATTCTTTCATTCTCTTTTGGCTTGTGCTTTGAGTGTCATATCTAAGAATTCTGTATAACCCCAGGTCACAATTTTCTCTTTAGTTTTATTCTGGATGTTTTAGAGTGTGTATAATAGCTTTACATTTAATGCAAAGATCCATTTTAAGTTAATTTTCATTAGAGTGAGGCAGTAGTCAAGATTCATCTTTTTTGCATTTGAATACCCAGTTGTTACAGCTCCATTTCTTGAAAACATCAACATTTCTCCATGAATACATTAGTATATATAAAAACATACTGTGGGAAATAATGTAATTGTTCATCAATAGAAGACAAGTTAAGTAAATTCTGACACATCTTCGCAATAGAAATCCATGGCAACATTAAAAATGATGCAAAAGGTCTATGATGCAAATATTGAATAACCTGTATAATCTACTAAGTGATCACATAAGCATTTAAAAATAATATTCATTTGCATTTTCTTTTTTCTGTGAACTTTCTGTTCCCATTTCTTTCTTACTGAGTGCCTCTTATGAACCAGGCACTGTTCTAGGTACAGCTGCAGTATCTAGTGGAAGGAAAAATGCAATAAACAAATAATTACAGTGATGGTGACTTTTATAAGTCAACTTGACTGGGCTGAGGGTTCAGAGGGATGGCTAAACATTATTTTTGGTTGTATCTATGAAAATGTTTCTGGGAGGGCTGGAGAGATGGCACAGCGGTTAAGAGAAGGACTGATTGCTCTTGCAGAGGACCTGGGTTCATTTCCTAGCACCCACATGGCGGCTAACAACCATCCATAACTCCAGTTCCAGGGGATCTGATGCTTTCTTCTGACCTCTGTGGGCATTATGTAACACCGGTGCAGTAACACACATGTAGGCAATACACTCATACACATAAAATAAAAATAATAATAAATAAAAAGGAGTGTTTCTGGAAGAGATCAACAATCTAAATAAGTCACCTGAGTAAAAAGATCTTTCTTCGTTTATATGAATGGGCATCATCAATCTGTTGAAGACTCGAGAACAAAAAGACAGAAGAGGAAATTCTGTCTCTGCTTCTTAAAATGTGCCACCCATCTTCCCCTGCCCTGAGACACCACCACTTCTGGTTCTCTGGACTTCAGTCTACACCAAGATTTACATCTGTTGCTCCCCTGGTTCTCTGGGATAAATTAGAACTCACTACCACCTTTCCTGGGCTGTCAGCATGCTGACGGTAGATCACAGAACCTCTTGGGTTATATCCATATAAATAGTCTCTGAATTACAATCCTTGAGCTTAGAATTTTTACCCTTCAAATATGTTAATTGGGATGCAACCTCATCATAACTTGAAGAATATCTAGACTTACAATAGTTTGACTTACCTTTCTTTTGTCTTCATGATGGGTTAATTGGAGTTACAGATGCATTTTTAACTTACTGTATCTTATTTTCCTGTTGATGGGTTCATCAGGATGTAACACTACTGTAGGTCAGGGTACGTCTGTACATCTCTTATTGTTTCTGTCTCACCAGAGAGCCCTTGTGAACAAAATTTTCTGCACACAAAGCATGATTATAAAAAGTGCCGTGCAGAGAAGCAGGAAGGGGGTGAAGCATGAATTGTAGGGTCCCAAATTTAAATATTTTATTTATTTATTTTTATGTGTATTAGTGTATTGCCTACATGTAGGTAGGCACACCCATGTTGCATAATGCCTGCACAGGTCAGAAGAAGGTGTCAGATCCCCTGGAACTGGAATTATAGACGGTTGTCAGTCGACATGTGGGTGGTGGGAATTGAACCTGTGTCCTCTGTAAGAGTAGCCAGTGCTCTTATCTGTTGAGCCATCTCTCCAGCCCCAGGTTCTAATTTTAAATAGAATAAAGATGTATAGCTTTACTAATCAGGTGACATTTAACTAGAGACCTGAAGGAAGTGAAAGAATGAGTATATAGACTCCCAGCAGAACAATATTACAGGGTGAGGGACTGCAAAGCTCTGTGGAAAGAGCTGCTGATCTCTGTCCACCACAAGTATTTGCTGCTCCTAAAACCCAGATTTTGCTTCTGCCTCCTCTTATGAATAGATCAAGTGCCATTGCCAGCTGCCCAATTCACCTGGGCCTAGTTGCTTTCAGGAAGGTTTGAAGACCTTCTCCCTTATTGTCTGCCTTTCTTCACCGTGTACCTCCTTCATGTATGCACCGGTATGCACTGGGAAGTATGGACGGACAGCTTCAGAATCCACTACCTACACTGCCTAGATAAGTTCTCAGTACTCACGAAGTTCTCCATCTCTTAAGCTGAATTCTTTCTATATCCCCTTTCCTTCAGCCAATTTTCTTCCTGTCATCATTCTCACCCAATGGACAATAATACTAGCTACTACATGGAGTTCCCATGAGGCATTAAGTAAGCTAATATATGTAAACCACTACGGACATTCAAAAAATACTTCCTAAGTACTATGGTGCTATTTTATCATTATTACCTCCATTAGGCTTGACAGTGTCTTCCCAGGTTATATTAGACCAGTGTTTCCAAGTCTATGATGTCATTTTGATTTTAGGAATATTTGAACGTCTTTGGTGACTCTGGAAGTATGCCTGAACAGCCTTTCTTTGAAGATAATGTTGCGATGATCTTATAAGGAGCTAGCTGCTGTCTTTCTATTTTATCTTGTGGGTGCCAGATGGTGTTTAGCTGACTTCTCTTTCATTTTTTTTACTGCCTTTGTACTTTACGTCTGATTTTTTGGCAGAGACTGGTGTTTTACAGATTACTTTTAGCATGTGTGTACTTTTTGCTGAAATACTATCAAATTCTGTAGCTATTGTTTAAATTTAGTTTATGCATTGAAACTCCACATTAATGTAGGAAGCTTTGCCATTTTTATGTTGAGCCATCCTACTCAATATGTATTTCCATATATTTAAAGCTACTTTCATGTCCTTCAACTTTTCCATATATAAACCCGTACATTTCCAATTAAGTTCACTCTTGTTTAATTTTGTAAATCTACTTCTTATAAATTTTTCTCATGTTGTCCTTTATCAGGGATCACTAAACAATGGTCCAAGGTATAAATCCATCCCACTGATTGTTTATGCAAAAGAAAAGTTTTCTAGTAAAGTTTAAATGGCTATACCCATAATTTACATATTATTGCTGTCTTCAGGTGGCAATAGAATAATTAAATATTCATAGAAGAGAGTATGGTCCACAACACCAAAAATATGTGCTATCTGTGTTTACAAAAATGCCAGTTTTTGCTCCATAGTTTTGAACTCATTATTGCTTGAAAGAAAAGCTACTGATATTCATATGTTAATTTTATTATGTGGTACTTTGAAAACTGTTTTAATTTGTCTAATAGATTTTACTAATTTTCTTTGGTATTTCAGATTTAATGCCTGTGAATATCACCATGGAGGCCCAAGAAGACAAAAGCAGTTTCTCCTTTCATATGTGGGTTCTAGCTTCAAATTGTTTATTTCGTATATTTAACTTGGAGCACAAGTGGAAGCCAGGAAAGTAGAAAGGGCCTTTTAGGGAAGTCATGTTAAAGAAGGGAGCATAGTAGATTATAGAAAAAATAAAAATAATGAAGTAGAGTACCAGGAGCAGAAAGGCCTAACACGGAGTGCTGTGGGAGTATAGGCGGATCAAGATGGAAAGGGAAGGGCTAGTCCAAAATAAGGAGGTATGAAGAGCCATATGGTGGGTTGGGGACATGGCTCAGTGGTTAAGAGCACTGGTTGTTCTTGGGGAAGACCAGGGTTTGAATCCCAGCACCCCCATGGCAGCTAACAACCATCCATAACTCCAGTTCTAGGGGATCTGATGCCCTCCTCTGTCCCCCATGGGCACTACATAACATGGGTGCACTCAGACACATGCAGACATAAAACTTGTACACATAAAAATAAAAACAAATCAAAAGAAAAGCCATATAGAAGACCATTAGCTCACAACCTAACTTAAAAAAATGTTGATGGATAGTAGAACACGATGTTTTTATAATATCATTTTTAAATGACATGTAAAATTATACATATTGATGGGGTGTTACGTGATGCTTCATTTGTTGTATACATCATGTAAATGTTTAAATCAGGTTAAGCCTGTGTCCTACAAAATTTTTCATTTATGTTAAAAACATTCAAAATGTTTTCTTCTTGATTGTGGAAATATAATATACATTGTCATTAGTCACCCTACTGAGTAATAGAACTTCACTATTTATTTCTCTTCACTTTTAGTGTCTATTACTCAGTTTTTTCCCAATCTCCCTTTCCCTGCAACTCTCTAGTAATCAATGTACTACTCTTAACTGTTATGAGCTCAGTGTTTTATATCTCATATATGAATGTAATCTTGAAGCATGCTTTCAGTGCCTGACCTGTATTACATTTTTTCTTTAGTTTCATCCACCTCAGTGCAGTGACAGAACCTCATCTTTTTATGGACAAATATTTTTTCCAATGTATGCGTATACATGTTTTCTATATTTATTTGTCATTTTATGGGCAGGCACTGCTTCCATTTCTTGGCCATAATGGATGTGTTAGATTTATATATCTAACAGCAAGATGCTGACTCACATGGCAATTCTATTTTAAATATTTGAGGACTTTAATGTTCGTCATGATGGCAATAGTAATTTACATTACCATCAACATTTGATAGAGGTCTCTGTCTGCTCTGCATTCTTCCTATCACTTCTTATGTCTCTTTAATAATTACTATATTTTAAATTTTTTATTAATGTATATGAACTGTGCAAAAGTGACTTTTGACATGACAATTTCATTCCTACACACGTCATGTTGGATTATATTCACCCACCATTATTCTCTTTTATCCACTATCCCCTCCCTCCAGTCCTTTTACTTTTCTGTAATATTTCCATTCAACTTTCATGTCATCATTAGTAATTTTTAATCTGGATTGGGCCTGTGAGAGAACACATGTATTTATTTTTCTGAGTCTGACTTATTTCACAAAACATGATGATCTCCAAATGACATGAAAATGACATAATCTAATTCTTCTTTGTGGATGTATAATACTCCACTCTGTATATATATTGCATTTTCATTATTCATTCATCCTTTGATGGACACCTAGGTTGTTCTGGCTATTGTGAATAGCACAACTATAAACGGATGTGTGAGTATCTGTGTGGTGTACTGACGTGGAATCCCTCAGGTATATCCCGAGGAGTGTTATCACTGGATCATATGGTACTGTGATTTTTAGTTATTTTAAAATATTTTTACTGAGGTTTTATACATTTCGTACAACCGTCCTTAATCAAATTAAGACCCCCTCCCCATCCATGTCCCCATACACCTCCATCAGGTCTCATGCATTCTGCCATACATGTAAGTCATATCTAGTTAAGCATTTGTACCAGATGTCCTTCAGCACAAGTCCATCTACTACAGTCTAGTTAGCTTATCTAGAGATCTTAAGGACGGGCTACTTACACTCTCCCAGCAGCAATCAATTTCCAACAGTTCTCAAGCAAGGGCCAGCCTGCCACCCTTTTCCATCCCTCCACACTGGGTCCTTGTCTGACTGAGTTGGCATGGGTCTTGTGTCCCATGTCACCATTGCCACAAGTTCACATGAGCAAGCGTCCTGATTTCCACAGTGGCTGTCCTAATCATACATTCCCACCAGAACTGAATTAGGTTTCCACTTATCATTCATATTTGCTGATAGTTACTCTTTTCTGATTTCTTGAAATACCTTATGTGGTTTGGATTTGCAATTCTCTGATTAATGAGGTGACAGGCATTTTTTTCATGTACCTGTGACTAGACATATACCTTCTTTTCAGAAAAAAATTATTTAGTTCTATTGACCATTGTAAAATAAGATTGTCTAGGTTTATTGTTCTTAGAGTGCTACTGAGTCATTTGAGTTCCTTAATATATTCTGGATGTTTATACTTTACCATAGTTTTAAAATATCTTTTATTATTGTGTAGGTTGGTTTTTCATTCTGTTGGCTCTTAGTTCTGCTGAGGCGTTTTACGTGGACCAATCCCAATTATCTGTTTATGGTTGTTTCTTGTGTTTTTGGTTTCTCATCCAAAAATCCTTGCCTATTTGATTGTCTCAAAGTGTTTCTGCTATGTTTTCTTCACATTGCTTCATAATTTCAGGCCTCTGACTGAGTATTAATATCCAGACTATACAAAACTCAATAAATCAAGAAAACAAAGATCCACTTAAAAAATGGGCTATGGATATGAACAGAGACATCTTGAAAAAATAAAATAAAAAGTGCCAAGAAACAACTTTAAAAGTGTTCAACATCCTTAGTAATTAGGAAATACAAGATAATACTACTTTAGGATTTCATCTTACCCCAGTCAAAATGGCTAAAATCAAGAGAACAAATGACACCAAATTCTGGCAAAGATACAGGGAAAGAGAAACCCTCATTCATTGTTGGTGAGACTGCAAACTGATGCAACTACTGTGAAAATCAGTGTGCAGGTACTCTTAAAAAACTAAAAATAAATCTACCATATAACCCAGTTATACCACTTCTTGCAAAATTCCCAAAGCACTCATCCTACTGCAGAGATACCTGTTCCACTGTATTTGTTGCTGCTCTTTACACAATAGCTAAAAAATGGAAGTATCCTAAATGTCTCTTAATGAATGGAAGAAAATGTGGCACATTTATACATGAATTTCTATGCAGAGGCAAATAAAAATAAAATCATGAAGTTTTCAAGTACACAGATGGAACTAGAAGCTATTATTCTAAGGAAAGCAATTCAGTCAGAAAAACAAGGGATATATGTTCTCTCTCATTTATGGCTCTTAGCTCCAAATTCTTAGATGTTAGTTTGTATCCTGATATAACCATAGGAGCCAGGAAAATGGAAAATAAAGAAGAAGGAGTTTGAGAGAGGGGGATAGTAGGACACAGGTGCTTTCAAGGAGGAAATGAGAAAAATTAGGATGCTCTAACTGTTGAGAAAGGAGGGAGGGTTATACAGGGGTGAAGAGGGGAAAGATAAATGAGGTTTAATTGGTGTGAAAAAACAGAGGAAAATACATTCATTCAAAAGCCTAGTGAAAAATACACATCATATATACATATATATGTGTGTGTATACATACGTGTGTGTGTGTGTGTGTGTGTGTGTGTGTGTGTAGCTAATGGCTATATAAGAAAACATGAAAACATTGCCAGCAGGAGAAGCCTCCCTTTGAGCTGTTGGTCAGAGTAGTCCAAGAGACTCCCAAAATAACACGGGCTATTTCCACAACACTTGATTTCCTCCAAAAATGTGAAGGTAACACCTTATTCCTGAAGACAGAATACACTTCAGACACAAGACTTCGAGTAATTGAGTAGCACACATAGAACCCTCCTTCTCTGCTGGGTGTGGTGGCGCACACATTTAATCCCAGCACTTGAGAGGCAGAAGCAAGCAGATCTCTGTGAGTTCAAGGCCATCCTGGTCTACATAGCGAGTTCCAGGGCAGCTGCTGCTACAAGGAGACCCTGTCTCAACAAGACCAAAAAAAAAAAAAAAAAAAAAAAAAAAAAAAAAAAGAAAAGAAAAGAAAGACACCTCCTCCCTGAAGACTAGCTCTAGCTCTCATAGTATCAGAGGATACTCTGCAAGCTGTCATGGGAGAAAACCAACCAGTGGTCTTACCCAGCTGAAAAGCCTAATAAACACAACAATGATGCACCCAGAAAATTATCTCTGCAGTAGTGGCACTTTTATCTTGGGAGTAATTAACAGCTATCTAATTGGACTTAAGGCCTTCTCAATGGGAGGGAACTCATGTGTGGTACTATAAACATAGTCAAATACACGTGATTGGAGAGGTCATAGATCCTAGAGGAAAACCTACATTTTTCATATACCTAGACCAAAACAATTTGTTACTGAATTCTAAATATATATCCTTATATTTACAGACAAGTGAACCTCTCATTACTGATCAAAAAAGCTTTGTACAACAGATGTAGAATATTACAGAATTCCACAACTGCTCAAATGCAGAGAATAAGTGTGAAATGTCCAATCGTAATTGACCCATCTACAATGCAAAGTATATACATAAGGCTCAGGAAATATAGTGGAACAGATGACAGAAAGATTAACACATCTCTCAAATGTCACCAGTGAAACTTACTCATGCAACAGATGACAATTAACCTAGAAAGCCACAGCTGGCCAAAGTGCAGAGAATAAGAAACTGTAGAGTACTTGTCCCTGGATAGGGCACCTATATCAAACCTCTGCCACCCTAAGCTCAGTGGCCATTGCAGAAGAGGGTGTGGAAAGACTGTAAGGGCCAGAGATAGTAGATGACCATAAAGAAACAGAGTCTTCCAGGGAACTGGGAAGTGGCTAATATAAACTTACAGCAATAGCGACAGCATACACAAGACCTATGCAAGCTCAAACCAGACAAAAACCCAATATAGAAGTGGGGAAATGGGTACCAAGCTACAATACCTCAGAAACTATTGGTAACTAATGATGATTCCTGGGAGAGGGACAATTGGTTTTCTTTAAAGTAGCAATGCTAGACAGGTTGACAAAGCTCCAGTAGGTGTACTCATATCTAGAGAAATTTGGGAACACAAGTTTAACTCAATAGGCCTTAACATATATGTGTTATTGAATGTGTGTTGAATGGCTTTATCGTAAACTTGACACACTTGGGTTGAGGGAGCCTCGATTGAGGAATAACCTCCAATGGACTGGTCTGTGGCCATGTCTGTAGGGCATCTTCTTGATTATAGAATGATGTGGGAGGGGGAAGAGGGGAGGGCCCAACCCACTGTAGGTGGTGCCACCCCTGGGCTGGTGGGCCTGTGTTGTGTAAAAAAGCAGGTTGAGCAGAGGAGCAAGCCACTAAGCAGCATTCCTCCATGGCCTGTGCTCCAGTTCCTGCCTCCAGGTTCCTGCCCTGAGTTCCTAACTTGGGTTCGCTGATAACTGTGACCTGGGAGATGTAAGACAAATAAACCCTTTCTTCCCCATGTTGGTATTGTTTGAGTGTTCTCACAGTGATGGAAAAATAAACTAGAAGAGGATGCATGAAATCAAATGGAGGGGCTATGGGAGTGCAGAAAGGGGAAGCTGTCTAAATATCATGAATGTGTGAAATTTTTAAAAACACTTTTTAAATTATTTATTTAATAATCATATACTTAGAAGAAGCATTACATTACATCAGCATTGACATATTCAATAAGAATTTTCTGAGCTAGGCTGCATCTCTTACAAAATTGGCTGTACATTTTTAGGTTTACGGTTGAATTATTACAGTTATAAAATACTGTACTCAATATAAACCCTATGAGACATAAAATTAAATGAGGTTGACTCTCCTAGCCTGCACTCCCATCCTCAGACCTCTTGGGGTAAGTCCATAGCTCAGCCCTCTGCACTTTGACTCCCCAAGCCACATTCACCCTTCCATCTCCCCCGCTGTTCTCTACTCCTAGTTTGGGCCCTGTGCCATTCCTAGTCTTGGGGCCCCAGACACCTGGGGAACCAATACTGCTTCCTGATCCTTTTCACCCAGAACAACTCAGTGCCTTTCTTGGGCCCCAGGAGCACCGCTTCTGGACCTGTCTTGGGGTAAGTCTATCACGCACCCCTTCGAGCCTTGACTCCCCGAGCCACATTCACCCTTCCAACTCCCCTGCTGCTCTCTACTAGTTTGGGCCCTGTGCCATTCCTAGTCTTGGGTCCCCAGACACCTGGGGAACCAATACTTCTTCCTGATCTTTTTCACCCACACCAACTTAGTGCCTTCCCTGGGCCCTAGGAGCACTGCTTCTGGACCTGGCCCCGCCCTCACCTCCCTTTAATTCCCTGATCCTGCAACACCCGCCAGCCTCTTTCTGGGGCTGACAGCCTGTTTCTGGGGCTCCGAGGCTTACCTTTACACTCCCTGATCCTTTGCATCCAGTACAACCTAGCTACTCAATCGACTCCCTGGGAAAACTTGGGGCTTCTTCCCACCCCATTTGCCTTTGCATCCCTGCGTGGCATGGCCACCGCCAGGATTTCAGGTCAGTCCAACACCCAAGTTCCTGAGGCCAAAATCATTCTTAGAAGATTCCAGACCTAAGGAGAAAGTCTGAAAACTTCTGACCCACATTGGAATTGGGCCACCGCGGAACTCCTGAAGACAAAATCAATCCGGCCACAACAATATAAAATCAAAAGAGAGACAGAAGCTTAGACGAACCAGCTCTTCATAACCAAAAAGTAAACCACAAAGACACATAAAGCTCAAAAAAA
>NW_008341748.1:3191564-3194597 GCF_000622305.1 Nannospalax galili
ATATTTTATTGAAAAAAAAAAAGATACTTCCAACACAAGCCAGACAACCTGAATTCAATCCCAGGAACCCACATAAAAGTTGAAGAAGAGAATCGACTCCACAAAGTTGTCTTCAGACCTCCACATACATGCCATGGCACATGTATGCTCCCCCCTCCCACCACATCATACACACAAAATAATGAATAAATAAATATTTAAAAACAACAACAAAAAAAATTTCATTGAAATGGAATTCACAGGAAGATCTGAAAGTACGGGGAAAGTAACTTAAATAACTATAGTAAGAAAAGTTAAATATTTTTCACCATTTAAGTTAAATATTTAGTGATTTGGAGTATTTATGTTAAGTATCACACCTTGTTATATTTTTCTGAATTATGTAAGTAGAGATTCTTTCAATTAAACGTTTGTTTGACACAAAAGGTTGTGTCTTAAGGTAGCTTAGAGTCTAGCATAGGTAGTTCAAATCTTGTCTTCCTTGATACTTCAGTGTTACAAAATGTTGCTTATTGGGGTTTCTGCTTTTGCAGGCTAGGAGTAAAATGTTTCAAGTTTTTAGACCTACATGCTAGCTGCAAATCAAATCCCTGGGCTCTCTTCCCCAAATTAATTTTTATTTCTTACTAAACTTAGGGCAGTTGTCTGTAGAAGATGTAACCACGATGGTGCTGTGTAAATCAAAGCTTTTGTCCTTAAAATCCTTGACTCTGGAAAAACTGGAGAAAATGCAGCAAGTAGCACAAAATACGTTTTGCCAACAAGAAATGGCAGAAAAAGAAGAACAGCAAATGACCCACTGATCAAGAGCATCTAGGGAATACCCTGCCTTACCTACTATTTAATAAACTAAAAACTGTTTTGTAGGCTGAAAGTAGTACCTAATAAAACTGGATATTCATATGATTTAACAACATTGAGATTGACAAAACTTGGGAAGCTAAACATTGGTTTACATTAAAACCATAACTCTGAACCAAGTTTGATGGAATCTTGAAAAAAAACTCATTATAGCTATAACATATTCAGTAACACATTCCAGAGCAACAGTACATCTCTTTCACAAGTGGGTACAAGTTTCTAGGTTCACAGTTGAATTAATATAATTATATATTATTGAACTCAGTATAAGACCTGTAAGACATAAAATTGGATGTTTTTAACCTTTTAAAAAGAAAGCCATTTAATTTTAGAATATATTGTTCCTTGCAGACAGACTCATTGTTTTAGCTCCTAACACTGAGACTTTGGCGCTTACATCTCTAATCTGTATGTATCTGATTATTACTAGTCATAATCGGTTGGACTTGGATCCTTGGCACCTGTATATGTCTATAAAGTAATCGGGTAGATTTCAATGGTATTGTTTATCACCTCTACTAATTAGCACGATGTAAATTTCTATGCTTCTTCCTCAAATATAATACATTTTTTTAAAAAAATTGTTAACTTTTTTTTGTGTGTATATTACACAGAACATCCCAAACCATCTCATTCAAATATACACCCACTTCCCCGATAGCACCCTCCCATAGCCTCCCTCCCCCCACTAGAGCCCTTATACTCTGATATCCCTGCTACTGTCTGCTGTATTGTCAGGACCCCCAGCCATTCCCCACTACTTGCCCTTCTGGTGAATCTAGTCAGCCTATCTAGAGGTCTTTGTTTTAGGAGGGTCAGCTGTTCATCATCTAGCAGTAATCAGTTGTCAATACTCCTTTGGATAAGATTGGGGTCTGCTGTTCATTTTCCCGGTTCTATGCTGGGTTACTATCTGGGAATCCCTTTGGCTACCCTGGCCAACAACTGAAAAGAAGGTATGCCCTGTCTGGAATTGTTGCTTGTTATATAGCCTTTAGCTATGCATATGGACTCTTAAGAAATTATATTGGCCCCTTTAATCTTTGGTTATACTTTCCTTTTGGGTGTTTAAGCCATACAGTTCGTCCAGATAAACCTATTTATTTTTACTCTTAAGGTCGCTTGAGGATCTGTTCCTCAGGGGTCACATGGGCTTGGGAGGAGCCCCTGGCTCCTTTCTTTTACCAGTTCTGCCTATGTGAAGATAATTCAAAGGTCCTGTTAGAGCATGGTTGGCTTTGCTTGGAAGTATGGAGAAAATGATTCCCCTGTGTTGACCCTCCTCTTTGTAGACAGGACACTGGTTCAAGTCCATCTGGTAGGGTCTCCTTAGCCCCCTTGATCAACAGGACAGGTGGCCCACCACAATTACAGGACATTTTGAGAGATGCTCATAGTCCCCTGGAAGTAGTCGACCTAGGAGGGCAAAGAGCAAAAACTGTCCTTTATGTCCCTCTGACCAAATAATTATAGGCCTCAACATATGTCTGTTAAACACCCAAGAAGGTTAGTTCCACCAGTCTGGTACTTTTAATTACTATGTGTCATGCAGAAAAACCTTGTTCAAAGACCAATTATTCTCAGATAAACCTTACTGAGACATATATTTCTTGATCTGCTATGTATAATTTTTCAATAGGTTGTAGGAGTGATATGGTTCCCTCTGGTTTTCAAAACTAGCTAGGCATTATTTATCTCTTGCATTTTCTCACCCCTCCATCATGGATTTCTCACTTAAGGTGCCCCCATTTCTGCCCTTTCTCCATAACTAATACCCTTCTCCTATGGTCCTACATCTCTTGAGCTCCTTCTTTCCCTTTATCCCCTAGGTTCCTTGTATAGCTTTCCCTCCCCCATCCCTTAAATTAACACAATTTTTATCCATCTCTCCCTTATTAATGCCTGTTTCCTACTGTTCTTCTCTTTCAGGTTCTTTATTTTCCTTTATCTCCCTGTTTCCTTGCCATTATCCTGGTTCCTGTAGCTATATCTGGATACTTACTTATCAGAGTTTGATACTAGGATCCACATATGAGGGAGAACACATGTCGATTTTTTTTCTGAGTCTGTGTTACTTCACTTAGTATAACAGATTCTAGTTCCATCCATTTACCTGCAAATTTCATGATTTCATCTTTCTTTACTGCTGAGTAAAACTCCATCGCATAAATT
>NW_008341748.1:3194967-3211440 GCF_000622305.1 Nannospalax galili
TGAGTCTCTGTTTTTTGAGTTCACTATATATTCTGGATGTTAAACCTCTGTCAGATGTGTCACTGGTGAATATTTTCTCCCATTCTGTAGGTTTTCTCTTCACTTCCCTGGTTTTCTCCTTTAATGTACAGAAACTTTTTAGTTTAATGAGGTCACATTTGTTAATTCTTGCCCTTGTTTCCTGAGCAATTTATGTCCGGTTTAGAAAATCCTTTCCTACACCTATGTCTTGTAGGCTTTTGCCAAAGTTTTCCTCCAACAGTTTCAGAGTTTCAGGCTTTACATTGAGGTCTTTGATCCATTTGGAATTGACTTTTGTGCAAGGTGAAAGATAGGTGTTTAGTTTCATTCTTCTATAGGTGGAGATCCAGTTTTTCCAGCACCATTTGCTTAAAATGCTCTTTCCTCCAGTGAATATTCCTGGCCCTTTGGTCAGATATCAGGTGGCTGAAATTGCATTTACTCATATTTGGGTCTTCAATTTTGTTCCATTGATCTGTGGGTCTTTTTTGTGCCAGTACCATGTTGCTTTTATGACTCTAGCTCTGTAATACAGCTTAGAATCTTGTATAGTAACCCCCCCCCGGCATTGCTCTTAGTGCTCAGTGTTGTTTTGGCTATCCAAGTTCTTTTGTGCTTCCATATGAATCTTAGGATAGTTTTTTCCAATTCTGTGAAAAATGTCATGAGGATTTTGATTCAATTTTTAAACATTTTTATTTATTATTTTTATTTTATGTGTATGAGTGTATTGCCTGCATGTAGGTAAGTGCACCTGTGTTGTACAGTGTCCATGGAGATCAGAAGGTGTCAGATCCCCTGGAACTGGACTTACAGATGGTTGTTAGACAACATTTGGATGTGGGACTCAAACTTGGGACCTTTGCAAGAGCTGCCAGTTCACTTAACTGTTGAGTCATCTCTCCAGCCTCCAGAAATTCCATTTTCAAAAGTAAAAATGAAATAAATACACTCCTATTCAAACACACTCTTTTCATGTCTTACTCTTCTGAGATATGCTATTAGCATTATTTATTATTCCTAGTTGTTTCAATATTTAATTTTGTGCATTTAAACATATTTTCAGTTTTCAAATGCCAACGGACATCTTCATTAGGTCCCCAAAATGGCTGCAGTGTTGCCAATCTCCCCAGAATGTGGGCTAACTGATTCCTCAACCAGAAAGAGAAAACCGAAACTTAGCATTCCCCAGAAACCAAGTGACTTAGCACCTCCTGCTTATCAGGAGGCCACAGCTTCCTCATTCCTCAACAGTGGCCTCCCTCAAGCACTAGTGCCTTGAAAAGTTTCCTGTCTATAAATACTGTCGATAAGCCCCTAACTGTCTATAAAAAATGTTTTTGCTTCTTCTACTCGGGGCTATTCTCTATTCTCAAAGAGGTAACCCAGCAGTTTGTTCTTTAATAAGTTGTTTTTCTTGTTCACAGAGTGGTCCTGTTCAGTGGTTTTTGCTGCATGCTTCTATACGATCTTTATATACCATTTTTAGTCTGCTCAGTATAAAAAAGGAAGCATGCTTTAATTTCACTTTCACTTCCTCTTTATCCCTTAATTTTGTTGAATGTTTTAATATTTTACCACTGCTATGACTGATGATATTTTATATTTCTGTTTTCATTTGATGCTATTTCTGATCATTGTTTTAATTTTTGACCATAATTAAACATTTACTTTTGCCACAAAATTTTTATTCCTTTTTATTCAACTTCATCTTCTAGTGGCATTTTCAAAAGTGTTCCTAGAAGCTACTTTATCTTGTGATATATTGAGTCATATCATCTTTTCATGATAACTTTGTAAATCTTATCAATATTCCTCTATAGTCTTTTAATGTTGAACATACATTAATCTGAAGCCAACCTGAGTGCTGTGTGGTTTTGTTTGGGGGGGGGTTGTTGTTTTTGTTGTTGTTGTTTTGACTATTCTAGGTTTTTTAATCATGTATGACTGTGCTCACAGATTATATTCTTTCTTTCTCTGTGATTTAAAAAACTGGATCAACTATGATTAAATGTTAGATAATCTTCCGTTCCATAATATATAGTACACCATTTCAATATTCAGATTCAATTCTCTTTTAATATACAAAGTTAAGTTTGCTGCAATGAGTTCCCACTGCTGTCTCAGTTATCAGGTCTGCTTGGGTTGCTGGAATCCTTCCCCACCCAAGAAATACAATCCAACGTTCTCTTCCCTGAAACTTCCCCAAGTCCTGCCATCTCAGCTCTCAGGCCTCCTTGGGTTGCTGGGATCCATGCCCACCCCATATCTCTGAACTCCCACAGACTTGCTGTGGTGAGTTTTCTCCACCACCTCAGCTGTAAGGTCTGCATGGGTCACTGGGATCCTTGTATGTCCCAGATCAGCTCTCTCCTCCAGATTTGGGGTCCTTGTTCCCCTTTCCTGATTCTGCCCCAACACCTGCCATCTCAGCTCTCAGGCCTGCTCTACTCCATAGGATCCTTGGATGTTCCAGGCCTGCAAGATACCCCAGCCTAGCTATTCAGCCAAACTATTCACCTATCAGCCACTCAGCCCACCCAGCCCACCCTGCTGATCCAGGACTGTGTGGATTCAATTCTGGTACCACAACTCAAAAGTTGCACCTATCTCTAGTTGAACTGAGATGAGTTCTAGATTGGTTATTTTTCTGTTGCTGTGATAAACACACTGTCCAAAGCATCTTCTAGAAGGAATACTTTATTTGGCTTATGGTTTAGTTGGTTAGAGGCCATATTGTTAGGGAGACATGGTGGCAGAGGTGGCTAGAACAGAAAGCCAAGTGATCACATCTTCAAGCAGACACAGGAAGCAGAGCGCAACTGGAAATCTGGAAAGGCTTAAGAATTCTAGAAACTGGCCCCTAGTGATGCGCTTCCACCAGCAATGCCACACCTCCTAAGACCTCCCAAAACAGTCTCACCAAATGGCGACAAAATGTTCAAATACTTGGAACCTATGGGGGACATTCTCATTCAAATCTCCACAACTTTTTCATCACATTTGCATGTCAATATAAAGTAATCAGGAAACTTTATCATACAACCCTACTCCACTGGGACATAACCTGACAAGTTGTGGAATCAAGAAAAAAAAAGATACAAATATTCGAACTGATCTACTCATGCAAAGAAACACCATCACACAAATCCAGATGCCTAGATCTCACCAATACAATCCTAACAACATGGAAAACCAAGATAATACACTTCATCCAGAAATTATCATCCCCATTAAATGTTTTCTGAGAAGGGAACATATGGGATACACAATATAATGATTACCAATTACCAATTACAAGTATGTTCAAAACTCTCAAAGAAGATATAAGTAAAAGACTGAGTGAAGACCACGAAAACACAGAGTTGAATAAAGTAACTAAAACAATTCAAAACATGCAATTAAAATTCAATAAAATAATAAAATCTCTGAAGAAAAGCCAAGCTGAAATAAAACTTGAAATGAAAAGTACTCAACCTCAAACAAAAATCTTAATTGAAAAGAGCAAAAGAAGTAGAGGAAATGTAATGAAGAACACCAGACCTTGAAGACAAAGTTGGGGAAATAGATTGCTGAATCAAACAAAATGTCAAATTGAAAATAACTCCGGAATGGAATGTGCAAGACCTCCAGGACACTGTAAAAAATCAAACCTATGAATCATAGGTATAGAAGAAGGCAAAGAAACCCAGGTCAAAGACACAGAAAATAATTTTAATAAAATCATAGAAGAAAACTTTCCAAATCTCAGTAAAGAAATAGCCATCAGGTTTTAAGAGGGATACAGAACACCAAGTAAACAGGACCAAAAAAGAAACTCCCCACATCATACAATAGTCGATAAAGACTACATTTACAAAATAAAGATATAGAAAGCCATGAGAAGGATCAAGTCACATATAAAAACAGGCCCATCAAAACAACAGCTGACTATTCAATGGAGATTACAAAAGCCAAAAAGACTTAGACCCATGGTACAAGTCTTGAAAGAACACATATTCCAGCTCAGACTACTATACTGAGGAAACTATCTGCCACAATCAAATGAGAAAGAAAAATTTTCCATGAAAAAAAAATCAAGGAATTTATGTCCATGAAATCAGCTCTACAGAGAAGGCTTGATGGAATACTTTGGTCTGAGGAGAAAAACACTCTCAAGAGGTCACAAAGAATAAATGAATTATCCATGAACAGTTTTCCAAAAGAGGGCTAGGAAAAAAGCATTACAATACCAATATAACAGGAGGAATTAATGAACATTCATTCACAATAACCATCAATATTAATAATCTCAACTCCCCAGTAAATGACACAGATTAACTAATTGGATTAGAAAACAAGTTCCATGGATTTATTGCACCCAAGAAGCATACCTCTTGATCAATGATTGACACCATTTTAGGACAAAAGGATGGAAAAAGCTACTCCAAAAAAATGGAATTAAGAAACAAGCAAGTGTACCTATTCTAATAACTGACTAAATAGATTTTAAAAAAAAAAAACAAGTCAAAAGAGATAGTGAAGGTCACTTCATACTTATTAATAGATGAATACACTGAGAAGATATTAGAATCCTAAACATACATGCATCAAAGACAGGGGCACCCAATTTTATCAAAGAAACCTTATTAGATCTAAAATCACACCTTGATTTCAACACAGTAAGAGTGGGTGACATCAATACCCCACTATCACCAATAGAGTTCAGTCAGAGAAAAACTAAACAGAGAAATATTGAAGTTAATTAGCATCATCAATCAAATGGACCTAACAGATATCTACAAAACATTCCACTCAAACACCAAAGAGCACAATTTCTTCTCAGCAGTCCATTAAACATTCTCCCAAACACCATATAATAGGAAATCAAGCTAGTCTCCATAAATTTAGGAAAATTGAAATGGCATCTTGTATTCTATCAGACCACAAAGGAATAAAACTAAATATCAATAACAATGGGGAAACTACACAAATTCATAGAAACTAAACAACATACTACTGAATGAAAATGGATCACAGGAGAAATCAAGAAGAAAATTTAAAATTCGTGGAACTGAATGAAAATTAAAACACAACATCCCAAAACCTTTGTGACACATTAATGGCAATCTTAAGAGGAAAGTTTATAGTATTAAGGGTCTACACAGAAAATTAGAATCCTCTCATATAAATAAATTAATGATATACCTGAAAGCCTTGGAAAACCAAGAACAAACAACACCTAAAAAGAGTAGATGGGAAAAGAGAAATAAAATTGAGGCTGAAATTAATCAAATAGAAATGAAGACAATAATACAGAGAATCAGTGAACTGAACCCTTTAGTCAAATTAACCAAAAGAAAGAGAGGACCCAAAATAACAAACTCAGAGATGAACAAGGAAACATTACAACAGACTCAGAAGAAAGCTGGAAACCTGTAAGGACATAATTTAAAAATCTATTTTCCACTAAACTAGAAAATCTAAAAGGAATGGATAAATTTCTAGATCTGTATGGCCTGCAAAAATTAAATCAAAATGACTTATATAACTTAAGCAGATCCGTAATAACCAATAAGATAGATATAGTGATTAAAAATCTCCAAAACAAAAGAACCCAACACAGAATTCTACCAAAACTCCAAGGAAAACCTAATACTAATACTCCTCAAATTATTCCATAAAATAGAAAAGGAAGGCACTTTCCTAAGTTCTTTCAGTGAAGCCAGTATTACTCTAATTCCAAAAGCAGGCTAAAACTGAAAAAGGAAATTACAGATCAACCATAGATGCAAAAATCATCAATAAAATACTTGGAAACCAAATGCAAGAACACGTCAAAAAGATGATCCACCATGATCAAGCTGGCTTCATCCCACAGATACAGGGATGGTGCAACATACATAAATCCTACCATATAAACAGACTCAAGGACAGAAACTATGTGATCTTTTTATTAGATGCAGAAAAGACCTTTAATAGAATCCAACACATTCATGATAAAACTCAGAGACTCTAAAGATATGGGGACATATCTCAACATAATAAAGGCAATATACGAAAAGTCCATTGCCAACATCTTACCAAATGGAGAAAAATAGAAAGCATTCCCATTAAAATCAGGAAAAAGAAAAGGATGTGAACTCTCCCCAAACTTATTGAATATAGTGTTTGTAGTCTTAGCTAGAGCAATGAGACAAAAGAAGGAGATAAAGGGGATACAATGGAAAAAGAAGTTAAAGTATCTATTTGCAGATGATATGATTCTATACATAAAAGACCCTAAAGACTCGATCAGAAAACTCCTAGAACTGATAAATACATTCAGCAAAGTAGTAGGATATAAAATTACCCCCAAATCCATATCTTTTCTATATACCAACAACAAGTATGGAGAGAAAGAAATCCAGAAAATGACCTCATTCATGATAGTCTCAAAAACATAAAATATCTTGAAATAAATATAACCAAGAAAGTGAAGCACTTGTATAATAAAATCTTTAAGATACTAATGAAGGAAATTGAAGAAAATGTTATCAGAAGACTGAAAGATCTCCCATGCTCGTGGATCAGTAGGATTAATATTTGTACAATGACCATCTTACAAAAAGCAATCTACAAATTCAATGCAATACCCATTAAAATTCCAACACAATTCTTGAAAGAAATTTGAAAAAATATTTCAAATTTCATAAGGAAACACAAAAAATTAAGATAGACAAAATAATCCCAAACAGTAAAAGAACTGCTGTGGGCATTACCATCCTTAATCTCAAATTATACTACAGAGATATAGTCATAAAAACAGCATGGCACTGTCATAAAAACAAAAACCTTGATGAGTGGAATAGAATTCAGGAGTCAGATTTAAGTCCACTTATTTATATCTACCTGATTTTTAACAAAGGTTCAAACACACACACTGGAGAAAAGACAGCAGGTTCAACAAATGGTGCTGGTCAAATTGGATAGTAGCATATAGAAGAATGAAACTGGAATCCTAGCTCTCATCATGCACAAAACTCAAGTCCAAATGGACCAAGGGCCTCAATATAAGTCAAGGTACCCTGAATCAGACAGAGGGAAAAGTAAGGAATAAAGTGAAACTTATAGGCATAGGAAGGACTTTTGGATCAACATGCGTATTGCATAGTTCCTAAGTTCAACAATTGACAGATGGGACCTGATGAAACTAAAAAGATTCTATACAGCAAAGGACAGCACAATTTGAGTAAAGTGGCAACCTACAAATTGGGAAAAAAAAATCTTTACCAGCTATACCTTTAACACAGGGTTAGCTTCTATAACATATAAAGAACTCTAAAAACTGAACATCAAAAAACTCCAAAGAAGTCAATTTTTAAAATGGGGCAAGGTGCTGAATAGGGAGTTCTCAATTTTTGAAACTCAAATGGTTGAGAAACACTTAAGAAAATGTTCAACATCTTTACTTATCTAGGAAACAGACATTGAAACCACTTTGATATTTTACCTTATCCCACTCAGAATGACTAAGATTCAACAAAACAAATTAGAACCAATGCTAGTGAAGATTTGGGAAGGTGAATGCTTATCCACTGATGGTAGGATTTCAAACTGGTATAGCCACTATAGAAATCAATGTGGATAATCTTCAAAACCTTAGAAATCAATCTAGCATATAACTCAGCCATACCACTCGAACATATATCACAAAAACTCTATATCCTACTACCAAGATACTTCTTTATCCATGTAAATTGCTGTCCTTTTCACACTAGTCAGGAAATGGAAACAACCTAGATGTCCATCATCTTATGAATGGATAATGAAAGTATGGTACATTTACAAAATGGAATATTATTCAGCTGTCAGAAAAGAAATTATGAAATTCACAGGTAGATGGATGTAACTGGAAGCAATCATCCTGACTCGGGTAACCCAGATCCAGAAAGGCAAACATGACATGTTTTCACTCATAGCTAGAGTCTACCTTTTAATTCCTAGATATACATGTTCCAACTGGAAAATCCAGACAGGTTATGAAACAAATGTCCATGGGGGGTGGCTTCATGGGAGGGGAGATAGAATGAAGTGATATAAATGGGAAAAGGAGAACAATAGACTAGGAAGAGTTAATTGGGATGGAAATTGGGAAACGGCAGGGGAAGGAGTATTGGGAAGGATAACAAATACCAAAGGCCTTTACAAAAAGCCATATGGAAATCTACCTCTATAGAAGCTTCATAAATCATATACACACACACTGTAAAAGAAGATTAAAAGGAGTTAGCTTATAACAGGGGACGTTGCCCTTACTAGACACCATTGGCTAACGCAGTCAAAGCCCGATGCCAGGAATAGGCTTCTTCCTTTGAAGCTGTTTGCCAGATGTCTCATATACCCTCAAATAAAACTGGCCATTACCCCTGCTTTTGTTTACCCACAAGAAGTTTATGGTAAGATCCTATTGCTGAAGACACCACATACATGAGCCATGGGGGCTGGAAACAAGGAGAAAACATGCTTGTACTGACGTCAAAGCTTCATCTTTGCTGACTAGTTTTCATAGTGCTGAGAGTTGCTGTGCATGGTAGTGGAAGAAAAAATTAATCGTTGACCTTACCCAGCTGTGATTCCCACATGCTTCAATAATACCTGGCTTGCCAAGATATGACCTTTGGTACAATACAGGCACTAATGTTATGGGAGCAAACAACCACATTCTAATTGGACATAAGATGGAATGTATACCTGAAACTGACCTCAAGCCTAGGAACATGTGGCTATACAGGCCAGAGGCCACATGAATGAACTGAATACTATTATTCTGCTGAATAGATATAGTATAAGCTGACTCTCAATGGCTTACTCTTATACCCATAGATTAACGCATCTCTCAACTTTCACCAGAGATGCTTCCTAATGCAGAAGCTGGTGATTAACATAGAAACTGGACAACACACAGAAAATAAGAGATCAGAGTGATGATCCCTGAAATGGACCCTTATATCAAATTCTGCCTCCTAAGTCTCAGGGATCGTTGCAGAAGAGATGGCAGAAAGGTAAGTGGTGGATGACCCCAGGGAAACAGAGTTTTCCAGACATCTTGGAATTTACTCATATGAACTCACAGCAACATTCACAAGTCCCATGTAAGCTCAAGACCACCAATGTCCCAGCATAGAAGTGAGGAAGTGGGTAAGAAGGCCCCAACATTACCTGAGGAACTAGTGACAATGGATTGTTCCTGGGAAGGTGAGAGTCAGTCTCTTTTCAGGGTTTCACTATTGGTAGGTTAACTAAGCTCCAGTGGATATATTCAGACCAAACATCACTTGGAGGAAAAAAATTTGACTCTATAGGCCTCTACATATATATGTATGTATATATGTAATATATATGGATATATGTAACATATACATGTATATATGTAATATATATTAGAGTTCATGAAATTGGGTGGTGGGGTAGTAAAGGAGTGCAGATATGGGAAGAGATCTAAATATGATCAAAATATATTATATGAAATTAGCAAAAATTCAATAAAAAAGAAAAAACAAACTAATAAATGCAAAATCAATAAAAGACAAGTTTTAAGATAGTTTTGAATACTTTCTATTTTTAATTTCTAGAAGGAAGTATATAATCTTATGCTCTCACCCCTTTGCCTGCCTTCTATAAACTCCCTCTACTCATTTTTTAAATTGTCATTTTGTTTTCCTCAGTTACCCCTAGATTGCCATGTAGTTTTCTCAAACTTTACTGTTAGTTCAGTCAATATGATGCTGTGTCATCAAATACCACTATTTATATGTTGAGTTTACATTTCTCATCAACTTTGTCTAAAACAGAAACCTACGTATTCTCTTCTTTTGATGCTTTTCTTTATTCCTTACACTCTTTCATTGAGCTCTTAATTCACAGAAGACATTTTTATAGGTTCTTTGAGTTGTTTAGATCAATATTTTGTCATGATTTTCACCAACAAACATCAAAATGTTCATATTGTATAGACTTAGTTTGTCTTTTCTGTCCTGTTAGTTTTCATCATTTTGTGGTATTTTATATCAATATTCTTGTTCTTTTTTCATTATTAGTCACCCTTGAGTGAGCAGAAATCTTTCTAGACAAGATATTTGAAAAGTATAGTGTAAAAGAGGGGCCAGGGCAATTTTATGGGTTAGCAGAAAATCCTTTGATTCTTAGTAAAATCCTGTATGATTCATAGTCTTATGGGAGAAGATGGTGAAGTGGGTTTTGTGAATGTGCTTTGTGTGTAATAGAGAATGACTGAGAGGTAGCTTAACGTTTCTTTCTTTTTGGCTCACAAAGGATGTTGGCCACAGAGCTGGTTAACACCCACAGTCTTTCTTCCACATACTGCAAGTTTACAAAGATGGAGTATCTGTGAGTGTTCTCTCTCATCTCCATCTTCCCTGCATTTTATAGCAGCCAAGAGGGTTTGGGGAATTCCTGAAGCTAAACAGACACCCAGACCTCATAGTTCCAAACAAATACTTGCCAAATTTCCCTGGAAGTGGATTACCTACAATAGAGAATTTTGTGCTCTGCTAGCTTGCTCCAATATCTGGAAAGACACTTATCTTCTAATGGAGTCTCTATCACTTCATTCCAGTGTTCAGTGCACATTAACATCCTATCTTAATTTTGTGACTTGTGTTTCAAGTTGTTTCCTCATTTAAACATAAATAATGATACAGCTTTTATTATTTTTCCAATTGGGCTTCAGTACGCATAAGTTAAGACTTTCTGGTAATCAAATATTAAAATGAATTCCTGGAAGGGACTCTGATTGCTTTCTAATATTCACTGTACTGTGTGTGATGTGGCAAAGATTATACTACCTGTTTACCAGCCTATTTGCTTTTCTTGGATAATACTACATACTACATACTACATACTACATACCCCCATCTCCCTTGTGATTACATCTAGCTCTGGAGTTGAAATGTAGTTGATGAAATTCAGCAGAAGCAGGACAGGGTATATATCTCAGATGGTAGAGTACTTGCGTAGCACGCATAAAGGTTTTATCCCTTCTACCACATAAACTAGGTGTGCTGGCATACACCTATAGTCCCAGCACTTGGGATTAGAGGCAGGAGTATCCAGAAATCAAGGTCATCCTTGGCTACATAGCGAGTTGGAGGCTAGCCTGGGCTATATAAGAATGTCTCGAAAACTTTTAGGCAAAAGCAAAGAATGACAATTTGAGACTTGGCCCATTAAAAAACACTAACACATTCTTCTGTGCTTCCTTCCTGTGTCTCAGTATGTTAGAGATAGACATGGTGACACTGAAAGCACTATTAAAAATAAACCCCCTAAAAAGACCAGAGACCTCTTTGGCCAGGGTTTCTGAATAACACTGTGGAGGATAACTCCTGCTGATCTGGAACTACTCTGCATGGTTACCTGAGAAAAAAAGAAATTCATATTGTTTAAATCTCTCTCTCTCTCTCTCTCTCTCTCTCTCTCTCTCTCTCTCTTCTCTTCCTCTCTCCCTCTCTCCCTCTCTCCTTCTGTGTGTGTGTGTGTGTGTGTGTGTGTGTGTGTGTGTGTGTGTGTGTTGCAGCCTCACCTAGTATTGAAATAGAATCAGTGCAAATGAGAAGCCTATTTAGTATGGAGTTATCATTAAAGTTAAGTTATAAAAATCATAATGACCAAATTCCAGTGTTGCTTAACCAACATAGAATGGAACAAGCAAGTAGTATAATGCCAAATTAGGGCATCAGGGTGGTGAGATGTGAGCTGACTCTTGCGACAGAAAAAGTAAAGAATAAAATAGCCAAGGTAGATAATTCAGGAATGTTACAGAGTAATGACACCCACCTGTGTATAAAACACAGGCATGAAATGAAGCAGTGAAATTAAGGTAAATTAGAAAATCACCATTTTCCCACATTAACTTAAACTTAAAGGTAATTAACATTAACTTAAAGGAAGAACCCCTCCTAACTATTGCATGTCTTGCGTGCCTTATAAGTTGTTCAACTCTTTGTTGACTGCATGATCTGGAATTTCTGGAAGCCAGATGTGAATTAAACCAGGCAGCTGATGGGTTGAAAGTACATAAAATATTGCTTGGGGTCATTACTGTCTTGCTAGTAGGAAACCTAAGAAGAATGGGGTACAGAAGCATCACTTTTGAACTGCCTATTCAACTCTTAGCACATGTCAGTGTCCTCTCGTTTGACATTCATTGAGTAAGTACATAGCTGATGCTAGCCATTATGTTGAAAAGAGGCTGATGGGAATAAAGATATGCCTGCTTCCTCAAAGAGCTTCCCTTGGCAATGCCCATTATTGCTAGACCAGCATGTGCAAGACTAGCAATCTCCAGGCTGGAGAGATGGCTCAGCAGTTAAGAGCACTGGCTGCTCTTGCAGAGGACCCGGATTCGATTCTCAGCACCCACATTGTAACTGACAACCAACTGTAACTCCAGTTCCAGAGGAATCTGATGCCCTCTTCTGACATCCGTGGGCATTGCACTCATACACATAAAAATCACAGAAATTCAGGCAATACATACATACACATAAAATAAAAATAATAAAATATTTTAAAAAACTAGCAATTTCAGGTAAGCTATTTGGAATTTAACGAAGACTCAGCTAAATTATTTGTCTTCACAAAGATAACGTCCAATGATCTGCATTTGATTTTGTATTTGTAACTTTCAACTATTTTTCTCAAAGAGCTCCCTGCCCCCACTGGTCCTAGAAAACTTGGATCTGCTCCCTTGAAGCCACACAGTCTGATCAGAAATAACTTTGGGGGATCATTGGATACTGGAAAAAATCATGACTGGATATTTAAACAAAAGTGCAGAAAATCTGCAGGACCTTCTGATGAAGACCAAAGCTTTCCTTCTTTTACTTGCCTTCTAGAAAACAGAAAGTAGGGTATCTCCACCTGCTGGCAGAACACCAAAACTGCACCACGTTGCCTTGACTGCAGGCAATGGGCTTTGTTTCTCTTTCAGTGAATAAATAAAATCAATCAAGGAGCATCAAGCTGAGTTAGCACAATAGATGGAGTAATCAGAACCACACCCAAAAATTTATCAATTCCATTTTAAAGAATCCATTCCCAGGCTCCCTCTAAGTCTACTCACGTTGCTACATGAATATAATTCTGCTCCAGGTAGCCCTGCAGTGTAGAAGGCCTTTTTTTATTAACTGACCATAAGCATTTTCCATGCATCTACATTGTCCTTAAACACCCAACTGTTACAATTGCTATGTCATATATTAGTGATGTCCCTAAGTGATTTCAGCAGTCGCCTTCAAGTATTGTCCACATAACGCTGTTAAAATTAGTGCCAAGACGACCAGATTAAAGTCTAGAACTTTGTCTTTAGGCAGAGCTGGGGCAGTTCTATGCCACAGCCAGGCTCAGGAAGCAAGATTCAAAGGAAAGTGGTGGTCCTGGAGTCACAGCTCAGCATGGACACAGTGGTTGATGCAGTGAGTAAGAGAGTGTGTCATCAGTGGATGTCATGCAGAGAAGCCTCACAGGGTTACTCCAATCTGCACAGTCTGTAGACCATCCCAGGGTGCCATCCCTACTGCATTTTTATCAGCGATAATAACCACCAGTCAGAGAATTTTGGCCATGAAGCTTCTGACATTCTGCTCTGGGATCTTGGAATGCCAACTGTTTTACCAATTTGCATATTTAATCAAATGTAGAATCCAGTGAATTATTTATAGTAATTTTGCTCCATATATTGGAATCATGTTCTACATTACTCTGTTACAAATTGTGAAAAATTACCTTCTGAAAATGATGTCTATGAATCCCCAAAATGTCCACATCCCTTTGGTAGACACAACTCCGACAGTCCACATTCACTCTTATCTGTGGCTGGTTAGTTGAGTGATCGGGAAACAGTCAGGAGAAACGACGTAAGGTAAAGGCTCTGAATTTACTTACTAACCCTAATATGGGTTTGCCATGTTACTCTGGACAGATTGCATCCCCTCTCTGTGCCTTTAAATTTATTCTGAAAGAGTTATGCTACTTGTTTTCTGTGGTCCTTCTAATGCTAGGGCTTTCTGAGTTTATACGATCAAACCATTTTGGAGTTTGTACAAATCACAAAAGATAAAGAGGCCTTAAAATGGAAATATGTTGTCCTCCATTTATGGTCTGAGGAGGTGGCTCAGTGTTTAAGAGCACTGACTGCTCTTGCAGAGGACCTGGGTTTGATTCCCAGCATCCACATGATGGCTAACAACCATCCATCTGTAACTCCAGTTCTAAGGGAATCCAATGCCCTCCTCTGACCTCTGCAGGCATTGCATGACACGGGTGTACTTACCATGCATGTAGGCAATATATTTATACACATAAAATAATAATAATAAGTAAAATATTTTTTTAAAAATGGACCTATGTCGTCCTCCATTTATATAACAGAGGATGGCACAGCTCACAGAAAAGCCTGTTGCCAACCCAGGAACTAGGTTATAAGTCTGGCAATCATTCTGCAAGGAAATAACAGCAGAAGGCTGGCATTGCTAAAGAGGATTTGGCACTGCTCTATTTCCACCAGAGTTCACAAGCTCTGTGCTAGACAAATGGGTGGAAGAGAAATACTATTAACCACACCTCAGCCTCCTCCAATCAGCCTGAGCTTGAGTCATCGAGCTCAAAATACAGCTCAGCACATTCTGAGCCACACTCCAATTGAAACCAGGCCAGCACACCGAGAAACACAGAGACAATGCAAGTGTGGCATTTGTCCCCAAGTCACTGAGGGCTGTGGAGAAGATAAGTCCATGGCATAGTGAGAAACGTCTAAATAGAATTGCTGGGTTCTTAAAGAAAGTTGGAGAAAACTGAGTGATAGTAATTTAGATAGGCAGGTAAGGGGAGATGGGACCAGATATGGCTTCCTGAAGAAATATCGCTTGGGATAGGTCTTTTGGTGGAGTAAGGGTTTGGCAGGAAGCAATAAGAAGATTCTGTCAAAAATCACCATACATAAATGTCTGAAGGCAGAAAAAGCATGTGTCTTTGCACACCACAAAAACTGAGGTTTGACCTGAGCCCTGGACTTGTATCAGGAGCCTCATCCATCTGTAGGCCCTCCTGTTTAGCAAGACCCAGTATGGCTGGACAAGGGATAAGGCACCCTATCAGAAGGATCTATCCACAGGACCAGCTGTTGAGCTGGGCTTCTTGCCCCTTTACTTTTCCCTTCTCCTGATGATATCACAGCCTGCCAAGGCTGTCCTAGATTTGTGTCAAGGCACATGCACATTGAATGTGGTCATCAAAGGTCATGTAGAATTTTCTTGATTTATTTCATAAAAGCAAATGAAATAATGATGTTTGCAAAGGGAGAACAGAATTGGGATTGGCCATAGGAAGCTGAGGCCTCAACATGGATGTTCTCCTCATGCCACAGCAGCCGGAAGCTCCAGCAGCTTTTTGCTCAGTGCTCCTGCTGCCTGGCTTGATGTGCCTCATGTGGTCAGCTCACGTGCAACACTTCTAGACTTGTATTATTGGAGCAATATAATCATTATTGCTCTCCTTACCTAAAATCATATAAGCACTCATCTTAGAGCAATGTAGGCATCATTTTTCTCATTTATTTGATGAGCTAACTTTCTGGTTGGCTCTTCTAGTGAAAGAGATGAGCCATGGGAAGTAGCCTGCCTTGTTGTGCTCTCCTCCAGCCCTGCTTCTCAGCCATACACTCCACAAACCCCAGGCTGGGAAAGGGTCTCACAGAGAGGCTTGCATAGCTGACTTAAGCCAGAGACTGTGGTCTGGCATCCAGGAATATCACCAACCAGGATTAACACTTATTTAAGCCCAGCTAACTGCAGTTGGATCAAGAATGGCAAGTAGATCCCATCTCAGCTTCTAATTCTGAGTAATTAGACATGACTTTCTGGAGCATTATGTTGAGTAGGACTGAGAGGTAGTGTGTGTGTCCCCCCTGTGAATATACCTTCCCCAGTCCAGGTGAAACTTTCAACACTTGGGACATTAGATAGTTTGGGTTGAGGGTAGTAGGCTGTGGGGGGAAGGGACTTGCAACAGTCATCATAGACTAAGACCTATTTTGTGTGTCAGCATCTGAGATCACAAGCTCTTATGTATTCTGCTATATCTTTTGTACAGGATACCCTCTCCCTGGGGCCTGGCTCAGTTCAGGTCCTCAAGAAAAATGAATGGACATATTTAGCAGGTGCTTGACTCCAAAGTCCTGATCTTTCTCCTTCACGGTACAGCAACTCTAAGGAGCATGAGTGCATGGAGGACAAGGCCTATAGACGGGCTATCTCCAACAGTTGCTTTACCACCCTGTGGAGGATTGCTCAAAGGGCCCGAGGCCTGAGGTATGCTCCAAGTTTTGCTCTCTCTCTCTCTCTCTCTCTCTCTCTCTCTCTCTCTCTCTCTCACACACACACACCCACACACACACACACACACACACACACA
>NW_008341748.1:3211603-3235603 GCF_000622305.1 Nannospalax galili
GCTCAGTTCCTCATACGTCAAATTCGCAACAAATGGGGGCTAAGAATTCAGCATATGAACTTATTCATAAGCTAGAGGTTAACAATGAACAGAGAGGTCACAAGGATCCAAGAGGCTTTCTGGTGAAGAAAGTTAGGGCTTCTGGAAAACAGGTAGAGAAGGTAGGTCAGCCCCCTTTGCTGTCTGCTGCCTGCATCTGCTTGTTTTCCTGCCCCTGTCTTCTTTCTGTTATTGGAGAAGAGACTGAAAGAACTATGTTTTCCTGACAGGAGAACACAAGTGACTACGGTTATATGGCAGTTAGTGATGCATATGCTCCATCTACCCTCCTCACCTTCTCCCCACATGCCCTTGTCCTCAACAGGCAGAACTACATTGCCAGCAGCATGCAGTCAGAAATGTCCTCCAAGACATTGCATTCCAGGACCCTCCTGCCAGTCACCTTTCAATGCACCAGAAGAACTCAGCTCTCACCCCCTATAGCTTCACTGTTCTTTGCAGAATAACAGCAACTGACTAAAATAAAAGATCTCTGTCTTTCTCAATCCTATGTGGAGAACCAGTAGTCTAGAGAGTAGAAACTTACCTAAGGATGTGCAATTAGTGAGAAACAACCTGAAACTCAGTTTCTAGCATCGTATAAAACTCACAGATGGTTAGGATGGTTAACTTTAATATTCTTTCTTTTTTTGAAACTTACTTCCACCATGCCAGTCTGCTCTTCTCCCCCACCCCCGCATGATCCCTAGGTATTGTCAACAGGAGCCTCCTAAAAGATATTTCCCTGCACCTAAGAAGGGACACCTGATTGGAGAAAACAGGACATTTCCAGTGCAGAAGTATGAGCTCTTTACCATTTGTCTCTCTCCATCTGTAATCGTTTCCTGCTCTTTGGAGGCCTGCTGTGAGAAACACATTTTCCCATATCTCACTGCTGTTTCTGCTTTGCTGGTCAGAAAAAAATGGACATCAAGTAAAGACCTACTGTATGGATATCATAAAAGAGGTTACTTAACTTCCACATGTAGTGATGCATGCATTGCACTGCCATCATACCTGTTGCTGGAGTTGTAGAAAGATAGGTGAGGGGCATGTTGGAATTTTGCATCCTTGATTGGATGCTGATAAGATGGCAGAATATTCAAGCTTTGGATCTTAGAAGATGAGTGAGGGAGAGTCCACAACAGCCAGTATCTAACCTTAGACAGAGAACCTGGGGTACAGCACAGCTCCAGCAGCTGCTTGCTACTTAAGGGAGGGGGTACTCAGAAATTTGTCTCCTGCTAATGTTCCCAAGGCATAGTGTGTTCTCCAAAAGTATGTCCTCTATGTTAGCAGACCACTGACCTCGGGTCAAGATGCTTGTCAGTTTTAGTCATTTGCTTAAAGATAACCCTTGTAAATGTTTCCTCTGCAAGATCTGTGACACAAAATTCATTCGGGGGACAGTTGCATTTGTCACCTTTCTAACTGCCAACTATTATTAAAGGCATTAGAATAGACCTAAAGTACCTATTTCACCATTAACATAGAGATGGCTTTTAAAATGTCCTAGAATAAAAGAAATCATGAGATTGTTCAAATGTTAGAGGTCAGGAACCTAAGGAAGTAGCTGTTCCATATTCTAAAGCATCCTGCAGTTTCTGTGTAAGACATTTCAGACAATGAAATGAGCTTTAAAATGAAGATGAAAGTAATGTTTGTCTTCCTTTTCCAAATGGTCTACTAACACAATGCATTTTTATAAGCTACCCATTTTATCCTGGCATTTAAATTATCCTTCTAGACCCATCATCAGAGACCCATTCCACTGGTTAGTCCTCATATCTTAGTCTAACAAGAAAACAAAATTGGTAACTAATTCATGAGTATTCTTATTAACATGCTTGAAACTCTATGGCAAGTCCCACACTGGGTATACTGCAATTTATCTTCTGTGCTAGGTGAGACAACTCAGTCCAGAGAGTTAGAGCCAAGGCTTAACCCTTTCTTTTCTACTGTCTATTCAGTAATCAGATAATAGCATATCTGCATGGACAATGCTAAAGAATCACTAGGCTAGCATTATTTCCCTCTGTGTAGGAGATGAAGGACATGTCCTCCGCATTACATAACCTGTGAAATATCTCTCACATATCATCTAATATATTTGGCCCATTGATAAGCCAATTCAACGTTTCCATCCAATGAGACATACAGGATAGAAATAATCATTTGTGAGAATGAATCTACATTACTCTCCAAATGGGAAGTTGATGTGCTCTGCTTGGGCAGCCTAACTCCATAATTTATCTTCCTCTGTGGATAACACTACAGGGCGTTTTATATCTGTGAGTACGCTGTATGTATTTAATGAATGAAGAAATAAAGGAATAAGGGGTTAATAGAGCCTCCCTCATTTCCTATTTTTAAATTTCCAGGACTTTTCCACCCTTCCATCCATAACCAATGGCAGATTTACATCTTGTTTGCACAAAGAGCTAGGGCCAAAAGAATCCTAGAAATAAATAAAAACAAGGAAGAGACAAGAAACTGCATTAAACAAGCTAAGTTTAGGCCTTTTTACCATTACTCTCAAGGCTGTTTTTTTTCCAAATGCTTAATTACCCAGGATTTCTTCTATGTGTACAAAATCAGCATAAATGTTTTCTCAGCCTACACACAAATAAAATCATCATTATGGGAGGTAGAAGTGCACTGCAGTGGATGAGTCTCTGACAGTGAACTGGGCAAGACCCAAATGGGATAAAGGAGTTTCAGGAATGAGTCAGTGTGTTTGGGGAGCATCCAGAGCCTGAAGAAAGACCTTTTATAGAAACAGACTTCATTGAGACACATTTGCTTTGTTGATGAGTGCAGTCGTTATGACTTGGGTGACATAGACAAGGCAGCATGCTCTCCTGGCACAAATGTAGATCTTGGATTCACTGTTCTCCCTGTGGGAAGGAACCATTTCTGAAAGAAATAGGAAACATCTGGGGAAAACACAACCCAGCAGAGAACATCAGATGCCCCTCCCTAGATGAGCTCCTCAGATACATTTCCTGACATTTCCTGAGGAAGAACAATACACGCTTAATACAATTAGATGCGAGTATTGCAAACCAACCAGGAAGCTAAAAGGCTTCGGCAGCTTCCTAAGTTCTAAGTGGCTTTGTATGCACCAGTTTAACTCTCCACCAAGATTTTAGGAGTGTGACATTGGAGCCTATGAATTTAGATAGCTCATTGGTTGTGGGACACTAACCAAGCACCAGTATCAAGTATGTTTTTAGATCCTGCAAACATGAGGATAAATCAGGTACAGTATCATATGATACCCATCTTCTGCAGCCTCAGATACAGCTTTGAATTTCTATTATGACCTTATCCATAATTGCAGTCTTCATTAATTTGGATAGGATTATGGTTTGGCTTTGGCTTTTTATTAGGGTAGTGTGTGATAAAAACGCTTTCAATTTGTAAAACCAAATACCTACGTGTGACCTGCCATGGTCAGCCTGAACTGCAGTCACATTGATGGGGTTAATTGCCATTTAAAAATAATTCCCTGCCTCCAGATTGAGTCTCCTGTTTTTTGTCTTTACCCAGCATTACTGTGTCTCATTCTAATTATTCAATGCTAAGTTCATACTTCTGAAGCAGGAGACTGGAGTCAGAGGAAATGGTGTTTGATTTGTTGCCATGGAAACATCTCGCTGTAGATGGACTCTAATCCCATGACAACTCTCTCTCTTAAGAACCATTTTTCCTGACATAATAAAAATCTGATCAAGGTCAGATTTAATAACCATCTCAATTCCCTGACTTTCTCCTGTATTTGGTGTCAGAGAGTCATTTTTGACAAAACGAAGCTTGAAAGAACTTTTGCTTGCTTTCTGTATAAAATTATTGCTTATGCCTCTAAACACATAAACCTGGCTCTGTATCATACTAATCTGTAGCCATACCTTTTGTTATTGCATAATGTTTTCATTAAAAGAAAGTTACTTATAATTGTTAGTGCTGCATTGGCAGATGTTAACATTTTGTGGTGTATTGTTCTTGCTAATACATACATTAGGTTATCAATAAAGCTTATCCTTTGCCAACAAATGATGTTTACAGTATTAACAAATGCCATCACCATCTATCTTTCAGTTCCCATTGTCATAATTTTATGAACTGATTATCATGCACACATTCAGTTCAGTGTGACAGGAACTGTGCAAGGCAGACTGAAAAGAAATGTTTTATGTTGGAGAAAGGTAAATGAGCAATCGCCTATTCTGGGAGCTTAAGCAAGTCTCTTCCTCTCTCTGGGCCATGGTGGCCTCTTCTGTTCAATGAGGGCTGAGACCACACGGTCTCTAAGGCCATTGTTTTATCTCACGTGCTCTGATCTGCATCATCTCTGCTTTGGAGGGGATACGGGCTCTTGGACTCCTGCCTGAGCCTGCCTCCTGAAGATTTTATGGAGTCCCAGGCCTGGAACCACCTCTCCTATTTGTCATGCATAGAGGACTTAACCAGTCCCAAAAGCTTTTAATTTTTGTCATTGTAGACTTACACCAATCCCATGAAGGAGGAGGACAGGAGATTTGAACTCCAATTAATAATAAATAAAGTACTAGAGCCTCAGAGAAGCTAAGCCACCTGCCAATACCACACAGCTTCTATGTAGTAGAGCTGAGAATCATACTTCTATTTCTCCACATGGTAAAGAAGATTGTATTAGTGTAATGTTGCCCAGATATACCAGTGTGTTCAGTTCCCTTCAAACTGAGGATTTGATTCCTAGTTCCCCTCTCATACCTTTTATGTGTCCAGGAAAGTGAATGACTTTCTCCACCTGGGTTTCTTTATCTGTAAGGTGAAGCTGAGGACACTCCTTCAATGATCCCCAGAGTGAATTAAGGGAGATTATGCACCTAAAGTGCTCACCCTGGAACCTGGTACACAGTAGGTGCTCATAACAGCTCATTGTCGTCATCATCATCATCATCATCATCATCATCATCATCTGCACTAGCAACTTCAGATGGATGCTGGCAAACTGCCAAGGAGTGGACTCTTTCAAGCTACATAGCCTCTGGTGGCCACATTTCCATGCTCCCTAGACATCCTGAGGCTTTCTCTTCCTTCCCCTGGCTTTGGTATACTCATCATTCCCAGTGACTAAAAATCTTCAGAAGAACACCAAACATAAACCGGAGGCCTATATGCTTAAATCATTCCATTCATTCCTTGACATTCATTCAGTAAGTATGGTTCTAACCTCACTTTAGATGGAAAGGGTCTGTGATTTGTGTGACAAATGGAACAGATGCAAATCTTTTGCTGGCCTGTTTTCCTATTTGCTTTCCACCAGTCATCCAAAGTTGTTCTACAGAGACCTGTGAATGCTACCTTCTCTAGGGTGAAAGTTGTCATGTGACCTGCTCGTTCCACTTTTGGCATTCTGGTAGTGTCTGAAAATTCTGGTCTTGTATAAGAATTAACATTGTGCAGAGGGAAAATGACAGTTTTTATTGCTGCAGAACACTGATTCAAGTCCCTGCGTCCTGACAGGGAAAACTTGGTTTTGAGGACCGTCAGCTGCTTCTCGTCTTCATCCTTGTCTAGGGGTCACCAAGTGCCAAGTACACAAGGCACCTCCATTCTGGCTATGGAGCACCCATGAATTATGTATGGAAGCTTACCCACCTGATTTTCCATCCAACGCCACATCCAATACATGGACACACACTTTTGCAGACATCCATACATATGTGCCACGCACCACACTCTTCTTGAAATGAGTAAATTGCACTAAAGGGCATGTAGTAACCTTGTCTGTCCACCACTGTGGAAGTGGATCTGGCTATAAGTCTGGCTAGGACGACTGTAGTTCATGGTTGTCAGGACTACAGGCTCAAGGACGAGGAAACATTGGCTCGCTCTTGACCAGTGTTCTTATAAAATTCACCTTTTTTCATTTTAAAAGAGTCAATGTATTTTTTGTGATACAATGAGTTTAATTAGGATCGCTTACAGGAATATGGGCAAAGAGAGGGCAATAGAGTGAGCAAATATGATCAAAATACATTACACAAATATATGAAAATGCCATAAATAAACAATTATGTATAATTAGTATATGTGATTAAAATATTTTTAAAAGAATCAATGAAGAAATATGTAAAATGCTCTACAGACTTACAGCTGGATTGGGCTCTCTGAACATTAGTCTAGTGAGTACATGGAGTATAGGCAAGGTGGCAAGCAGACTGCACTCTATTAAATGACCACAAGAGTACCATCCTCCATGGTCAAAATTATTATGATTGAATAATGGTATGATGTAAGATGCAGGTAATAATGTTGTAAAACAGGAGTCAAATTAAGAGGCCATATTTCTATTACTCTCCAGAATCCTGGTCAATCCTCCCTTTCATATATGTAATCTGATTTATGGCTAAGAGTATGGCTTTATGAAAAAGATTGTCTGCGAAAGTGTTTGCCAATAAACGTTCTCCTTCCTGGATGCAATGTCACTTCCCCCGTGAAGTCAAGTCTGTTTCCTTTCTAAGAGACTGAGATAAATAGCTCTATTACTTCTTTTGGCCAGTAAGTATGCTGTTAAAGAAATACTAACTTCTAGGCTTGGGCTGCAAGAAGCCTTGAAAATTTCTGTTTTCCCTCATAAACACTCTTACCATTGTCTAAGGAATCTTGGTCTAAAGTATCTAATAACAAAAGAACAAGTATAAAAAAAGCCTTGAGACACACAGAGACAATCACTTAATCCCGGTAAGTCCAGCCCTACAAAGATACACCAGTTAAATGTAACCACATGAGGGGACCCAAAGAAAGTCTACAAAAGAATTGTCCAGTCAACACATATTTGTGAGAAAGAAGAGAACATTGCACTAAGCGAAGTTATGGGGTACCTTATCGCCTACCAACAGTCAAATATAATGTCATTTATGTGTCTATCACTATCACAGTACAAATATTACACTCTTGACCCTGCCTTTTCATAAAATGGAAGCAGAGGTGACTATGGATCACCTGTCTAATAAGATTCCATATAACAAAGAGATAGACCTATCCCTTGATTGCCAATCCATCTGTGTTGTCTCTGTGACCAAGATAATGATGGCACTTTCCTCTTTGTTTACCCCCAATTCCAGGGCAGAGTCAACAGAGGTTAGCAGCCACCCAGTGCTAAAAAGAAAAGAAATAAGGCTAGCAGCTATTGAATTGCTGCTAATGATTTTGTGAGCAAAACCATTGTTTTTCTCTCTCACTACTCTGCTTTTCTATATCACAGTCGTGCTATTTTGTAAGAAAACATGTCCAATAATTGATGGCAGGAGCCAAGAACTGAAAGGAAAGTTGCCACAGGCAAATTAGAGCCACTGCTGTCAGAAAACACACCCAGATTGATTTTAGAAAATATTGGGGAATGTCTTACAAGGTCTCAGTGAGCACTTAGAAATGTCCCAAAGAGATCCTGCTGACAGCAGATGGAAAGAACAGAGTAAAGGGCTCCTGTTCATTCTACACAAAGTCTCCCAACTAAAATGTCCATTACTTTTGATGATCAATATTACTCTGCCTGATGAGTACACCAGTTCTCTTTGGTGAAAGTACATTGGACCCCAGGAGTCATGACACTCCTCTGGAATCTCTGGTTTGCCTCCTGTGAGCTTAGTAATCTAACGGCAGGACTCTTGACCTCTCTAATTCTGTCTCCTTTTCTGTGATATGGTAGATGTCTACATACCTCACAAGCTTGTACAAGAGAAGGCAAGGTGATGTAATTTGAAGGCTGCACCATACTAGACAAATGAAAGTGATTTTTATTATTAAATCAAGTTTTGGAGTTTACACATTCACTTCCTGCTCTCAAGGTTAGAAATAGAGCTCAAAGGTCACACGCAATTCATTAAAAGCTAATTAGAAGACAAATTGACTTTCATTTGAACATGTGATGCAGAATACAGCAGCTGAAGGAATGAGGATGGTTTATTTTAAATTCTTTGTTTTAATTCAAAACTTCCTGGAGTTGCTGAGCAGCTGCTCTGTGCAAGCTGTCTGAAGAAGACAGGGAGAAGCAGAAGGCACTGTGCCCACCTTCCTAGAACTCACATTCCAATATGGATAAGAAGCTGAGGACACAAAGGAACAAGAGATAGAGCATGCTGGCATAGATACAGACCTAGTGGCCTGGCCAAGCTTCCCTTGAGGACAGCACTCTAATCTAATTGGGAAGAAGTGAGGATAATTCTCTAACATCTGATCTTATTGTGGCAAATGTTCTCCCACAGAACAGCTGATGAAACGGCACTGGACCCTGGAAGCCAAGGAGATTAGATTATGAATTTGAACATATATTTACATATATATGTATATATATGTATATATATGTGTGTGTGTGAGTGTATGTCTATGTATATTTATGTATGGATATATATATACACATATATATACATAAACTTGGTGGGGGGTTAGAAAGGGGGTACAGACACAAAAGAGGAGCTAAATATAATCAAAATATATTGCATGAAATTTCCAAATACTCAGTTAAAAATTAATTTTAAAAAGAATTTGGTTTTAAGTTAATTCTCAGTAAAGGGCTATAGATGGTGTAGTATTTGTTAGAAATGACTCTACATTGTTAAAATGCTTTAATTATTAGTTTTATTTTATGTGTATGAGAATATTGTCTGCATGTAGGTAAGTGCACTTGTGTCATGCAACGCCAACAGAGGTGAGAAGAGGGTGTCAGAGCCCCTGGAACTATATTTATGGACGGTTGTTAGCAGCCATGTGGGTACTGGGAATTAGGTCCTCTGGAGGAGCACTCAGTGCTCCTAACTGCTGAGCCATCTTTCCAGCCCATAAATGAAATGACTTTACATTGTATGGTTATCTTCTGCTGGCTTCTGTGATTCCACAGTCTTGCTGTTTCACTGTCCTGCATAAATGCAGAAATATACATACTCACTGCAGTCATAGTTTGCAATAACCTGTCCTTTTCTCATGGTTCTCCAGTTTAGCTTTCCATTCAGTGTCATTTATTGTGTACCATGATGGCTTCTTGATGTAGCAGATGCATTAAGTGCAGGTGAAGTCCCGCTTTACTCAACTGTGTTAGTCACAGTTCTCTAAAGAAACAGAACCAGTAGAATGAATATATATATATTCATATATATATATATATATGGATTTATCAGCTTACCTCACAGGATAGAGTCCGAGTAGTCCAACAATGGCTGCACCACACTGGAGAGGCTGAGAATCGGTAGTCGCTCAGTCCAAGAGGCTGGATGTCTCAGTAGTCCCTATCTGGCGCTGAAGGTCTGATGAATTCCAAAAGATCAGCTAGTCTTCAGTCTACAGCAGCAAAATGAACTCACCAGCGAGAGAGAAGGCAAGTGGAAAAAAGCAAGTGCTCGCCTCTGCCATGGACTTTTAATCAGGAGGTAGCACCCACATTTAGGGTGTGTCTTCCAACTTGACACACAAATTTTCAAATGAAAACAATGTTGAGGTCATCATTTCACCTAACATGATATGACTATCCCATTATACAATGACCAATGCATTGTATATCTTAGAGTAGGTGATAAGGTCTACAAGGAATGCTTAGTCCTTTAGTATCTCATAACATAATATGATAATATAGGTTCACAACACTTAGCCACTTAACACATTTCTCAATTACACATTCAAAAGAGAACAACACACGTATCTGCTTAACATATGTGTATATATGCACAAGCCTATTTTAAACCAAATAGGACAAAAACACTCATGTCAATTACAATTCATATATCTGCAACTGTTCACTTGGCCTAAGTTGGTAATTGTAACTACCTTACTCTACTACCCATTCTGTATTTCCTCCACCATCAGCAGGCACCTCTGCAGGTCTTGGCTCTTTCCATGCAGGAGTGACACATACTTTCATCCCTGAAGGGTCTGGGCCATTTGTTGTCCTGTCTGGATTATGTTGTTGCAGTTTCCCATTGACTTTAATCACAGGACATGGTAACACCAAAAGTCACCCTAAGGAATCTCCTGCCTTCCAGATATAATCTTCATTACCTCCGTGTGGAGAACCAGTCCAATTTCCCCCGGTAGTCTGGGTCAATCACCCCTCCTAATACTGTTATTCCTTTCTTAGCCTGCTGACTTAAGGGCATCAGAAGCCCAAAGTGGCCAAAGGGAAGTCTTAGCTTCCAGTTCAAAGGAATGTTTATTGTGTCTCCTGGTAGAAGCACTCCCTCCTCTGGAACCAAAACTTCTAAGCCAGCAGAGCACAAAGTCACGGGTACAGGAAGCAAAAATTTTCCTAGTGGGTCACTAGGGGTGATAGAGAGTGGAATCATTCCCACTTCCAACCCTTGATTCCTGGACCCATGAATCCTGGCTATAGGAGAAGCAGTACTATATATTGGATGATGATTCAAAGCATATACTGCCTTCTGGAGGACCCTGCCCCAATCCTCCAGGCTATTGCCACCTAATTGGCGCTGTAACTGTATCCTTAAGAAGCCGTTCCATCACTTGATCAAGCGAGCTGCTTCAGGATGGTGTGGAACATGGTAAGACCAGTGAATTCCATGATCATGGGCCCATTGCTGCACTTCTTTGGCTGTGAAGTGAGTTCCCTGATCAGAAGCAATGCTGTGCAGAATACCATGATGGTGGATAAGACATTCTGTAAGTCCCTGGATGGTAGTTTTGGCAGAAGCATTATGTGTAGGAAAGGCAAATCCATATCCAGAATAAGTGTCTATTCCTGTAAGAACAAAGGACTGTCCCCTCCAAGATGGAAGTGGTCCAGTGTAGTCAACCTGCCACCAGGTTGCAAGCGGATCACCACAGAGAATAGTGCCATGTTGGGAGCTTAGTGTTGGTCTCTGCTATTGGGCGATCTGGCACTCAAGAGCAGCAGTAGCCAGGTCAGCTTTCGTGAGTTGGAGTCCATGCTGGCGAGCCCATGCATAACCTCCATCTCTGCCACCATGGCACTTAGTTAATGGGCCCATTGAGCAATGACATGGGTAGCTAAAGAAAGAGGCTGACTATCTACAAATTGGGATATCCGATCTACTTGATTATGGAACTCATCTTCTGCTGAAGCCACCTTTCGATGAGCATTTACATGAGACACAAGTATGTTCACAGCCTTTGCCAAATTAGAGAGATATATCCACATACTTCTTCCCCAAATGTCTTTCTCACCAATTTTCCAGTCATGATCTTTCCAAGACCCTGACCATCCAGCCAAACCATTGGCTACAGCCCATGAATCAGTATATCATCGCACTTCTGGCCATTTCTTCTGCCAAGCAAAATGCATGATCATGTGTACTTCCCACCATGAAAACTTTCCTTCACTAATGTCCTTCAGGGTTGTTCCAGATGTTTCAGCTATCCACTTCTGAGTGGTGCCTGTGATGCTGCAGCTGTCCACTTCTAAGGGGTGCCTGCATAGTGTGCAGAACCATCTGTAAACCAAGCCCTAGTCTTCTCTTCCTCGGTCAACTGATCGATTGTAGGGCACACTTCATGAAGCTATAGGTACATACTTGAGAACAGGAGGCATTATGACAGGAGTAGGAATCATAGGCATTTGGAAAACTTCTTCATGTAACCTGCTTGTGCCCTCCGGGCTTCAGGGTTGTTCCAGAAATTGGCTGTAATGCTGCAGCTGTCCACTTCTGAGTGATGCCTGCATATCGTGCAGAACCATCTGTAAACCAAGCCCTAGTCTTCTCTTCCTCAATCACAGGGCATACCCCATGAAACCATAGGTGCATGCATCGGGACAGGAGGCGTCATAACAGGATTAGGAACCGTAGACATTTCGGCAACTTCTTCATGTAACTTGCTTGTGCCCTCCGGGCCTGCTCAGACCCGATCACATATATACCACTTCCATTTCATAATGGATTGTTGCTGTGTGCACCCTACTTTATGGCTTGTGGGGAGGGGTCAGATAACACCCAGCTCATCATGGGCAACTCAGGTCACATGGTGACTTGGTGGCCCATTGTCAAACGTTCAGTTTCCACTAAGGCCCAATAGCAGCTTAAGAGCTGCCTCTCAAAAGGAGAATAGTTGTCTGCAGATGAAGGCAGAGCCTTACTCCAAAATCTCAATGGCCTCCACTGGGATTCCCCTATGGGGACCTTCCAGAGACTCCAAATAGCATCTCTATCTGCCACTGATACCTCAAGCACCATTGGGTCTCCTGGATCATATGGCCCAAGGGGCAGAGGAGCTTGTACAGCAGCCTGGACCTGTTGAAGGGCCATTTTCTGTTCCAGGCCCCACTCAAAGGTAGCTTCCTTCTGAGTCACTTGATATATGAGTCGTAGTAACACACCTAGATGAGGAATGTGTTGCCTCCAGAATCCAAACAGGCCCACTAAGCATTGTGCTTCTTTCTTGGAGGGAGGGGGCCTAGTGCAACAACTTGTTCTTCACCTTGGAAGGAATGTCTCTGTATGCTTCATATCACTGAACTCCTAGAAATTTCACTGAGGTAGAAGGCCTTTAAATTTTGGTTGGATTTATTTCCCATCCTCTCATATGCATATGCTTTACCAAAAAGTCCAGACTGTCTGTAACCTCCTGCTCACTGGATCCAATCAGAATAATGTCATTAATATAGTGGACCAGTGTGATATTTTGTGGAACAGTCAGGTGATCAAGATCCCTTCAATGAAAGAAAGAAAGAAAGAAAGAAAGAAAGAGGCATTGAACTCCTAGAAATTTCACTGAGGTAGAAGGCCCTTAAATTTTGGTTGGGTTTATTTCCCATCCTCTCATGTGCATATGCTTAGCCAACAAGTCCAGACTGTCTGCTACCTCCTGCTCACAGGATCCAATCAGCATAACATCATCAATATAGTGGACCAGTGTGATATTCTGTGGAAGAGTCAGGTCCCTTCAAACCAAGTTATGGTGCAAGGCTGGCGAGTTAATATACCCTTGAGGCAGGACAGTAAACGTGTACTGTTGGCCTTGCCAGCTGAAAGCAAATTGCTTCTGGTGGCCCTTATGACCTGGTATCGAGAGGAAAGCATTTGCCAAATCAGTAGCTGCATACCAGGTACCAGGAGACATATTAATCTGCTTGAGTAAGGAAACCACATCTGGTACAGCAGCTCCAATTGGATTCACTACTTAATTGAGTTTTCGAGAGTCAACCAGCATTCTCCATGACTCATCTGTCTTCTGCACAGGCCAAATAGGAGAATTAAAGGGAGATGTGGTAGGAATCACCACCCCTGTATCTTTCAAACTCTTGATGGTAGCACTAATTTCTGCAATCCCTCCAGGGATGTGATACTGTTTTTGGTTCACTATTTTCCCTGACAGAGGCAATTCCAGTTGCCACAGTCTCCGAACTTCTTCATCTCTGGTAGAGGAATGAGAGGCCGCAGTGATGGGGGTCGAGGAGGGGGAAGTGCGCTGCCTGCCAGTTTTGCCAGCCCTTCTCCCCGAGGACAATCAGAGGCGGCAGGGAGTCGCTTCAAGCAGGGAAACTCATTTATTGGCAAGGCTGATCAATATCTAAGGGCAAAAGTCGCAAGCATTAGCATAGGTGGGAAAACCATCATCCAATCAGCTTAGAGGTCACGTATGCCATGCAGACTCTTCTCATAGTATAACATATTGTTCACGAGGTGAGCACACGTCCTTTACTGGCTAGGCTCCAATCAGTATTACTTCCTCTTTTTTGTGGTGCACCAAGCTGGCCAGCTGGCTCCGCCTTCACCTCAGCTGCTCGGCACCATCTTGTTGCTGCACCTCCACATCTCCCCCTTTTTGTTTTGTTTGACCGGGGATCCAATTATTACGGGGCTGGCCAAACCTTGGGTTAGGTGAGCCATTAATCCCGGATGCCCCAGTAGATGGCCAAATCTTGAATTAGGTGAGCCATTAATAAACCTTGGTTCAGGTGCTTGTCTCATGTGGGGGGGAGGTGGGTATGAGGTCATAATGGAGCCAGAGTGTCATAGCCTGTATCTGTTCTGCCTGACCTCATATAATTCTTACAAGCCTTCCGTAGATGCAGAGTCCAAAGGAACCAGTAAGTATGATTATCACTAAAGGTGACAGAGCTGACAGCAAGGTGGTCAGCCAAGGGGAGCTGTCGAACCATTGTTCGAATAAGGTTTTATCTCTCCTGGCTCATCTACCTTCGATTTCTCTCTGGACCTCATCAAGGTTTTTGTTACTGCCCCAGAGTGGTCTACATAGAAGCAGCATTCTTCCCCCAGCGCCATGCATACTCTTCCTTGCTGCATAAAAAGGAGATCGAGCCCTCTTTTGTTTTGCATGGTCATTTGTGCCAGGGAGGAGAAGGATTGTTGAAGGAAACTTGTTGCTATTTTATCTAGCCCTGCATTCATATCTGCCCAAATTCTCTGAAGGCCCTGCTGAGAAAGGGCTAGGGAAGTGGCCCCGAGAGTGGCAGCCCCCATCCCTAGCCCCAGGTGCATGGAAACTGTCAGTGTCATGGCAAGCTCCCTTTTTTTTCGGTGGAATTTTCGGGCCTCTATGTCATCCAGGGAGTGATATACCACATGGGGGAATGGTATCACCAAGCTACAGACATCCTCCCCTTGGTTCCAGAGAAGGGGGATGGAAATGCAGGGTGTCAGTCCTGTCTCCTGGCATATCCAATAGTGAGTAGGAGTGTTAGGGATGACCCACTCCCCTCTGAAACCCGTGAAGTTTATACATTTTTTTCATGGGTGGGTTGGATTTCCAAAGGTGATACAAGTAGCATTAGAGTATTTTAAGGGAATGGAGATGCCAGATGTCTTGGTGTTTGCACCTCCCCACCGACATCACTGGTCATCTGTGGTATTTGTAAAATTTCCCATGTCACCGACTGCTTCTAGGGGTTGGGTGGCAGCATCAAGACATAACCAACAGGAAGAGGTGAGGTCGGGTTGGGTGAAATTAAGGGCCTGATAGGCTAGCTGCACCACGGTGACCAGGTCCACCTCGGCTGACCCACCCAGTCTGTCCATGTTTTTTTGTTTTTCAGGTCCCTTTAAGGCCGCCATGGTCATTTTCTTTTGTGGGCCAGGGGTAGTCCCAGAATGAGCTGGTACAGGAGTAGGTGGCAATAGCTTGGTCTTTTTAGAGCTGACCATTGGGTCCCCTTGGGCCCGGCACTCCTGTCTTTCCTTGTCAAACATGGCCCAATCATCCTCATTTCCTCATTTTCCCCCCCACCTTTGCCTCCCCCCCTTTCCTTTTGCAAGTTGAGGGGAGGGAGGCGTCTCTGGGTGGAAGATATCCTTAAGGGTGGCCATCATGGGATAGAACCCTAGTGGGGGTTCCACCCCAACATGTCTCTCCCATTCTCTTGCCAGATTTTCAACCCTTTCCCACATGTCCCAGGAGAATAGGTTGCCTGTGGGGGCCCATGGGGCCAAGAGAAGTACCATATCCCAAACGTGGTGTGCCGTGGATTCCAAAAGCTCCAGCCCGTGGCTTTTGAGCAAATATCGTAGGGCTTTCATGACAGGCTCATTTCTTCCTCATTTCTCACTTACCCCGAGAGCCCGATTTGCCTCAACCGAAACTTTGCACTAGTTCCTCACACGGGGCACCAGATCCCACGGTCTCTGAACCCCTTTATCTCGGGTAGAGGAATGAGAAGCCACAGTGATGGGGGTCGAGGAGGGGGAAGTGAGCTGCCCACCCGTTTCACCAGCCCTTCTCCCCGAAAACAATCAGACATGGCAAGGAGTCGCTTCAAGTAGGAAAACTCGTTTATTGGCAAGGCTGATCAATATTTAAGGGCAAAAGTCGCAAGCATTAGCATAGGTGGGAAAGCCATCATCCAATCAGCTTAGAGGTCACATATGCCACGCAGGCTCTTCTCATAGAATAACATATTGTTCACGAGGTGAGCACACATCCTTTACTGGCTAGGCCCCAATCAGTATTACTTCCTCTTTTTTGTGGCGTGCCAAGCTGGCCAGCTGGCTCTGCCTTTACCTCAGCTGCTCGGCGCCACCTTGTTGCCACACCTCCACATCCAGTGGTTTCCATTTGGCCTTTCCAACCATAATAGCCTTCACTCTACAGAGAGGGAACCAATGTGGGGATTCTGCCAACTCCTAAGTATATCTATCCCAATTATACATTCTGGTACTGGGGAAATAACCACTGGATGAATATAGGGACCTATTGAACCCACTGTCAGTCAGACTTGAGCCAAAACTCCATTTATCACCTGACCTCCAAAAGCCCCTATTTTAACTGGAGGGCCACAATGCTTTTAGGGTCTCCCAAAATCAGTGTCAACTCAGAACCAGTATCCAATAGGCCACAGAAAGTCCGATTATTTCCTCTACCCCAATGTACAGTAACTCTAGTAAAATGCCACAGGTCCCTCTGGGGAAGGGTAGGGGAAAGGCGAACAGCATAACCCTTTGGTACTGTGACAAGGTCCTTCCTCATGGGCACCTGGCCTTCCCTGTCATTTGTCCTAGAGCTTTTCTGCTTATACAGATCAAATAGAAACTTATTAGGCTTCTTATGTATTTGGTCTCTGGGAACACCATGATTGATTAGCCAGTTCCAAAACTCCATTTGGGTCTGCCATCATAGGTATTGTTTTGCCTTTGCCACCCATTACAATAGGTACACTCACCTTGTCTGGCAATTCAATACTGCCACCACAACCCTACTCCGAGGTTTTGTTACACCTATTATATTTACATGTAATTTATGCAATTGAGCAGCAGCATCTCCACCTGTAAGATCTGGCATAAGGAAAATAGTCAAAACAAAGCTCTTCAAATGGTCTGGTGTCTATCTCAGTAATTTCTATCTTATAAAATAAGCATGTCCTCTGGGCCCTCCCATTGTGGAGGATTTGCTGTTGCACTGAGAATCCACTCCAGCATGCCAATTTGCCTGAGCCTTACAATGCCTTCATCAACACTAAGCCAAAGGATGTCAGGTATCTCCAGCTCTCTGTCAGTAGGCCATCTTTTGATAAATACTTCCATCAACCAAACAAACAAACTTTTAACACCTTTTTTAAACTGCATGAGCTTCCATACTAAACCTAGACTCTCCAGTCGGGGGCCCATGTCAATAAACTCAGCCTGATCCAATTTTATGTTCCTTCCTCCGTTATCCCATACCCTTAAAATCCGTTCCCAGACATATTCATTAGACTTCTGCTTGAATGAATTAGCAAATTCACTAAGTTCTTTAGTGGTATAGCACCTACTCATGGACCACACTTTTTATCTCTCCTCTAGGGGCCTGCTTAGTTTTGAGTCTGGTGATAGGTCTACAGGCAACAATAACTGGGCCCTGAGGGACCTCAGCTTTGTCTGGCTGAATGGGATTATTTTCCTTAGGCAGGGGTGGGAGGGTGGGTCTGCAGAGTGTGGGAATACATTCTTTGCTGAGGGTGGGGAAATTAATTCATCAGGCAAAGTAAATTCTTCAGAGTCTGAGGATTCAAAATCCTCAGCCTCCTCAGGGTTCTCCCACACATCTCCATCCCACATGTCAGGATTCCAGTCTTTCCCTACCAATGCCCTCACCTTTACTGATGACACCCTTCAAGGCTGGGAATTAAATTTGTGTTGTAGGTCAGCCAGATGTATAATAAGGGCTCCAGCTTGATTTTTTGCAGCTTTAGCTCTCTGGCTACTGGAGAGATTTTCTTCCAGAGCACACATGGAAACTTTAAAACTGTTGATTCGAATCTCAAGCTGGCTTATTTTATCATTAAGCTCATTGTTTATCTCCACCACTTTATCCAGAGATGTTAGAAGTAACCAGCCAGCATCACGATTTTTCTTATTTTTCCACAAATTGTCAAATGTTTTATGTATAGAGTCATTAAATTTCTTGCTCCTCACAAAAGAAGACTCAAATGCATTTATCTTCATAACTGCTTCAAATAGTCTACACTATGGATTTTCAATGCTCTCCATGCTACCTGAAGACTCTGAGTTGGAGAGCCTGCTCCAGATACCAACAAGCCTATTAAAGAAATTCATCCTTTCAATTTTGTTTCTGTAGAACCACTCCTGGTACCTGGTACCTGGTACCACAATCTGTATTTGTCAGGGTTCTCTAAAGAAACAGAACCTGTAGAATGAATATATATGTATAGGGATTTATCAGATTAGCTCACAGGATAGAGTCTGAGTAGTCCAACAATGGCTACACAACACTGGAGAGGCTAAGAATCCATAGTTGCTCAGTCCTCAAGGCTGGATGTCCCAGTAGTCCCAATCTGGCGCTGAAGGTCTCATGAATTCCAAAAGATCGGCTAGTCTTCAGTCTACAGCAGCAAGACGAACTCACCAGCAAGAGAGAAGGCAAGCGGCAAATAGCAAGTGTTCTCCTCTGCCATGGCCTTTTATATGGGCTGCCATCAGAAGGTAACACCCACATTTAGGGTGTGTCTTCCAGCTACAGATGATCCAATCAAGAAGATCTCTCTCATTTCAGTTAATTCCAGATTCAGTCAAGTTGACACCCAGGATTAGCCAGGGTAAAAAGGAATTTTTCAGATGTACTTAAACTCCCTAATCAGTTTGCATAAATTAATCCAGGAGACATTATCCTTGGTATGAATTGCCTAGTATGGTAAGCTCTTTAATGGAGTTTTGGGCCTTTCTTTAGGAAGAAACACCAAATCATATGATTTCAGTTGCCTGTGATCTTTTGTCCTTACTGTTGTCCATGGGCACCAAGTTTCAACCAGTGTTTGTAGTTCTAGCCTGCTTATGATGGTAGTCTTCCCTTTCTGACTGCCTGTTCTACAAATTTTGGACATATTTAGCCAACCCTGATACTCATATTAGCCAATTTCATGTAGACATATGTATGTAATGTATGAATAGATAGGTAGATGTTAGATAGATAGATGATAGAAAGATGATAGCTAGATAGAAAGATAGATAGGTGATGATAGGTAGGTAGGTAGATAGATAGATATAGATAGATAGATAGATAGATAGATAGATAGATAGATAGATATAATATCCCTAATGTATATAATACTGTAGTTTGGGGAGACACAGATGTATCTGTAAGTCTATAGCTATACCTATATCTGTGTATCTCAGTACTGCTTCTTGGGTAAAATCCTATCTATTGTATAACAAACTGTAGGCAGAACATGAAGGGCATAATGATAAACAAATATAGCCTATTTACCCAAGTAATTCTGGATCTATTAAAGACAACACAGGTAAGTCAATTGTTATTTCCGAACAACAGAAGAGTGTTGGGAACGGATGACATGAGAACGCAAAAAAAGGACATTTAACCTATAATGAAGACATAAGTGCTGTGTTAGGGAGAATATAATGACAAAGTAAAAAGTGAAAGGATTAGAAATTCAGCAAGTGAAGAAGCTGGGGAAGACTTTCGAGCATAGGAAGAATCCACAAGTTTGAGAGGATCCTATTACTCATTCCAGAAACTATTGAATTTAGTAAGTCTGAGTTCATAACCCATCACCTAGTATAGAACATGTAATACAGTACATGTTTGATAAATGTTTGTAGAATGAGTTCCCTAAGAGAAAAAAAAAACAGAATTTCCCTGTTAAAATGTGCCAGACACTTGTGATTGCAACAAAGTGATGAGCTATTGATCCCTTGAGGAAATTACCAAGTCCACCAAGCAGCAATCCCCAGGAGGTTTCTCTGAAAATAAAGGAAACCAACTAGCCTTTTTCTGGCAGGTCAATCTTGCTGAATCAAGTGACATTTAGCTGTGGACTTTTTAGAGTCTCAAACCACAGTTAGCAAAAGAAAATTGCACTGATGAGAACTACTGCCATAATCATGGCAATACACCATGTGATGCCCCTTGTTTTCCTCTCAAAATCTCAAAGGCTGTGCTAGTCTGCTTGATCAGTGTTAGGAAAAGAGGAATTTGCTGCTTGTTTGAATATACTGCTTGTCTGAATTTACTGCTTGAATTTACTTGTTTAAATTTACTGCTTGTAACCAATTAACTCAACTGGAGACACAGGCATCCGGAGATAGAGGCAAAGTGCTACAGCCCCCGGAGCCTGACCTGTTCTGTGTCATGTCATGTAGACATGTCTGCTTACACAAGATAACAAGAAAGAGTCGTACCAGGCATACCAACCATCTCTCCCCAATTGAGACACCTGAAGGGAGTTGTAACATTTTTCTTGTTTTAAAGTTATTGGTTTGTGAAATGCTTGCTTTGAAACTATTGGCTGTATAAACAGGGGCTTTTGTGTAATGACTGTAGAAGCCTATATAATCTTTACCTAAAATTGTCTCAGGGTCGATCGCTCTAACCAGACCTGCGTGTCCTGAAAGGACGATCGGCCCCAGCTAGCTGGTTTAGTAAAACTCTGCTTGATTTTTGCATCTCCATACTCGTGCATTTGTTCTCCAGAAGAGACTCACTGAGTCACAGACCCTAACAATCAGGCTTCATGTCAGGCCACAGAGCTCTAAAGAGGATCCAGGTATGACACCTGGCCTCAACAAATATTCCATGAGACCTGTCAAATGACGAATGTGGAGGAGAATCCCAAAGAAAAATCTGCCTCAGATTCCAAATGTGATTTGGAATCACATTTGATGTGATGAAATGGGACTGGAACCTGAAAGTCAGGGAGATCAGATTAAGAATTTCATATCAGTATAACAGGAGACAGTTCTCATTGGGATTAGTGTTTGCAAACTGGACAAATATCCCGAAGGGTGAACATATTTTATGCATACCAATCTTGGGAGACAAGATTTAGGCTGTTACAATATCCTGAACTAGGGCTCTCTCTTGCTAACTTGAATGTTAGAGGAGAAAGCAGTGCTAAGGGGCAAAGAAGAGCCAAACTATGAAGGCCCATCTTTTCTGTGGGAAGGTGGTTGGAACTAATCTTGTAACCAGTAGTTCTCACCTCTGTACTGGAGTCAGTTGGAAATGTGTAGGAAATGAGTGCTGCATGAGCACCGTTGGAGACCACAGAGCCAGCATCTGTGGCTTTTGATATAGACCCATGGTAACAAATCAAGGTTGAAGACAATGAAGAAGACTTCTGATAGTGAATGCAGGTGGTCTGTCAGACACTGAATGATATTCATGACATTTTGAGTCTTAAAAGGCATTTTAGTCACAGGAATTCTCCATTAAAACTTTTAATGTGATGGCTGTTGTTAAATTGAAATTCTAACTTACTTTTTCCACAAAGCCCAAGGAGTGCATCATGTATAATCATGCTGACTGCTAATGTAACAGGGACACTCCACTTGGATTCATCTCAGCCATGGAAAATTCCTCATCACAAATTCTCAAGCCTTTCATTTTCTAATTCCCCTGTTTTTGTTTGACAAGACAGTCTTTTGTCCTACTGCAGAAACTGACTTTGCTCATTCTCAGGAATTATGTGTGAAATAAATAAAGAAAGGAGAGGACATTTTGGATTTTTCAAAAAGTGGGGGTTTGGGTATAATTTGGAAGCCCTGCATGAACTCACGAAATGTTTGGGGATGTAGTGTGTTTCCGAAGTTGAGAATGGGAGAGGAAAAAGTTACCCTTTCTGTCATTATGAGCAGAAGGTTTTCAAATAGGTATACAACAATCCTTAAACATATGAAAAGGTGGCCAATTGACTCACATTAAGAGAGTACAGCAAGGGGCTGGAGATATAACTCCGTGGTAGAGTGTTTACCATGCATGTGCAAGGTCCTTGGTTCCATCAACACTAACAAAAGGTTGTGGGTGGGTATTAGTCAGGCATGATAGCTGATGCCTGCAATCTCAGTACTCAGGAGGCTGGTACAGAAGGATGACTGCAAATTTAGGACCAGCCTGTTCTACATATTGAGTTTGAAGCCAGGTTGAACTATAGAGTTACAGAGTGACACCCTTTCTGAAATGAGAGAAAGAAGGGGGGCGGGGATTAAGACTACACAGACATCTTCGATTTAACGAGAAAGTGGAACTTTTTTTCAATTCCAGGAGGCCTCCCAATTCCTGTGGGAAAAATAATCTACTTCTTAGACCAAGAAACCCTGGAACCCTTGGATCAAGAAAACCCTGGAACCTTTGGATCAAGAAAACCCTGGAACCCGCACACTATAAAAGAAACACAAGAAGATTTTCAATGTTAGAAAAATAAAAGCACCCCAGGATCTGAGGAGGGTAGGACAGTGAGTTTCACGGCTTCCACTTTTCTTCCCAAGCATTGCACATTTGAAAATGTAAAAGCCAGAAATGGCAAAGCCAAAGGTGCAAACAAAAGAAAGCCCCCTCAAAACCCTTCTCTGTGTAGCCAAAACTCTTGGAAAGGGGCAATACGACAAAATTGAAAATGTTGAGAAAATAGTCATATCCTTAAATGTGAGCTACATGTCCAGTTGGTGGCAAATATAGTCAGAATCACCTTCTGTAACCACCAACCACATGCCAGACATTACTTATGGTGTGGATAACCATAAAGCCAGTCTTGCAAAATGAAAAGCATCATCTTCAATTTACAGATGAAAATGAAGGAAATGAGAAAGGAAATATATATTCCAACCAATTATATTCTTCATATATAAATTCTCAAAAATTAATAAAAACAACACAAAAGAGAGAAAAGATACAAATAGGCAATTATAAAGTAAGCAGTTCAATAAATATTAAAATAGTGGGGCTGGAGAGATGGCTCAGCAGTTAAGAACACTGACTGTTCTTGCAGAAGACCGTGGTTCAAATCCCAGCACCCACGTGGCAGCTAACAACTGTCTGTAACTCCAGTTTTAGAGGATCCGACAGCCTCTTCTCTCTTGCATGAGCATTGCACAACACGGGTGCACTTATCTACATGCAGGTAATACGTACATACACATAAAATAAAAATAATAAATAAAATATTTTCAGAAATGTCAATACAACTGGCAATTAAAGAAATGAAAATGAAAAGAAGCATCATTATTTATTCATGAAGCTGGCAAATTTTAAAACATTAAAATGTATGTAACTGGCAAATGGAAGGAATGAATATAAATATTCTTATATGAAAAGATCAATAAGTAAAAATTTTTTAATAGGAAAACTGACAAATTACATAAGATACCATCTAAAATCTACATTATTTGATTCAATATTTATATTTATAAGAATTTACCTACAGTGGCAATAATAAAATATACATACTTGTAAGTAAGAGCATTCAAAAAATATATTCAAATACAAATTAGTCAACTAAGTTCTGGTCTAGGCATGAAGTAGCATACAACTTAATATTAAGCTTATATGTAGAAATATACAGTACAGTATAATTAGCAAACAAAAAGACAGGAAAGAGTACACAGAGAAGGGCCCCAATCTTATATTTGCATGTATATATACACACTTTATTCATTCATGAATACATCTATATTTGCATAGAAAAAATTTGAAAGAACACATGACTTGGCATGTTAGCACAGGCCTGTAATCAAAGCTAATTGGTAGATTGAGGCAGGAAGACTACAAATTCAAAGCCCCGTTGGACTAGAAGAATGAGTTCAGTGTCAGTAATGGCAACTTAATGAGACTTTGTATCAAAATGAAAACTAAAAAGAGCGCTGGTGATATAGCTCAGTATTATAGCACTCGCCTAGCATGGACAAGGCCCTATATTCAATCTCAATGCTGAAAATTGTTTTAAAAAGGAAGAGAATAAAGCAACACAAAAATATTCCAACATGGTGCTGAGTCACATGACTCAGCTGCAGCATCTGTTCAAAGCCCTGATTTAAAATCAAAGAAGAAAAGAGGAGAGGAGAGGAGGGAAGGGGAGGGGGGATGGGCATATGCCTGTAATCCCAGTTCTTGGGAGATGGATGCAGGAGGATCAGAAGTTCAAGGTCATCCTGGACTACATAGCTAGCTTGAACTTAACTGGGGATAAGTGGTACCTTGTCTCAAAAAAAAAAAAAAAAAAAAACAAACATAATTTTGGTCAGTCATCTATGAAAATGTTCCAGTAGT